>NC_134950.1:125550242-125860420 GCF_965638725.1 Aptenodytes patagonicus
GAAGCGTTAGGTAAACTCATTCTTTTGTTTTACAATTCAAGGAGAGACAGAGTATCACAATTCATGCTGAAATAGATTTGAAGTAGATGGCACTTGGTTTTAAGAAAAACTTGAACTGATGTTCCTGTATAAATCATATGCAGACACTTACCTGATGTATCTTAGATTTAGCAACTTCTATTAAAGCTCCACTTTCAGCTTTTTGATTTGACGAATCTTTATTTGTATTATTACCTGACTGAGCATCAAACAAAAAAAAAAGTGTTACTAACAGTCACATTTTAAATTCAGTTTACAGATTCTTTCATAAGCTATTTTTATCAATCTCACATGAAGAAGAAAAATAAGTATTTAATAGTCAAGAAATACACATCCCACTAAATACTATAACTTGAGCTTAACAATCAAAATCCAAGACCACACCAGCCTACAAAGAGCAGAATTCTACATTAACATTAGTGTTACACCATGTTGCTCTGCAGTTGAGTATTTTAAGAATTTTTACCCAGACAGATGATACGCACATTCTAGAGTCTCTCTTTAATATTTTCTTCAGTAGAATTACTAAATACTTAAAGATAAAATATTTTAAGTGTGACATTCCATCAACAGGAAAAGACAGAAGTGTCCTCTTTTCACTTCCAAGCCACTACTCATTCTACTACTGATTTTTCCAAAAGACACGTACAAAAGATTTCATTTGAAAGTATGCCTCATACTTTCAGATACTATGTTAAAAAGATGCTTGATTTCCCATACTACAGTACGCAGTTGCAATTCCTCTCTGACACCAACTTCCCTTTCAAACTTAGGGTCTCATATGGTCATAATCCAAGACAAACAAGGAAAATTATGTGTATTTGACCCTGAAGACAACTGTCTTTCCAATGCAAGACTCTGACTTAAGAAATACTTCTTAGCTCCCTGTGAGTAAGAGAAAAGGGTGGAAGAGAGGGAAATAAACAGCTGCTGTATGCAATTAACTCAGTTACTAACGTGTCTAAGTTGCTGTCTGAAGTTACAGGTGATCTAACATAGTTTTATAATTCCAAAGTATTTTAAAAGAGTAATTTTGAATTGAGTTAAAGCATGCTTCTGCTAAAGACTTAGTGGCATTCATATGATTTTAAGCTTACCTCATTTTTTCCATTCTTGCTGTTATTGTTGCCCTGTGAAATCATTTTTTCCAGAACAGCAAGCAGATGCAAGGCTTTCTCAGCTTGGTAAGTTAGCAGGTATAAGTCTACAAGCAAGAAGCACACAGCCTGGGCAAACTTCTCTTCTGTATAAAGCAAAGAAGTAAAAATGATTTTACAGCTCTAATACCTATCCTTCCGAACATGACTGAAGAAAAAGAATTGACTATAAAGTGCATCTATGCAACATTATGAGAAAAATATAGTACAGAAGAAAAAAAAAAATGCAGACATCTACACAATGCAGATAAGTACATATACTGAAAAAAAAAGGTAATTCATTCAAATGGCATCAGCATAAAAGCATAGACTAAGGACAGCTTAACATGTATTTCGTATTTATAGATTTTGAGAATTGGTCTAAGCAGATCAGCACCAAAGTTCCAGTGTCTAAATAGACAGATGGAGCCATATGCATATGTAGAATCCCATAGAATTTGAAAGGATTCCGTACAAACACATCTCTGCTTGGTTGGCTCAAATATACTCAAAATACTAGATTTTAAATCATTTAATTAGCTTGTTAATTAGCTTTTTAGAGTTGTCAAAAATCCATTTCAGTTTCATACTTGTCTGCTAAATGTCTCTGAAGTACCTTCCCCCCAGATCCAATTGTTGTCCTCGATATAAGTAAAACACGTTCTTCATTCCTAAGCCTATCTACTTTTTTAGAACCATATTAGGCAGATTTACAAATCACTTGTCTGATAGTGAGACTGATCTTTTCTGTAGTTACTGCATGAACAAAACTCTTCTTTCTGTCTACATACCGAAAGGCTCTATAAACTGGTACAGCTTCTCCCCAACTGATATAGCTTCAGTATACTGACGCAGATGATACAAAATAACAGCTTGATTGTAGTACAGCATACTATTTTCAACATCATCTAAACCATCCATCTCTTCAACAGCAGAGTGAACCTGAAAAAAACCCACCTCATTTCATTAAACTTTCAATACCTAGGTGTCCTGGTTTCAGCTGAGATAGAGTTAATTTTCTTCCTAGTAGCTGGTACAGTGCTGTGTTTTGGATTTAGTATGAGAATAATGTTGATAACACACCAATGTTTTAGTTGTTGCTAAGTAGTGTTTATACTAAGTCAAGGACTTTTCAGCTTCCCATGCTCTACCGACTGAGAAGGCTGCAGGTGCACAAGAAGCCGGGAGGGGGCACAGCCAGGACAGCCGACCCAAACTGGCCAAAGGGACATTCCATACCATCTGACGTCATGCTCAGTACATAAACGGGGGGAAAGTTGGCCGGGGGGGCTGCTGCTCGGGGACTGGCTGGGCATCGGTCGGAAGGTGCTGAGCAACTGCATTGTGCATCACTTATTTTGTATATTCTTTTATCATTATTATTATTTCCCCTTCCTTTTCTGTCCTATTAAACTGTCTCTTATCTCAACCCACGAATTTTACTTCCCCCCCCCCCCCCCCCCCCCGATTCTCTCCCCCATCCCACTGGGGGGGAGGAGGGAGTGAGCAAACAGCTGTGTGGTGTTTAGCTGCCTGCCGGGTTAAACCACAACACTAGGATTTTAAAAAGTGTCAAGTATTTTATAAAAATAATCCAAAGGTATTAATCTAAAGACCTAAAGATAGGTCAGTAAGACTTATAAGCTAATAAACTTTATTGTTGTTCAACATAAAGCCAGGGAAGAATTTACAATGAAATAGAAAGCTGTCAGTTGAGCAGTAAAATAACATTTTCTCTTTTTATTTTATATGAAATTACTTCAAGCTATTTCAGGTTAAGAAACTTTCTACTGAAAGAACATAGCAGATCTTTCTACAGTTATAATCTCTGGAATGTTTAACCTTTGGATCAATTTCAATAATAACTAAAAATATAACTATAAAAGCAGCGTCCTAAATGATTAAACAGACTCAGAGGTTTAAAAGTAATGTTACTTTCTTATTCCTTTATGAAATCTAGGGGACATGGGGCAGCATTTTTCTTCCTATTTCACTGGAAGATCTCATCACCATTAACAGTACTCAAAATCAAGTACCATGTCAATATGTTTGCATTACCTGGTTCTTCAGCTGGTTAAGCGTTTGTCTCAAATTGTCTGTTGTAGTCTGGTTACTTTTACAGAATTCCGCAACAGCAGTATTCAAAGTTATTTTGTAGTCATCTTTGTTTATGTCTTGAAGGGTATTTAGGTGTTGTAAACAAGCATCATAGTTTCCAGCCTGGAAATTGCAGGTAGACCAGAAACATGCATTAGAAGATACAAAGTTTAAACTAACAGACTAGTAAATTTTAATGAAAGTATCCTCTATAAGTTTAGAGAGCGAAGTAGTATTTCCTTTATCAACAGCAAATGAAGCAACCTAAACATCTACACACATACTTCGTTATTTATGCAGATTAATATGTACGCGAATAAGTCTAAAAGTTGAGGTCATATCCAAACTTCAAGAAGAATTTTGTGGAGGAAGGACAAATGGAGTAGTCGATTATTATAAACAGATGTTTCCATGAAAAGTGTTACTCTGATTTCTCTTCATCGTATTATTTTGAGTTTCAAGATTCTTTATTTCCTCAGTTTTCATAATCTTTCCCCATCACATGTACACTGAGCAGCTGCAGTTGCTTACTAAGTCCCAGCCCATCATTTTATGTTCATTCTTCACTTCATCTGGAGAGACTGTGAGTGACAATTTAGTCTGTGGAAGTCAGCTTAAGACAGGTTGGAAAAAGAGGGTGTCACTTTCCCAGTACAGGTTTAAATAATATTTTTACAAGTTTTAGCTATTGAATGAAGTATTCAATCATCTAGGCATGCCTAAACAGAAACTAGGACCCAAGCATGATGCTCCTCTGAGGTGTGATTTAATCAAGAAATCCCTTTCTTTGACCTCAGCAATAGGCAAGGACTTCAGAATGGCTCACCCCTTTCTGCTTTCAGTTTTAGTCTTTTCTGTGTTTGTGCAGGAGGAATTTAGTGGCATTGAGGAATGAAAGAGAACTCCAGACTCTTTCAACTATGTTAAGCCTAAATGATCCTTCACACTCTACTGTTCAATTCCTATACAGGAATAACCACCTCCACCTCTTCCGTATAAGGGTTACTTCTATTCTGGTCTGTCAGATAAGCAGATTCGTTTCCATCTCCGTCAATGCTTCACAATCAAAAGCAATGCTCTTGAGTACCACGACCACTCTCCACCTCCTCCTCCTCCTTTTTTAAGTACTGTTCCATGGAGCTTCTCCTGGGCTCCTGCCTAACTTCCTCTAATAAGGGAAGAATTACAACAGAGAAAGGCTCTGTGGTCCTGCTCTTCCTGAGAAAGGTGCCATTCTGTGGCTACTCTCAACAGAGCCATCCCAGTCCCTTCAGTCTCCTGCGAAAGCACAGTTATACAACATACAGAGAGATGTAGCAGGACATTCACAGGCAGTATTTCCACAACTCTAAGTATCAACAGTGTGGATTGCCTAGTGAGTATGTGCATAAACACAGGGACTTGCAACTCAACCGCTGGCATGCTCTTTAATTGAGACAGTTCATCTCCCAGTGATTTTCTTTATGCGTTCACACTCAGAGCTTCTCTTCAACAGGAGTAGCTTTCAGATCACAGCAACAAGGCTTCTAACCATGGCTGGACTAAAAACTTTGAACCCTTACATGCTCAGCTTATTTTGTGATGTTTTTCCTCAGCCAACAGTCCTTTACTCTACTCTATTAGACAGGATCTAGAATATAATATACAATTTTATAGTAGTTCTATCAAGACAGAAATTGGAAGTGCAGTGTAATAAAGCAGTATGCAAGGCAGTCCACAAAGCTATTTAAAGCAACTCAATAGCAAGCAAAATTGGCAAACAAGGCAGCAGATTAATTCTGCTGACATCTGTCACCACCCTCACATCATCATAAACTTAGGGAGTTCATAAAGCAAGAAAAAGAGATAAACAAGATACACTGGTTCAGTGTAAAAACTAAAGATGAAGTTGTCAACAGGTCGAAAGTATTTTAGGCATGTAGATCTGTGGGAAAGGTGGAAAACAGGCAACCCTCTCCTATGCCTTCAGTTCTCAGGATCAAATGTCAATGAACAAAAAGTTATTGAAAAAGAGCAATTGAGCTGGAAAGCACTCAAGAAGACATCAGTGAACAACATCAGCTGTAGTCAGTTTAAGGACCAACTGCATGCACTTCATGTAGCAACATTCCAGACAAAATAAAAGTAATGAGTGAAACACACAAACAGGAATCTCAAAGACAGTATTTAAATTCTTCCCCTGATCTATTTAACACATCCAAAACTAAGTTATGCAAAGCATTGTGGAGATAGAGATACAACAATTGAAAGGAAAAGCAATTATACTTCCTGTCATTTCCTACACTAAATAAAATTAGGAGACAATACAAAGAGAGTAGTAAACTGAAAGACCCGGTACCTGAATTTTAACACACAAAAAAATCTTCCAAGAAAAACAAAATAGGTAGTTAACACTGCCTGTAGGTATTACGTGTTGAAGAATGTGTTTTAATGCAAAGTGACAGAACAGTATACGATGCTTTTTGTGAAAGAATATAGGAAGATGCTAAAATGAAAAAGGTTTGTTTGGTTGCTGTTTTGTAATACACATGGCTCCTTTAAACCCTTTAACACAACATTTTTAGCTTGAAGCGATTAATTCTTCAGAGAGATCATGCATTTCCAACACTCATACAGAATAGCAGCCTGCTTCTTCTAATTAACTCATTATACAGCTTTTAAGGCTACTAAGTTTGAGAAAGGAGATTAAATGTGCTCTTGCACACTTCATTCAAGTATCCCCTTCAGTCTTCTCACATCACAGCAGACAGAAAATGCATGTGCTGGCTTTATAAAAAAAACAGTGTTACTTTTGGTATAATATCCCTTTGCACCTGTGCTACAAAAACAGGAAAAAGAATTATATAAGCCCATTTAGCAGCTATGTGATAAATTAGAAGTCTCAAAGTTTGGCTTTGTCTTACCAGAAAAGCTTGTAATGCACTGCTCGACAATTCCTTTTCCTGATCAGTAATCCCAGAAGTGCCTGCTCCTTCATGCTTCTCGGTACCTTGATCTGTAAAGTGGACAGAAGATTACAAGAAAGTTTGCAAATTTATTCAGCTTAAAAATTTTGTTTCTTCCAGTTCTCAAGATCCTCCTGCCAGTACAAGCAACTTTCCAGATAACTGCAGCACTCCCTACTACACTAAAAATCTCCTTAGCCTATACTCCTAGTGAATTCCTCTCCATAAAATGTAAATGTAATAATCCTAGCTAAATTACCGTGCTCAATGAATAATCAAAGTCCTGTAAGTTAACTGACAATGCATACCTTTGAGATTTCTCTTTAAAGCTGCAGCCGTACACTAGGATTGGCTTTATTTACACAAAAATTAGCAGTGAAGGCCACACATCATAAAGTAAGTACCACGCTGGGTTAGATGAAAAACCCATGCATCCTGTATGCTGCTTCCTAAACAGCAAGCAAGGGATGCTTTTGGGAACAACAGAAAACAGAGCAAACACTGGAACTTCCACCCAGCTCCCTGCTTTGGAAGAATAAGTCTCCCTAAATAAGAGGCTGCAATCAAACCATCATTGTTAATAATCACTGACAGACCTGATACTTTGTTTTTTTAAAACTCTTTATACTTTTGTACTCTTCAATATACTCCATCAAATGCTATCTAGTGATTATACTGCAAGACACGAGCAAATGCTGCCTATTCACTTTTTCAGCCTCACTCCTGATCTTAGAGATGCTTCAAAGAAAGATCTGTCCTCCAAGGTGAGCAGGCACAGTTTATTCTGCATCTTCCTCACACCTTTTTTTTTTTTCCCCAGGACCTTCTCCAGTTCTACTATTTCCTTTTCCAGATTAAGACAACAAGAACAGCATGTAGCAATTATGATGGTGGCCCCTTTGAGCATTTATATAGTAATATAACGAGGTTTTAATTGTCTTCAATTCCATTTACATAGAATTCCTAACATTTTACCTTTCAGTCACTGTTGAGCGTATTTTTCAGAAAGGAGTCTACTGAACCCTTTTGTCATCGTGTAATTAAGAATTCAGTGAAGTTGCATTAAAAACTACAGTACAGACATTCCATGTCAAAGAAGCTGAAAAATACCCCACCAAACCCTTCCTTGTACCAAACACAAACTACTGGAGGGAAAAAAAAAACAACCCAAAACACCACACAACCACCACACCAGACAGCTTATTTCTCAAATCGTTAACCCATGTGCTAGAACATGCAAAAGTAATTTTATGTTTTTGAAACAAAGACTTTATAAACCAGCAACAGTTTCCACTTTTGCAGATAATTTTTTGAATTTCACAGTAGAAGCTTTGCTGTAACCTACATTTTGCTATCTTAATAGGTTAGGTAGGCTTTGTAAATTCAATGCTTCTTTCTCTTCCTAGAATTCAAGGATGTAATGCAAACTCTGCTAACTTTGTTTTCAGTTTGAACAAATGAAAACATTTATCTGCGAGCTCCCCTGCAAAATCCATTCCTCATCATCACCATTCTATCTGGATCATCTGCTACTGACTGACTATGAAAATTTACAAGTATGATAAGATAGACAACAACAGTAAGGCGCAATCAAACTTCAGAAGATTCATCAACTAACATCCACAGTAGGAATAAAGCAGACTTAGTAATCTATTTATAGTTTGTGCTTGTTGCTGGGAAGATAGCGAGACCCTTTCCATTGCCCTATGCAATAACACATTGAGCAAGAACTATAAATATTTGGTTGTGACTTCCACCCTGCATCAAGATGCCAATGAAGCTGAGATTTTAAAATCCCAACAATCATACACCCGCAAGTTACATAGTAACCCACTGTGATTTAGACAAAATTCAGGATTCAGCAATTTCAGTACTGTGGAGGGATAGATCCTCAGGGGGCTACAGAACCGCATGCACCTGCTATAAAATCTGACTGTGCATAAGGGATTGATCAGCACCACTTGCACTGCCTTTTCCTTGATAGGGAAAGGCAGGAGAGAAAATTAAAACACAAAAAAGCTCAGAAAATTTTTGATGTGTCAAGGTTTTCCGCAGCAAAAGAGGAAAGGAACAAGAAGCACCTCTCCTTCAAGCTAAATATAGAATAGATCTGATTCCCACTCCAAATCTCGTGGCTGTACAGCTGAGCGGAAAGCTATCACCCTCCAAGGATCTCTAGAACAGCAGCGAATAAGCAAACCCATTTTCCCCTCAGACTTTCATGCTAACAGTTACATTACCTGCTTTACTTGCTCAGCATGCCTTTCAGATTATGCTAGTAAAAGTATCCATAGTGCAGAGACTTGCGACTCTCAAACTTTTGAAGTTGATAACGCTCAGTCTGGTCGAGAGCTTCCTCACATCCAGGTTTACCTAGCAGAGTGCCATCGACTACTGAGTGCATTACTGATTACTGCCATTGTATGGAAGTTCATAAAACAAGCATCTCAAACGAAGGTGGAAGTCTGAATCCTGAAGTAAAATGCCTTCAGTTAAGTGAAAGATAAACCAAAGAGACTGTTGTCTAAGTTGTGTAACAAAAGCATCACTTATATAGCTGTGATGTATTTCCTAGGGAAAAATCAGGACAGGTCTACAGATTTCACTATGTCTCTAAGGCTGCTGGTACATTAAAAAAACAAAATGAAACTGGGGACTACTTTAATACTACGACTCAGTAAACAAAGCAGGTTTGCGAAACCTGAACTGGAAGCTTATCAAGAAAGAACAAAACTGAAGTCCAGCTGATGTAGCTCACAGCATAGCTCTTTCCTTTGAAAAAAAACACTTTGGCTACTCTCTACCCTTTTGGCTCAAACACACTTGAAACCTGTTAAAGAGCTAAAGGTCCTCCTAATCCACTGTAATCCTGCCACTCTTGTTTAGACCAAGTTCTGCTGCTTCAGTTGATCTTTATTATCGAGGGATCCCACAGACAGGAGTCACCTAAAAGCTGGCTGGCCCAAGACACCAAAAAGAGCCTTCCAATTCCACTTAAATGGCGGGAGAAAAAAAGTACCCTTGCTCTCTTGGCTGCAAATGGCTATGAAGTGCTTGCAAATAAAACTATTATTTCCATATTTCTTGAGGCATTTGAAAATGAAACAGGTAGGTGCATTGTTCCCTGCAAAACATACAGCATGCCACTTGCTTACTCAGATCCAGGGATCTTCGGCGTTCTTGCAGAAGCATGTGGTGTGGGTAACACACGGCACACCAGTCACTACCGACATGCTCCTACCCATACAGTAGCTACAATTATCAGATGAAGTATCTGAAACAGTGCAGATTCTCTGCTTTACGAATGACAGGACTCGATTTATCTCTGTAAATTGTATTTACACATGGACCTGTTTGTTTAACACTTTGTCCAACTTTCACAAGTACAGAGCAACTCTAAAACTAATACTTGTCAGGCTAGTGATGAGGGGCAAAAGGGGCAACCTGGAAAAGGACGTAAAAATCAACTGCTCAGATTTTGATCTGGAGGAAGCTGCTGCACTGAGTTTGAAGTTAAAGAAGCAAGTCAGGAAATTATCTTCCTAGTTAGCAATCCTGGGGCTGAGCAGCAGAAACACTACATCACGGAGGCTTGTTTGCTTTGCACAAGCAGGCAGTTGTTCCTACTCCAGAAGTTACATCACGGTGCACAGCAGAACTTTGGGAAACTGGCTGTACGAGAGGAGAACAAGGAAAAGCATGATACTGCCACCTGAAAAGGGAGATTGCTCTCCTCATCAGCTTGCTGCCACAAGATCATATAAGCAACAAGAAGCCGTATCTCCCACATACACATACCCGAAGCCACCTGGAGAGTGACAGCAATCATTATCCTTCTCCTACCTGTTCTCCATATCTCCAAGGACTGCTGTTCCTGAGCTCTCTCGTTCCTAGGCCCTGTAAATTACATCTTGCACAAACTGTGCTGTTGAATACCAGAACAACTCTGGAATTACTTTTTATTTCCAAACTCTACAGGCAGGGGGATAATCTCTTCCTTGGAAGGGGAGGAATCTATCACACGACTCTTGCTCCAAAAGCATTTTGAAGGGTATGAAGACCAGCCAGAGTGTTCAGCCTTTATAAGATAATGACAGTTTGTGGCACCAAGACTACGTTTTTCTATGAAGCACTGCGCTACTAGTATAAATACAATAGGCTTCTTCAATGCTGTACAATAAAAAGCAAACACTTTTCAGTGGAAAGTTATTTGTAACTTATTGCTATGAACAAGTACAGTATGTAGAATATCTTGCCATAGCTCACCTCTTTGATTCATTTGGGCACATACTTTTCTTTTAAGCAAGTACAACTGAAAAGTTCCTTCAACACTTCCAAGAACAACAACAACAAAAAAAACCCTTAATGCCAATTTTTTTTCTTGTAGCTTAGGAGATGCTTACAGTGCTTATAAACAAACACAGGACAGTTTAGTACAAATCACTCAGTACAGTACACTAATTTTTCCCATAACCGTTTTCAGATACTGAGGAGTTTCATATTTAGCATCCAGAGAAAAAATGCTTGAGGCGATTTTAAATAATGCTGCCACCACATAAAACCAACTGAAAAAAACAAAGAACACAAGTAGATCCCTTTGGCTTTCCTCCACATCACTCTCTTCTCCATCCCCACTGACCTGCCATCTGAGGGAAGGACCTTTCCTACAAAGAGGACTTCTTGCATGAAGGGTAGTCTTACGGGAGACGGACGAGCAGTAGCTTATCGATGCTAATGAGTCACACAGCAACTGTACTTGAGATTTATTTTGGGTGTTTACCAAAAGATGATTTATTTTTTAATCTCAGTGATTTCTCTCTACAGTGTCTTTTCAGGCCCGAGTTTAGGAAAGACCCACTCATCCCCTGAAACCAAAGCGGCAACTCAGAGGGAATGGGACTGAACTCCAGAGATCAAGTAGCAACACGAAACATTCAACTCTCCCCAGCGCTTTCCGAATGCCCCAGTTTAACGAATTAACCCAGAAGCTCAACTTCTCTAGCAGTTATTAAGCTCTGGGAGACACCCACCCCCTCCAATACGTCCATAACGCCCTCCCCACCGAGCCCTTCCAGGCCAGGAGGGCGCAGCAGCTCAGCCCCCCTCGCCGAGGGCACGGAGGGCCCCGTCCCTACACGGCCCAGCCGGTGACCTGCCAGGACACAGGCCCACAGGCGGCGGGCCTCGCCGGCACCTCACACCGGCCGCCTCGGCCGCCGGCGGCCCGCAGCCCTGCCGCCGCGAGGGCACTACTTCCTCGGCGGAAGGAAACAGCGCAGTGCAGGCCAGGTAGCCGTTTCTCCTTCCGCCCGGAACGTACCGGCACTCACCGCCCCCCGCGCGGAAGCGTATCCGTCCGCACCAGACGGCCCAGGCCCGAGGCGGACACGGCGGGTCGCGGCGGCTCCCCTCGCACTCACCCGCAGCCTTGTCCGCCGCCATCTCCCCTGCCGCGCGGTGCGACCGCGCAGTCCGAGCGCGCCGACAGAGCCGAGGCTCCCCCCGCTGCGCCGAGCGCTGACCGCACCGCCGCCAGCCGGCCGCTGCCCCCCGGGACTACTTTGCCGCCGCCGCCCTCCGCGCGCCGAGCCCGCCCCGCTGACTGCGCCACTCGCTCCTATTCGCCCGCCGCTTCCGGGTTCCCGGCGGCCTCGCGACGTCCGGCCGTTGCCGGGGGACGGCGCACCCGACGTCAGGACGCCGCGGCCCTTCCCGCCGGGGCGGGGGGAGAGGGCGGCGAGGCGCATGCGCGTCGGGTCCCGCCCCGGGGGCCGTCGGGGCGGGGCCGCCATGTTGCCGGCTGTCGGCCGGCCTTGTGGGAGCTGGGTGGCAAGGGCGCGGGCCGTTTCTGTGTAGGTGCTTTCCGGTTCTTCCGCGGCACTGAATTGGTTGGCAAGCGTCGGCCGCTGTCTCGAACGTATTTTGTCTCTTCTGCCCGGTCCAGACGTGCCGGGATCCCCTCCGGAGCAGCCGGTGCCGGTAGCGGTGACCCGGGGGCTTCCTTCAGGTGTCACCAGCTGGTGACGAGGAAACCTCCAAAATGCTCACTAGTTTATGTGGTTTTGCGTGGATTATCAGCCTGGCTGTCTTAAGTGTTGTGAAGGTGCTCATCACCATAGTGAGGAAGGCAGGTAAGGTGGCCCCGTGTCTGCATCCTGAATTCCTTTCTAAATGGATGTTTGAGCACCAGTTCAACCCCCGCCCCCGGAGACCCGGGGAAGCCCAGTTTTGTGGAAGTTCTGTGGAATTCAGTGCTCTGGGAGGCAGTGACCCTCATCAGACTGAAGACTCCAATTAGCATTTGCTATTGTTGTCATTATCTTTGTCATTAAAGTACCAGAGTTTATAAATGACATTTGCAGCGTTATAAATATTAAAGATTCTTAAATATTTGTGACTGGGATATACTATATATAGTATTTAAGTGTTCACCTTTGCCAAGACATTTCTTTGTAGGCTCAGCAGCCATATATTGTTCTGACTCTTGGGTGGGGACTCTGTGGATGAGTCTAGAGGAGCCACCTTCTCTTTTGAACCCCCATTGTTATATACAGTGAGAGGTGGGATGAGGTTAGGAGGAATGGCCCCCAGGGGTGTCCCGTCTCGGGCACCAAAAGGCTCCCTGTGTTTCTGTCCCTTGGAGTCAAGCTCCTGAGACACAGGGACAGTTACCCTTCATCACTGTTCCCTGAACATGAGTTTTCATCATCGTGCGCTCTGTGTGCTTCCTCTGTGTCACAGCGGGGCTCCTGTAAGACACTGCTTCCATAGTTTGTCATCTGTTAACATGGGAACACTTTCTTCTATTATTTCTCCAGATGCGGTTTTCCAAGACTTCCCCCCTTCTTCATTTATTCCTGTTAAACATCAGCTTGTTTTTCTACTTGACAGCCAGTGTGGATACACCCGATTCTGATTAACAGATTCTGCATTACATGATTTTGACCTTGTTGCCAGGCGGACATTTGTCAAGAAAGACCAGATTTGAGGATGAAATTTGTCCTTGGGGAAGTCGATGGCAAAAGTGGTTTAGTGGAAGCAGGATTTCTTCTTACTGGTGTTCTTGCGGTAGGCCTCCAGCTACAATGTTTTCCCTAACTCCACTATCGGGCACCTCGGAGAGGTAAGGTGTGTAAGGAAAGGCGATACTGTGTTTAACAGAGGGATACAGTTGGAAAGAAAGACACACGGTTTTAGACACACCAGCTCTGAACACCTTTAAACCATCACAGATTTTGGTGAGCCAGGCCCTGTAAAATGAAAGATTCTGAAAACATTATTTCAGGAATTTCAAGAGCGGAATGATTCTTTTTATTTTGTAATTGAAATTCTGAATATTCCAAATTATGTTTAATGACTTCTATTAATCACTTCTCCAGTTCCTCTTCACTAAACTCTGATCGTCAGACTTTCTTTTAGACACATATGTACATATATGAGAGAATCCTGCAATCCTTATTCATAAGTATCTTATTCTAAGTCTCTGAATTTGTTGTATCTTCTTTTGCAAGAAATAGGTGCTGGCCCAGACCATTAGGCCGTATCTGTATTAGAGAATATCTGCCAATAAAATTGTAATAGCAAGTCCTAATGTGTATATATTTACTACTGCAATTATTTATTTATACTGGCATTTTATTTATTTATATGTGTATCTATATACACATACATATATATATAGGTAAAAACCATGCTGTTTTGGTAAGCAATAGAACCTATAAAGGCAAAAGCACTGTACTACTAGTGTAACTGCATATTCTCTCTGACTTTTATCAAAACAAGAAAGTCACCAAAAATCCACCCTGAACGACAGAGCAAGAATGTCTAATGTGGACCTGATGTGAACGTACGTCTCCCTCCCCCTCAGGCTTGGTACAGTGTTTATTGCCAGTATCTAAGCAGTAGTCTGCTGCATGTTCTGGAGCATGCTGCATCAAGATGGGCACCGCAATGAATTTACTGTTCCCCACTGTATGTAGCTTTTCTTTAACAATCTTGTCAAAGCCCATTCAGCTTCACGTATGGCAGCCCTAGTATCCAGCTTCTCATCTCTTCTGCATCATGACATCTAGAGGACAGTCATAAGAGTTTGCTTTATCCATCACGCTATGATTTTACCGCAGGGCTTGTTTACCTGAGGGGTGCTTACAGCAATCTTTGGTATATCTTGCAGCATCATTTTGCCGTGTTTGTGGCTTGTAGTTCCAAAATAATTTTTTTTTCCATTTCTAAGGGAGAGACAAAGCAATTTTTGCCAGCTGGCCTTTTTTCTTTTCTCAGTATGGATGATTTTAAAAAGGAACTTAACACAAATAAAATCAAGTCTTCCCCCCCCTCCCCTTTACTAATAATCAAATCTTAGTTGCTTATGTGTGTGGAGGGTACTGAAGGAAGGGAAAAGACACCTGCCCTTTATTACAGTTCAAGCATACAGTCATGCAATCAAAAATGTTGACATTTTTCCTCAAAACTATTGTGATAGCATCACTACTTTCCTCTAAGGACAGGGGAGAGAGTTTCTTGACTACATGTATGTAAAATTTGCATTCTGCCTGAGGTATAGTAGATCTTGCCAAGTGAGCAGATCACAGAAAGAGTCTCTGGTCTCAGTGAGGCAGCTACGCCATCTGCTGTGGAAGATACAGAATAAAATCAAATACCATCTAAGAGAATAAAAAGTGTGTGAAAAAAACACTTCTCCTAAAATATTACCTCCCCTGGAGTTTTGGTTTTTCAGGAAAGAAATGACCACAATTCAGGCTTTTAGCCCAAAACTCAGTCTGAAAAAACAAACATGGTACAGAGATGGGCAGATTTTTCTAGGGTTTTTTTGCCCATTTCTAGGCTACATCAAAAGAAACCAAAAGGAGCCAACTGTAACTTGTAATGTGCAAGGGGGCGGGGGAAGTTTCAGGAGGAATAAAGCATATCTGCTCACAGACAGAGAGTAGTCCCAGCATCTCATTCCTCCCTTGTACAGTACCTTCCTTTGGTAGACTAGATTAAGTAGAAGCAGGCCAGGGTTTCCTCTCCAATTTCGGCCTCACAAAGCAAACTTTTCAAGGCTCTATTTTAAGTTCTTGCTGACTCAAAACCAGCAAGACAGCAATTTCCTACTCGGCCTTGCAGCAGTAGATGTAGATAACCTCTCCATTGATCATATGAGCAAGACCTCGTAGAGGAGAAAATCAGGATTTGTGACATCCCCAATCACTGCCAGACTATGGAATAGAGAGAAGAGTATGGCCAACTCCAAAGGGAACTGTGAAAGTTACAATTCTTTTGCCGGATACAACAGTATGGAAATCTCGGCAACACCTTGTTTGCCTAGTAAATTCCAAAATACAAATGATTAAATGTAAGAAATACTTTCTCTGCTATTCATAGGGCTTCCTATCCTTTGCCACTCTAAAGTTTAAAAGCTTTTAACCCCTAGGTGGCACTTTCTAATAAAGTAAGGCATGTTTAAGTACTATTTTCCCCCTACAGATGGAGTTCTTATTTAAAATGTAAACTAGTGTAAATTTGAGTCTGTTGAATGCAGCTATTAGTCTCAGCTTGGTAATCCTCTTTTTCTGAATCTGTCTCTCAAAGTCAATAAAATATACTGCCGTGAATCTCATTTAAATACAGTATTTTTGCTTTCAGAGTGCTATGGAATATATTTTCCTGGAAAATTATGGTGCATCACAAACTATTACAGTTTTTGTTCTGTCTGTGAGCAGTGAATAAACCAGCATAGGCTGTGTTTACTTTAGCAATTCACTTGGAGCAGCAGGAGTAGATTGACAGCTATAAACGGCTGATGCTGAGGTTCCTCACATCCCCAGTATATTCTTATACAGAGGTTATTTTGCATCAGGTAGGGACTGGCCCAGTACCACACATCTCCATTACACATTTTGAAACTCCCTGAAGTAAAGCTATCTCTCAAAACTTTACTTCCTCAACCACGGGACTTCTAGGAAGCAGCAAGTTCCCCTTTCACCTGTCTTATGCAGGTATGTTTCACGCCAGCCTCCGCTGTCTACATAAAAACTTCACAGGTGGAAGGAAGCCCTCTAATTTTTCTTACTCCTGCAGTTTCTGAGTGACACTGTTTTACTTGTTTCAGATCCTGCTCTTCACTCTGATGCTGGAACACGCGTTGCTTGGTGGCGCAGGGGAGGAACGTTAGCCATCACCCTGCAGCCACAGTAGCAGTGCCAGAAAAATACCTTGAGTAAGCCCTTCTCACACCTTGCTTTCACAGACAAAAAAGAGAGGCAAAATATCTTTCTGGTAGTGCTTACCACTGTGACAGCTTTGCTCACAGTAAAATAGAGATGCTGAGCCTGGGAGAGAGACAGGACCTCATCAACATTGGGATGTGGAAAGAGGAGAAGCGGGTGCAAAACTTCTGGGTGCAGGGGGGTGCCACTGAGAAACAGAGAACAATGGAGCATAAGGGATTTGGAGGAATGATGCCACAATATCCTCAGGAAATTTCCAATTCCCCTTTTGAAAAGAGGTGCTCATTTTTTCCTCACATTATAATACCTGCTAAATAACTCCTCCATGGCATCACATACCTCCCCTTTCCCTCATTCTACACCTGCTCTGATTTTGCTTGTATATGGTATTGTTATGCATTTTCTCTCCATTTGGCTCTCATGATAGCTCCATTATCTTTTTCTGTTAATGGGTTTAAGTCCAGGGACCACCTAAATTGTACTATGTTTTAAGACTTTCCTAGGATAAGAAACAAAAAATTGTTTTATATAATCTTTGTCATTTTTCTCTTCTGGCATCATCCAGAAGAAATCTGCGCACCCAATTACAATTACACTGGAAATTGAGGTAGCCGTGGAAGGAAAACTATACACATATCACCACGCATTTTGTGTTGTTTACTTCCCTGTAGAGAAGGCTCGCCTAAAGCTTATGGAACTTTGGTTTGCACTTAAAATGCTCAAATTGACAGAAACGCCTTTATTTCAACAGAATTCTACTAAGGCCCAATCCTTAATTTGCAGAAGGGCAAAATTTCCAGTGTTACACAGTTAAGAGCAAAAGGATGAGGTCTCTCAAACATTTTGTGATTACATCGGTGCCTTTTAGCACAAGCAGGAACTGATTTATTCATAACAGTAGGATGTCTGCATGACGTATGTGTTTATGTCCAACGTGTCAAGCAGTACTTTATGCCCTTCTACATTGCAGGGTGCTTTGACCCTTTCTGAGATGCAGAAATAGAAAGCGAATGCACCTGTGTTGAATCAGAGGCTTTGAGTAAACATTGGTTCTTTCAGCCCAGTCTTAAGAGTTCTTCCTGTGCCGGCCTAAGCTGATACATACACTTTGTAGGGAAGTCTAATGCTTGATGTCCTTGGTATTGCAACAGTTAGGAAGCTGGAGTTTATTGAGAAATTATGTCTCCAGGCAAGAATAATCTATAAATCGGAAAAGAAAAGATAAGTAAATTCTTACTAATTACTTGTTTATGGCGGTTGTTATTCTCAGCATTTCTCCAGACATTCAGAAAGAGATGGTTTCTCTCTTGAGAAGTATAACGCAATTTTCACTAAAGATACAAATGAAGTATTTCACTGATAAAGCCTATATGAGATGTTGCAAAAGCCAAAGAATGTGGTCAGTACAGTTTTTCTACCTTCACACAGGGTGGTAGAATCTTTGTGTATGTTCTCATTATGCTTCCTTTTTTTAAAAGTTCTTACAGGCATTTAAGTAAATTTAAAGCATTTTTTCCTTCAAAAGTTTTAGGAACTTAAGAACATGAGATTGAGTGTATTTTATGTGTCACACCATTTGCTGAAAGATGTTAAGACTATTCTGATGGAGTTAGTTTTTTAAGAGATAGGTTTGTTGATCTATAATTTGCCTAAAACAGTAGACCTCTGTAAAACTTGCATCCAAATGCTTTCATACTGCACATCGGCAGATATATGAAGATATCAAATTTGTTTGTTTGTTGTGAAAACCAACAGGAAATACTCTGTTGGCAGGTACCGTTGTTCTCTGTGTGAGACTAAGGTTCTGACTCAGGTGGTCTCCAGTTCAAGTCGAAACCTCAGTATTTAATGATACATGATTAAATACAAAGGTTTTATCGTTTTTTGGATTAAATTTTAACTTGCTGTGTTACATACCAGGAATAAAATATCGTATATGATCCTGGATGAATCCAGAACAAAAATCCCAATCCATATTATGTTTTCTTTACTTATAAAGATCAACGTAGATTTTATTTTGTTTCAATAGTTCATGGTGGCTCTTCAAGTGCCAAATATATTTGACTGTAGTAGTAATCTCCGAAAGCTATTTTAGCTTCTTTCTGTCAGTCCTTTCTGCCTAATCTAAGTCAGTTGTAAATGCATGTGGCTTCAAAGGAAGGAGAAAAAAAGCATAATGAAAATAGTCACATGTTCCAAAATGTTAAAAAGATGAAAAGCTATTTAAAGAACGAAACATGTCTCACTGGCATATGGTAATCGTATGTCAGCATATGCCTGTGCTCCAGCTACAGCATATATCCATTTGCTAAATTCTATTTGTGTCCAAACTTGTAGCAAGAAAATCAAGTTTCAGTGCAGTTAGAAAAATGTAGAAGCATGTTGATATGTTTAATTTTTAATTTTCTGTAGAAGCAATCTTGCACATTATTTATTCTTTCCTTGCTCCTTTCCCTGACCTCAGAGACCATCCTGACAGTTAAAATAAATTTACCCATCTGACCCCATGTTAAATTCTCAGCGTCAGGAAAGATGGGACCAACACTAAGATTAACTAGAAAACAGGCACTACAGACTTTCTGAAGTTTTTACTTTTTTTGGCCTCTGTGAGAACAAAACTCCCATCTCTTCAAGTTGCAGGGGAAAAAGAGTCAAAATGATGCAGTGCATACAAACATGGAATTAGGAGAGGAGAAACAGTTTCAGCTCCCTGCTCCAAACCTAATCATTTAATAACCTAACACTGAGTCATTGCGCGTATTTGTTTCTGGTTTCTAGACCAGAAATCCCATTCTAAACCTGAGAAATCTTCCTTTGGAAAATTTTGCTGAAGTTAATATAATTTTAATTTCAATGAAATAGAAATATTAGAAAAGTGCTGGGAAATTTCCAACGCTAGTCAGCTGCAAACTAGCTGCGAGATAAGAGCTAACCCCAATTCTCATGTTGTTTCCCAAAGAAACATTCCTTCCTCCATCCCAAAGTCGAGGACAGCTGTTTGTTCCAGTTTTAGGGCCCATATTAGAGCTGATAAACTATATGTTTGACTATTCTGGCAACTAGAAAAGTAGGTTATTATGATCTGCAAATAACGTCAACAGTTAACAGTAATAATAGTAACACTTGATGGATCTAAAATGTCTTCCATTAGTCAAGTGTAAATGGAAAGTGAGCATTTTACTTGAGGGTACTCCATGATTGTGAAATAGGTTTGAGTGAGGAGAGAGACAAAGCTGTAGAACTTTCAAGTGTAATACAGTGTTGTTTGAGTTACACAGATAAAGTAAATGGAGTATGTATTTCCTTTCTATGCGGAAACATGCAGTGAAGAATTTAGAATTCTAGTCAGAAGGTCAGGGAATGGCTTCTCCTTTCAAGATAAATCCAAAATAATTTTGCCAAAGGAGTATTGCTAGATTGACACTGCTATACTTGAGATGAGAAATTCACCCACATTTTTGAGTCCCAAGCATGAATGAATGCAGCAGACCAGTGACGCAATCATTTAATCGTTTGGTTTCATTAAATGGGACACAGGGTAACTACACGTGTCGAGCTAGAAAAAGGAAAGCTACTTTTAACATGCATAGGTCCTGGGATTACACAATCACCAGAATTTCTGCCCGAGGATTGTTGCACTGAAATCTACTGAAGGTTATTATCATAACCAAACGTGGTGGTGGTGGTTGAGACGCTGTGTGATATTAACTGTGGTTTCTGCTTCACTGCGTTACCTTGTAATGACATTAGCACATATTTTACATTCTGTGAGGGGAATGCTTCCCTCCTCCTCTCTGCCGCTTAGAAACAGTGAAGAGATGAGATCTGACACTTGAAAATGCTATAGTGCTGTGACCTCATCAGGGTGTAAGATGGTCTTAGAGGGTGCAGAAAATTCAGCTGCTCGGAGTATTTTTTGCTTTGTCCAACTGGTGTCCTACCATGTCCAGTACAATCTAAAATATAAAGCTGCTTCCAGACAGCATTGTTTTGTTATTCACTTGACTTTACTAGCCTTGTCAGAGTTAACTGGATTTGTGACATGGTCAGATGTTTATTTCTTGATTCTGTTGTCCCCTGCCTTGCAGGACACATATTCCAGGGGAAACTACAGTACATCTAGCAAATATGAAAAATATGAAGAGATACATGGACATGCTGTCAAAATTTTTAGGAACTAAAATTTAAGGAAATGTGTCCTTAAGATTTTTTTTTAATTCAAATCTATGCCAATATTGTCACTTAGCTCCTGATTTATCAAGATAATTAGAGCACCTACTTACAGTCTTTTTATTTAAATATATCCATAGCTTTCTAGACAGTCCAATATCACACTTATTAGTTTGGTCAGGCATAAATGCCCAACTAAATCTTATGGCAGATGAATGCTATTTTGGGGAAGAATGCACATAAATCACAGAAATATGAGGTTACACTTCTGGTAAAATCTCTTAGTTTATTAAGTATTAGAAAAACCTATACCATTTATTAAAGCCACTGCCTACAGCCATAATTTTATTATACTTTCCTTTGTGTAATAACTTTTATGCTTAGTGTATGAGATGACAGTCTCAGGCTATAAAATAGCTCTTGTGCAATTTACTTTCTAAATCTTTGCTACTATTACTAATGTAATATTTTGGTGTAAACATTTTTAAATACCATGAAAAACAGGTATCGATAACTGTGATAAACCTTAAGTGACTTAAATCAAAAGCCACAAAAAAGGACTTCATTTACATCTTCTGCAAAAAGCATGAGTTTGGGAGCAGATTCACTAGGAAGGATTTATTCTGAAATGCAGTCTATCTGGAATGAGATGATCTTTAAGGTCCCTTCCAAACCAACCCATTCTATGATTCTATGATTACGGAAGTTTTGGTTAGACAAGAGGCCCATACATCGCCTTTGAGAATAGATACACACACACACACGCTCACACCCAGAGCATACCACTATGGAAGTCACAGTGGATACAGTCTTTTCTTCAGGCTTGGAACAAGAGCAAATCAACCACATTTTTGAGTACAAAGAACGTATAGAAATAGAACATTGATTCGTACATCGGCATGAGCTAAATTTCATAGATTTTTATATGACATTAAGAGCAACGAGAGAGGGAGAGAGAGACAGATTGACAGAGCAGTTAAGCATGGGCTTAACTTTAAGTTTGTGTCTAAATCCTCATGAAGTCAACAGCTATGCAGTTGGAGCTATGCCAGCATGTAGCTGAAGATATGACCATCAGTCTATTTTATATAAGCATATTGTTATTAAGTTTGTAAGCAGAAATGGAGTTAGGCAACTACTTTTAATCTGTAAATGTTGTGAAAAACATGTTAGCAAAATTTTTATATTGACTGGTGCAAAAGAATAATAAAACCAAAGAGAAACTACTTGTCATCATTTCAGCAAGAAACAGTGTGTATGATTTATCTCTATTTCATTCTAATTTTATTATTAGCATAGCTCCAATGCTTTCAATCCACATAGAGCTGGAGTAGCACAGAGGCAAATCAATTGAGCCTGGTTTCATTTTGGACAGCTCATTGGAAGCATCTGCTAAATGCACAACAAGGCCAACCTTCTCCACCCCAACATATTGTATTAGCTGAGAAACAGGAGAGGATTTTTTTTTTTTTATAATTATAGTGCTTCCTTTGTACTGATTTTGATGAGCCACTGGTCCAATCAAAGAAGGCAACGTTTGGTTCTTCAGTTCTTACACTGCTAGATAACACTGTATAAGCAAAAAGATTATCCACCTAGATTCTGAAACCCTTATTCTACCTGACTAGGAACTTCAGGAATGGACTTACTAACTTTAGTAGGGCAAAGTATGAAGTAAAGTTACTAAGTAAAGTTGCTGAAAAAGTTACTAAGCTGGAGAAAATCTATCAGAATGTCATCTTTTATAGTATCATTGTTTCTATTTGACAAATTAATGATAGGAAGCATTCATTACCTTATGCTCTAGTGTATTATGTTAATTAAAAATTCTTCATTAAATTTCCTTGAGAGTAATTATAAAAAAAAGTATCATCTCCAGACAACAGTCTATAAAATATTTGGTGTATTGCTTCATATGTGTTGCTTCATTACATTAACACATCTCTTTCAATATCATTATTTAACTTCAGTAAAACAGAGATTGATTGATTGATTGATTTATATGGCATCTAGTAGCAATCTACCAGCAATAGCTGGACCAGAAGAAGAAGTTCTTCTCCAACCGTGCCTACTATTGTGGAACGGATTTATTTTTGGAGTAGAACTCTGTTAGGAAGGATAAGTTTTCTAACAAGCTATTTAAAATGCAGTGAACTATTAAAGAATAATCAGAGAAAGAAAGCAAAATTGCTTTGTGTGCTTTTATTATTTATTAACCTGTTTGAGTCATGGTTAGCACTTACTTTTATACAAACATGAAGAGTTACAATCCCCAAAATTTCACTAGCATTGCTCTCTGCTATTAAATCGTACTGTTCTCAGCACTAAAAAGATAGGAGAAAAACTGTTAAGGTCAACAACCGTGTACACACACATCAACATAAAGCTTATCAGCTTTTATTTATTATTATGCTCCTTCCACAATACATTATTAATACCAAGAATGTATTACCTACCATGAGTATCTAACTGATTAAAAAATTGCATGTTAGTCCACAAGATATTGCTGAGGTCTGGTTGAATCTAAAATAAGATTAGATATTTGTAGGAGAAACAAGAGCGTCTGTTAAGACAAAAAGAAAACCCAAAACCCCAACAAAAGCTAACGCTCTGTCAGAAGCCGAGTTCCAACTTAAAAAGCAACATTCCTCTAGGCATGCTGTTGCGTTTTGTGTCATTGCTACATGAACCTTGGGAGCAGGACTGCTACAAAGCGATGTGTTAGATGCATACATCCCTCTTTTCAGATACAAGGTCTTCCTTAGCGACAGGAATAGGATGTCCACTTATAGAACAATTTCTTAGAAAACTACTAAAAGCTAGCACAAGATAAAACACCTCCAGACCTGAAAGTTCCTTAGCCTACCACCCTGCCAGGAGGCTGTCTGCACACCACATCACCCCATGACGATGGGGACCCTTCGGGTAGTACCTGAGAGGAAGTCCATCTGGCCACCCGCTCTGGAGCCTGCAGCCCTGGAAGTGCTGCCCATCCTTGACGCAGAGGCAGCTACAGCTTTTGGAAGGCTGGGCAACCTGCCAAGTGGATGGGTAGATGAGCTGGCAGGGAACCAGCAAGTTTCTGGCAAAAATCTGACAAGCTTAGGTTCCACAAGATTTCTTATTTAAAACATAAGAATGCTAGTTTCTATTCATACCAAAGTACTAAAGAGTTTGTATTAGGAAGCGCATTTTGTAAAAGTCCATTTTCTCCCTCCAAAATACACGTCAAGTAAAATTTAACCTGACAGTTTTTCATGAAGTTCAGATAAAAACACACATTAAGCAATATATGCCTAATTAGAAAAATTACCATTGAAATAAGTGGAACCATATAGTCTACCTGGTAAGACCATTTCATCTATAGCCTGCATAGTGCAATACAGTGCATTGTAGAAATTCTGCAACTAGTTTGAAGAGGCATTGCTGAAATATCACAAGCAATGTATCTGCTTAACTGCGACACTTCCTCAGGTAGGCTAGGGCAGACATTGACTATAAAAATGGTTTAAAATATTATCACTCTCCCAAGTTTTTGTTGACTTCCCCAGCTAGAACTAGTAAAAAGGATAATGTGATCTCCTGATTTAGCTCAGTAGGAAGTAGCCTCAGCAGGAAGTAGCCTCAGCACAAACTTTATGTCTAAAATGCTTTTGGAGACTGATTAAAGTAGCACATATTAATGTTAATGGAGTTATATTGCTTATTACATCCGAGCTAGAACCTTCGGCTTGCATTGTGCAGAGTTTGCTTACATATTTAGAAGAGCAGGAAAATCTACAGCCCTTCCATTGCCAAACAGCATAGTAATTAAGTAATTAAGTAGCAACTACTTAGCTCTTGGAGTACCTAAACGGTAAAAAAGTTTAGCAGCCTTTCGGTGTAAAACATTACTTTGGGACTAAAGGTTGAATCCACGCTGATGAATCCAATTTTCCTTCTGCACTTGTGTCAATGCTTTACACTCTGACCAGGTGGCTGGCAAGCCATGACCCAAGTACGTATTGCTTTACAGTCAGGAGTTCATTATAAGGAATGCTGACAGCATCGCCCCCTGTGAGTACCTACATCTCGCTGCATTTGGTTTTCAATATTCCTCCTTCATCATCTCAGAACAAATGCAGGATTCATGCACCCACCTAAGTATTATTTAGCCTGAGGCCTATCACTTGGGAGCAAAGTAGCTTTGTGCCATGTTATGTTCCTTCAGCTCTTAAAACTGCTAGAACCAGTTTCAGCTGTTATGTACACTCTAACTTGTGCTTTTTTGCAGGAACCTAAAGAATCTGTTAAGGAAGGTGGGAATCACTGTAGCAAAGAAGGATCCACATCAGGTATTCTCTCCTTGGCCAACAAGAAAATACCAGAATGTATGATACTTTTGCAACCTGGAATCTGTGTTGTACCAGTACAAGACTTCAGAGAGAAAATATCTGGCAATGAAAAGTGAAAAGCCTTGTCTCAAAGTTTCCATTTTATATACTCCACAATTTAACTTCTTTGACCAAGGAAGAAGGTGAAAGCCAACTCTTCTTCCCCGATAGCCAGCACGGATAATAGAGCATAGAGGTAGTCAATACACATTTAACGTACTGCTGTCTCATGCATTCTCTGGAGCACCAAGAGAAACTGTGCCTTCCTTCTAAGGCTTCCACTATAGTGAATCTCATCTGTTTGGCTCCCTTCCTAATAATATCTAGCAGCATCGAGCATACATGCTCATACTGTATTAGAATATAACAATAATTCTGTAAACATGGAAATGATCCACATTTTCTGAAGTCAATGACTGCGGCTAGCAAAAGCCATATCATACATAAAGGACTGCACTGCAGGAACCAGTCAGACCACCTTGTGTAAGTCATGGCCTTTTCTACAGAGAAGGATACCTTTATTTCATGCATTGGTATTAAGCTGAATTTCTTTTTCCACCTTGTATGTCCTTGGTCCCTGGCATTTTTCATGAGACAAAGCAAATGCTGATCCTCTGTGGGCTGTAAGGGAAAACAGCTGCTAGTTATAACGGGCGTTTCGAGAGCACTTGGTCAACCTGAATCTTCATAGAAGGTTTAAGTACCTCCAGACTGTATTACATTTGTCAAAGCAGCAGCAAATACAACATACTATGTAGAGTAGGTCCAATTTTTAGCGTGTCAGTAGAATCAGCCTGCAGTTATTTTTAACTGCCTTGGAAAGCTTAGCAGGCAGATACAGTTAATCCTTTAAAGGATTTGCAGGTATTCATAGCTTAATAAGTAAGCATAGTGGATTAAGCCAATAGAAGATTGTAGACAGTCAAAGACAACCTTTACATGCTAACGTTCAAGAAATAAAAAGAACAGTTTCTTTTATATACTTTTTCCTGACAATCACTCTCAATTGTCAGTATGTGCCAGAATGCCATACTTTGATGAAACAAAAATGTTAATTAGAGCCATTAAACTCAACATGTGTCATAATTAAATCATCAAATAGCAGTGAATTTCTGTTATCTTGTTTTCCCATTATCCTACAAATCCTTTGAAAAGCAGAACTACATCATGAAAATGCATTAAAAATGCATCTACTTATGCAATAAATAAACAAACTAAAACGGTAAAAATTCATTTTAGGAAGAAGAAAAAAAGGATGAATGATTTTTATAGGTCAGATTTTATATTGCTTGTATTCTTTTCTTCATAAAGAAATATTCACACTAAGAAAGTGTCAGGATTCACTGACATAGGCTCAGCTGAGACATCTGGGCCCTTCAATATATTCATAAATGATGAGAAAAGTACACACATAATAAGACAAAGAAAAAAATCAGATGACACAAAACTATTAGGCTGAGGAAATCTAAAGCCGGCTATGAAAAGCTTCAGAGGATGGTTCAATACTGAATGAGTGATAAAATGCCAAAGGCTATTTGGTGTCAGTAAGTGTAATGCACATCAAGAGAGGCAGGGAAAATACACATATACATGGGGTGTTAGTCAGTATCACCAGGAAAGAAATCTGAAAACATCTGGTGCTTAAAGAAGCAAACAGAAACTTAGGAATTATTTAAAAATTAACTGAGAACAGATGCGAAAAGTCTGCCCTGTGTACATTCAGGCCACAGACACATTATGAATACTATATGCAGTTTTAGTCATTCCATTATCAAAAAGTTTATGGTAGAATTAGAAAAATACCTGAAGAAGGATATGATGGAGATGTATTAAGTCATGAATTTTATGAAAAAGGTGAGCTGGGAACACTAGTTTTCATAATATCAATATTGGAAGGCATGCACATTTTTTGGTAATAATAAATTAAACTCATTTTCATTAGATATTGAGAGGCCCAAACTGTACATGGATCAAAAAAATCATGACTTTATGAATTCAGCGGTTCTATTCAGTAGGTCAGCAGTAACTATTAAACAAAAGAGTCTCCTAGCCAGTGAAGGCTAGAAGAGCATGATGGAAAAATCACTGTAAGCATGACTGCTTCCGTATAGTTTTTCCATAGGTATCTACTTACTAAGACAGGATACTAGGTTAGGTGGACTTTTCATCTGGCTGAATTCAGCAGTTCTCAAGTCCTCATGACTAGAATGACTGAAATCATGATATATATTGTTTGGCATATTTTTACAAGAATTTGACCAGGACCTCCCTGGTTCTATCACTGTTATTTAAAAAGAATCAAGATTAAACATAATTGCTTCATGAACTGTACAACTGAAGAAGCCTAATTCCCCACACATTTTTAAGGTTATATACTCTGGCTAACAGAGAACCCACTCCTTTCACCCCTCAACTCTGTTAACTGAAAAATATATATACATACAATAGTTGAAATATATGTACAAATATAAGAGCAGATTATTACTCCACAAGGTTGTAATTCGGACCCTGCTCTTCCCAGATTATTCAACAGTGGAATTTATTGTTGACTCTGCCATTTGAACAGAACTGTGAGACAGGAACGTAGGACTAGAAGGGAACTCCTGAATCACTGCAAATGATCCACTCCTACACTTGCAGTCATGTCACTTAATCCCTTTCAGAAACTGACCAAATCCCCTTTTATAACTACTCAATCAGAGGGCAGTCTCAAAGCATCTCTGCCCTGGCAGAAAATTCTTTTTGATTTTTAGACTCAATGTATTCCTAGTCAGTCAATGACTTACGCTCTTCTACTAACACTGTCCCTTAGTTTAAACAGAGCTTTACCTCTCTGGTAGTTCATTCAGAGAAAGAAACCATATCTTCTGTTAATACTCATTTTGCCTGGCTAATCAAGTCAAGCTCTTTTACAGCACATGTATCTTACAACATGGTATGCAACATGAAGAGGTTCAAGCTGATTGGGACACCATGCCAGTCAGGGCAGCACACTGCAGACACTCTATACCCGCATGCTCCCAGTTAGAGGTGTATAGATATGTTAGCACATTCCTTTCAAGCCGATGTGTTGAGGAATACAGTCTTCCTCAACATCTATTCAATGCCAAACTGATGTGGTGGTGCTAATTCACTTCTGGAAATAGTTTAGTGGTGGTCAGATCAATTATTTCTATACCATACTTCACTGTGTAGTGTAATTATGCTCCTAATATCACACTGTATACTTCTAATCCCACGGATCACCATACTCTTTCTCCTCACTGACTCTGTATCGATTTGCCTTTCTTCAATGCAGAATTTCCATGGAACAGACTATTTTTTTCATACATATCAGAGTCTATGATAATCTTTGACATGCAAACTGAAAAGATTTTCAGAGTTTGCACTGACAGCTTTGCTGGAATGCTTAGCCCTACGAGTCACCACAATGACTCTGAAGCTTAGTGACAACTCTATTATGAGAATGACATCACTTCTTATTTTGGAAGAAACATCTCCTTAACATAGTAGTGGCAGATAACTGGTATCATCATCACCAAGTTCCTAAGAGATGCCTGAGAAGGGAAGAAATGCAGTTACAACAGTAGGAAATGAAGATTGACAGAACACTTGACAATGGTTCTGCACTTTTTTTCTTTTTAAGAACAGCCTACCTTAATATCTCACATGTTCCAATCTTTCCCCTATACAATCCATTTTGCTTAGCTAGCCTGGACATGTTTCACTCTTCATGGTTTCTCTGGCTCTGTTCCACACTGCAGATTTGTTACTGCGAGTCACTCTTACTAACAGACACTGCACAGAGAACATGGTTTCAGGGAGTCTACTGCTTATCTGACTGAATGCTTCACTGTCATATTAGTTAGCACTTCTTTTGAATTGAGGAAGGGCAGGGGTCTAGGAGTGGGAATGAGAGCAATTGCTTGGACAGTGGACTCTATCCTGACACAAGCACGAAGGGAAGACCAGCAAAAAGATCAACATAAATCTCAAAAAAGGATTTGAGGGCAGAAAAGGGCTCCAAAACACAGGGACATAGGAAGAGCTTTATCACAAAGCAAAGAAAACATGAGAAGCTCCAGGACCCTAATGGCCCAGAGTGACTTGGTGGATGACAGGAGGAGGGGCATTCATGTTTTATAGATGAATTGGAAATGGTGAGAGGAAAAGGGCTGTGAAAGACACAGGGGATTAGGAGAAAGGACATACTGAAAAACATTTAAAATGAGGATTTTTTTTAAAAAATGTGTGCCCTTCTGCACAAATTTAAATTTAATTATTGACTATAACCACATAACAGCTATATATGCATATTTATTCTTATGAAAGCAAGGCAAAATATTACTAAAGTCTAATATGTAGACTGTATGTATTTACCACTGTATGAAACCACAAAATGTGTATTTTAAAGTAATTTGTAACAGTTACAACTTGCAGCCTTTAACATATATTTTGGAAATCTATAACACATATCTGAAATCAGACTACATAATTAGAGAGAGATCTGTATTTGCTTAGCAGAGGCAGCAGGGCATTGGTACTTCCTCATTCCCTTTCTGCCATCAGGATAGGTGTCCTATTGGCACTGTACCTGGCTTCTGTGTTCCTCACGTGTTGAAGCAACGAATGAATAAGAGGAAACAGCCTGCAGAAAGTCTCTGTGCTTGACTATCCTTTCATGCTCATGCGTTGCTGCAATACCTCTGGCTTAAGAGAGGTTTCACTTGATTCAGTTCAAGAGAAGAATCAGCCCCACAATGTACCTCACCATCACTGAATCCCTATACCTATGCAACAAGCCCTTAATGTTCCTGACTAGCATTTTGAATGTCTGTCCAAAGGCAAAACAAAGCAATCGGAGATTTCAGATGCAATCTGAATGTAATGTGATGTGAACCAGACAAATTCTTCAACCGAAGTGCCGCTGTTAATC
The DNA here is from genome assembly GCF_965638725.1 of Aptenodytes patagonicus. Taxonomy (NCBI): domain Eukaryota; kingdom Metazoa; phylum Chordata; class Aves; order Sphenisciformes; family Spheniscidae; genus Aptenodytes; species Aptenodytes patagonicus. Next base: position 125,580,171 of record NC_134950.1, read on the forward strand.
TCTTTCCACAACACGGAACATTGCATTAATAAACATCAATACTCATTTCAAAGCCTTCAGAGTACCTAGCTAAAATACTTTTACTGTATTCCTACAGTCAAGGGTCAGCAAGTTTCTACCATAAATCATCTTAAAGACAGATGCTAAATTGGCAGTTTGCAAAGAATTTGGAGAAAAAAATTCAACCAAACCCAGCAACCCCCAATGAGAAACAGAATGCTGGACAACTATCAATAAACACCTTTTTTGACATAGAAGTCTGAATTTCTTATAAAATATACCATGTTGAATAAAACAAGAATCTTTCTTCCCTTTATTTTCTTTGATACTTCTACTCACTCAGGTATTCTTGCTGTGAATTGGTTTCATAGCGTAGTACTTCCCTGAAGTAAGATTTGATCCTTTTCCTTTACATTGGCAAGATTCTTACCCAAGTAATGAGAAATTGTTTTTATTAGCCATGAGGTGCAAGATTTATTCTTTTATTGTGAGTAAGTAAATCTATAAAATATTGTGGTTTGGGTTTTTTTATTTTATTTTTATATAAAAGCCCGAATCACATACTTTTAAATGCAGATAACATTAACATTATTTTAAAAGACCAGTTAATCCTCAGCTACATCCATAGACCTGCTCCCATCATATAGGGATTAAGAATTAAACAGAGGCCTTTCACTTGAGTGTAGCTTCACTGAATGAAGGGCAGGGATAAGAACCTGGGAGGGTGCTGTGAAAGGAACAAGAGCGGAGCATCTGCTCCTGTGTAGATTTTTCTGTCCTCCCACACATTAAAGGGAGAGATGCATATGAAGTGTGTACAGCGTTTATTTTTAGCCAGTCAGGCAAAGGGCCATCACATGGCCCTGTCCCATTGCTCTGTTTATCTCAAGGACAGTTACAAATACCTGGTGCTGAGATCTGATTTTCTCCACGCGTGACTTGATTTTTTTTTTCCCCCTTTATATTTTAAATGTTGCCTTATATGTTAAAAATGTGTCTAGACAATACATCATCTTGGCACTCTGGGTGCAGTTCTGCTAATTGTTTTTGCACATAACATCTCTTAATACAACATAAGGATAGATTTCTTCAGCACTTAAATAAAAGCCAAAAGAAACCCAGAACAACCAGGCCTCCTTCCACTCTAAAGAACCTTTATAATTCTGTTTACTGAATATATTATTTCTTCAAGGTTTGCTTTCAAGTGAGAACTCTTACTGCCAGTATTTCCCCTCTCATCACATTAATAACTTTTTAAAAAAAAAAACCATCCTAAGACACTGTGAGGCTATTCTAAGGCAATTCTCCATATTGCCAATTTTTGTTTATTTTCTATTTGGGCTACATTTTTCTATCAATTCACAGAGAGTAGAGAACAGGTTAGTCTTACATTCATAACTTGTTTATACTAACCAAAGTCATCCATTTACACAGTTCTGAGGATGAAGATGATTTTAACAGGCAGTTTTATTGAAAAGGACATAATCCTTACCAGAGATATTATTCACAATTCACAGAAAGAGAAATATGGAAAAGAATCTCTTCCTTCAACATATGAAACAACATATCACTTAGTTAAAATAGCAATTTCTAACCCAGTAGTTTAAGGAAGTGTGTATATATATATATATATATCGGACCTCGGTAGACCTTCAATGGCTAGACTTTTAAAGGGAAAAATGGAGGGAATCACATCAGTTTGTGTAAACAAATAAAACATATGCCAAATTTTTTGCTTTTTAATGGATAGCAAACTGAAAATAGAGATGTGTTTTGGCAAGTAACAAAACAAGTAATCTCTCCTGTGCAGAGGCAGGATAAAATGGCAGTAGGTCTCAAGATCATGAAGCCACTGAGATGATGAAAACCTAAACCCAATATAAATACAATACTCACATAACTAGAATATTTCTTTCCAAGCTAAGCACTCTAGAGTGCTTGCTTAGGTGGCAGCTAAAAATGCTCAGTGTCTTCAAAGGAGGACTCCGAATTTTGAAGCATTAGCCCTTTTTAAGGTTTTTATAAATAGTTTTGGAAATACTACCCAAGGACTGGGCCAGAGGGAAACGACCAATTAGAAACCAAGTCCTGTAGATGAGAGATTCTCAGACCACACCACAGAGCAGTTAGGTGACAGTTTGGCAACCCCTGCTTGGAAGAGCATGTTTACATAAATTATTGCAAGGTAGCCTGAGTACAGGTTTACACTTTTTTAGCTACTCTGCAGTAATTGTCTCTATGAACACTCTTATTCTGCAGTAAATGGAAGATATCTTACCTTATTTCTACTGAAGACAGAGCAAATACAAATTTCTTCACAGATAGATAGCTTGAGACAACATGCATGAAGTAGCTACTGCACCACAAACACACATCCTTCCTCGTTTTATGGTAACCTATCCAAGTAGCCATGCCATCTGACAACCAAAAAGCCAGTATAAAGCAAACCAGCTACTTGAGAAGCACTCACTCAGCTCCCTGAGATAAAGAACTGACTAAAGGAGCAGAATTGTAAATAATGCACAAGAAAGTGCCTGCTGCTGACTGTCTCTACAGTAATCGCAGAAATTATTCATTTGTATATATTTTTTTTCTGAATAAACAGTATTGCATGAAAAAAAAAAAAAAAGACATTTCTCTCTTTGAAGAAATGATCCTGGTCAGACCAAAGGAACAATCATACTTATATTGTGTGGCCTTGAAAGAGCTGAATGTGCCTTGAGAGGGAATATACCTGGTCTCCCAATGGAAAGTAAAGGCATGCAGCTCTTGGCTGATCAGATCCTGCATAATTATCTTCTATAAATGCATAGCAAGCACATATTTTTAATTATCAACCAGACATGTAAAGCACATTTTAAATCCCATTGATTCCAAGCAAATTTAAGGGTGTACTTAAACATGTTTGAGGTGCTCTGCTGCATCTCCTGCAGAATGGTAACAAATTTAGACTAAGAAATTAGATTAAGATTAAGAAATAAAACATTGTCTCTGTGAAATAAAAGAGTCTTTGACTCCTTTGCAGCAGGCCGTAATACTCTGCTTCATAAAATTTGTTAGCCCTGCACATTCTTAAAAATTTACAGTGCAGTATGTAGAAAATAAATTTAGAAGTAAGTGGTACATTGCTGCATGGTCTGCAGAACTTATATTACCAACCAGCAAAAAACACTATTGGATGAATAACAAGGCTTATACTTGGCCAAATGAAAAACAGAAATGTGATACACAAAACTGGTTATAGTCTAATATTTCTTACGGTTTCATCCCATTAAGTCCTCTGAGACATGTTTGTTATTCCTAAGTATTATCCATCCACAGAGTTTATATTAACAAATTTCAGCATACAGATTGAAATAGTAATTCTGTGTCGATGTTACCCATTTGCAGTTTGTGCTATTGTCAACTATTCAGCTAAGTCATACAATATTTTTTCATTTCCTGACAGAATAACTTGAGCGTTGTAAACAAGAAAATAATCAGTAATTCACTTTCAAGGTTAAGTTTCAGATGACTAGCTGTTAATACTACAAAAAAGGCACTTTCAAAGGCACATTACCATCTTCATGAATGCTTTCTGAATATTAGCTGCACACAAATTCAGATCAACAAATAGTGGTAAATCACACTTGTCCCTTTTTTTAAGGTTTAGTTTTGTACTTTTTAATAAACTACAGCCAAAGGCAACAAAACATCTTGTGGGAAATTCTATGTATTCTGCTTGTTCATTGCTGCCTTTTCAAAGAGATGCTTTCTGCACAGTGAACTACTAGTACGTATTGAGCACTGTGACCTTTATGATTTTAGTTTCAACAATAAGGTCAACATTGCTAAGAAGCCAGTTTTGCCTTAAAGGCAAAATTTCTCTAATAACCCAAAACAGATCTTTTAAATGGAATTGAACTATAACAATTCATTTCTATAGGCTTATGAAAAAAATGCTTTCTAAATTCACAGCCAATTTTATAGTATTTGGCCACTGACAATACATGCAGACAGAGAAGCTGGCCCGTTACTTTTTGGATTTCATACAATGCTAACTCAGACAAAAGTTTTTACATGAAGAGAGACGGCCAACAAGGAGCTCTATGTTAAGAACAAGCAGAGGGGTACAGAATAATCACAGCACATCAGAAACCAAAAAGGCACAGAATATGAGAGAAACCAAGACTCCGTTCCTGCGATCGCTAACCAGCTGTGCACAGGAGGTGTCTTTCCCTCTTGGTCCCTCCTTGGTCATCATGGCATAGCTAGCTCACAGCTACACAACTGACTCCCTCTCAGGGTCTGCACTTTGGCATCGCCCCAGGGCAGCTCACAGAGGGATGCAGATCATGCCTGTATTAGGAAATGATGTTATTTTGCCAATGAGATGTTGTCATAGTTTGCCCTTACGCATGCATGTAGTTAAGCCATTGGCAATGCTTTTTCAAATTAAAACTGTTGCTAACAATCAACAGCTGAAACAACATTATTTCTCATCATAGTTGACGGACCTGATTCTTCATTATCTTCGTATGTCTTGTATAGTCATACCTACCTCTGCAAGTGTAACAGTGACTGGGTATAAGATACTATCAAATCAGAATGGTAGTTTTAAGTAAGAAAACAAACTTACAATTTGACAGTCGGGGAAGACCTTATATTTAATGTGCCTGATTAAATAGCTACAGGTTGGGTGAGGTAGAAGAAAATCAGGCTTTTATGTTTGCTGGGCATCATTAACATCAGTTCCTGTTCACAGTTACCTTTCGGAAAAGGCTGCATGGAATGGCTGTTCTCATACATCCACAAGATCATTTTGCCAAACAGAAACTTATTTTACAGGGGAGGAAAGGAAATAATGTCTTATTGGGTTTTTTTCCCCTTTTCTATGGTTGCTTCATCTTCATTACAAGCTTTTCCTAAATTTCCTCTTCCTTTCATGCTGCACAGCTAACTCTATGAATAATTTAACTGAGATACTGTATCAGCATACTGCACAGTTGATGACTTGATTCTCTCAACGTTTTTGTTTCCATCTTGATTTTTGTTTTTAACCTAACCTGAGAGTATGCTGATCAAGCATTTCCATTTTCACCTTCTCCTCTGCAGCTCCCAAGAGAGAAATAAAATGGAGAGGAAGCAGAATAGGAGGGAGGGATTGCTTCTGGTAAAGGTAGCAAATATACCACACAACCATCATCAGAACTGTCAGGTATAACAATCTGGTAAGTGAATCCTCAGAGATTTTGATTGTACACATCTGTTTCAAAGGCACACAGCAAAATCCTCCATTACAAGAGGATGAGACAGTGAAAGCCACCTTAAAAAGACTCCAGAGTGAATGGATGTCAGGGGAAGGAGGAGGGGAGAAAGAAAAGAGGTGGTGTCTCTTTCACTGTGAATAATCTTTGGTAGATTTACAATCACCAGATATTTTATTTTTTTCCAGCTAGCAACATTAGCCCCTATAAAAGCAGAAGAGCAGGAAAATTGCACCGCCTTTTCTTAACATCAATATGTTCCCTACTCAGCACAAAGCAATATGCTCTTATCATCATTCTTCCATGTAGCCTTTTATTTTCTACTACTTTCACATATTTAAATATTACTTGCTGTCATACACATTCTGGTTTCAAAAAAGTCCATGGGGAATGTCATTTACATACCTCAATTTAATATAGTTCACACGCAAACAATATGATATGGAACATCATTTAAAATAATGAGCAATATGAAGTAGCTTAAAACTCGTTACTTCCAGTGCCTTTGTGAGTGAGGTGTTAAAAGGTAATTCATTGAATTTTAGAGATTTTCCACTTTTTAGTAAAGCTTCACAAAAATCTCAAGACTACACACCCGGTTAAAAAGCAATCTATTTGTCAAATTGTGTTAAAACCAATGTTAGCCCTTTTGATTGAAGTAGGTAGCGAAAGTTTGGACTCTTGGAAGTTGTTTCACTTAGGAAACGTATTATAGAATCTGTTGGGGGTTTTTGTTTGTTTTTTTCCTTTTTCTTAGAACTGCAACTTGACCTGCAGCTGAGCCGACCTAACTTTTCACTGTCACTGAAAGGGCATTCCCATCCCACTGCTTTCCAAATTCAAACTCCTTCTTCCTTCTGCTCTTCCTTCTCTCCTTACCCTCTGGTCAGTTCTGTTCCCCACCCTTTGTTCTGGCTCTGCCACTTGTCAAACCCTTTCCACAAGCTGATTCAACTCACTAAATTGGAAGAGTTCTTCTAGTAATCAGTTTTCTGCTATTTTAGTGATTTAAATCAGTTGACCCAACAGTGATGAAAACCAGAGATAACAGAAGAAGGGAATTCATAGCAGGCCACATGGAGAGAGGGGAAGAGATGGGAGCAGAAACTCCCTCTTTCAACTGTGGGAAGCTAATTTGCTCTGCTGTCTTGGGAAAACTTAGGGTCATGCAGCAAGTGTTTTTTCTTGGTGGCTTTTCAGCAGCATTCCTGTATTTAGTGGTCACTGTTTACTGGATGACACATCTCCACCAAAACTTTGCAGTTTTCTGCATCTGCATTCTGTCCACAACAAAATATTTCTGACCAATAACTGTGCATCTGTTATGACAAGTACTTGTAATTCAGTATATAGCTACCATTGTTTCAGCTATTTTATACCTGAAGGACCTTACTGAAACTTACTTTCATGAATGGTGACCTACAAGTTCCAACGCCTGATCTCTACTGAAACAACATATGAAAGGAATGTCCACAGTTTGGGTTGCAAAGCAACAGAAAGCCACTGAGAGAAACACATGGATAAAAAAAAAGGATCATTTTTTTTCCTATTTTGAAATACTACTTAAAGAGCAGTCTTTTCTGGGAAAAATAAAAATTAAACACAGCAGAAGTACAAACTGCTGGCATACATAAATTCCTAACACTGCCACGACCTTTCTGTATATCCAGAGGCTCTGCAAATGTTTATCCTTCTTTTGAAAGAGAGGCACACAAGGAAACGTCCTGTGTTGTTTTTCCTGAATTGAACGGACAAAACTCATCCATCAAATTTTTATGGAATTTAAAGTTGTTCATGTGTTACTCTAGCAAACATGTTACCTCTGTAAATTGAGGGAAAAGAGTTGACATGCTTGCTTGCTTCTTCTGGGACTTCTAGCAAGAGTTGAGTTGTAAAAATGATGGTGATTTGACCCGTTTTTTTCCAACTCTAAAGCGATACTTATGAGTGAAGAACAAGTAATGGGTAGGCCTCTTGGAGAAGATAAGACCACCAAGTCCCCCCCAAAAGGCATGTCTCTCCCCTAGCCGCACTTACTTTTCTTGGATGCAAGGTGCTTCCTTCAGGGCTGGGGCTGCCTAGGGAGCAAACGGCACTCGGCACAGAGCAGCAGCTCCCTGCCCCACAGCAACACCTCGCAGCAGTAACCGGCACAAAGGCAGACGGCGGCCGCTTCACCTCGCTTCACCGGGGTGGCCCTGCCTGCGGGGCTGGGACCTGCGCTGGAGACAGACCGAACGAAAGGCACTTGCTCCCCCACCCACGGCCTCCCTCTCCTCTCCCGCGGCGGCTGATAAAGACCTGAGAAGACGGCGGGAATGTCGGTACCGCCAGGCCTTCGCTGCGGGGAGGCCGGCGCGACGCCCTCAGAAGGAGCGGCTGGGGTGGAAGCGCTCGCGCACGGGACCCCCGGCGGCTGCCTCCGCGCGCCCCCGCCCCGGGCCCCGCCCCCCGACCTCCCAACATCCGGGTTCCTGTCAGCCGCCGCCACCGCCCGCTCCGTGTCTCAGGGAGGCGGCGGGGCAGGGAGGAGGCAGCGAAGATGGCGGCAGCGGTGGGCAGAGCCGGTTCCTTCGGCTCCTCTTCGTCCGGGCTCGGTTCGGCTGCCGGTTTTTCTTCTCCTTCGTCGGCCGCTACGGCCACGACCAACAACAACGTGGAGCTGCGGGCAGGCGGCGATGAGGACGATGGGCAGAACCTCTGGTAACCGCCCGCCCCGCCCCGCGGCCGGGGACCGGGGCGCGTGCTGACCGTTACCGCCCTCGCAGCGACTCCTTGCCCCGCGGGGGGGGAGGGGAGGGGAGGGCTGGCTAATCCCCCCTCCTGGTGTTCAGTCCCTCTCAGTCAGTGAGCTAAGGGGGGGGCTCCTCCCCTTGGCGGTGGCAACTCCTGCCCTGCCCCCCCGTCCCCCATGCCTTCCCCCCCAGGAGGTGGTGAGGGTGGGGGGCCGGAAGGAAGCGGGAGCCCCCTCCTAAGCGTTGTCGTCTCTCCGCGCCAGGTCCTGCATCCTCAGTGAGGTGTCCACACGCTCTCGCTCTAAGCTGCCTTCGGGGAAGAACGTCCTCCTGCTGGGTGAGAAGAGCATCCTGATCCCCTTCCCCTCCCTGCCGCACGCAGGCTTGCTCCTTAACCCTCTCTTGGGCGTTTGGAGCTTCTCTTGTTTAGTGCCCGAAGGGAGGGGAGGGGTGATGGTGGCAAGGTGCTGGCTTAACCCTCTCGCTTCTTCCCTTGCATGTTTTTGCTTCATTTTGGATATCCAACATCCAGAGATGCTTTAGATATCCCACTCATCGTAGGTACCCCGCCATAATACCCTTACTATCCTTCCCCCACCGTAGCTCCTTAGGTAGAGATGGCTTGGAAGGGTGGTTTTTATTGTCTTTTTCCCCCGATGACTGTTGACTTCGGGGTGCGTGCAGGTCCTTCAACCTTTTCTGAACCGCCGCCCCCCCCCCCCCCCCCCCCCCGTTCGTGCAACCAGTGCTGCTTGCTGGTCCTTATGGTGTGTCATATAAATACCGTATGGGCCACGGAAGCAATTTTTGTATCAATGACGGCTGCTCCCTGTTGGCTGGAGGGCGGGGTAGGCTGTATGGGCGTGTTGGTTGTGTCCTGCCCACATGCACCGAGCTTGTCAGCAGCAATATCATCAGCAAGTTGTGCAGCAGCAGCGGCATCGTTTACTGCTGCTGGCTTTCATTGTGTTCTGTTATCTCCACCCAGTGCATTAGTCCAACCTTGCGTTTGGCAAGGATTAGGAGTTACAGAATGGGACTTTGATAGGGCGATAATGAGAGATCCAGCTATTATTCAGTGTTGAGGGAAAGAAGAAAAATGATATGTCAAGCAAAATTAAAAACTTAATGAGGGAGGGGGAGAAATGGATGCTCTCAAATCTGTGTGTGTATGTGTATATATTATTGCTATTATCATTAGCAGGGGTTTTTTTTGTCTGAAAGATTATTAAATACTATTGCCAGTAGACAATTTAATGAATCCGAGGGGATGGATTTATTAATTAGTTGCTGCTTCTCTCCTTTGCCAACTTCCCTGTCCCCAGAAAGAACTGTGTGTTAGTATTTGGAAACATGGTTAAAACCCAGTGAAGATAGTCATGTGGACTCTATGCACACTATGATTCTATGTGCACACTATGATTCTATGTAGTCTTGTGGTTTGTACTCTCTTGAGGTTTTTCAGGTTAAGTTTTTTTCCTCCGTAATCCTAAAGCAATCACTGTCACCCTTCCTGTTCTGATAAGCTGAGTGGTGGCTTAAAACTGACTATGAAGGAGGAAACTGTGCAGGGATGATGGGATGGTCTAGTGAACCTGTTACAAGACTTACTACCCTTTAATTTGTTGCTTTTTATGTTATGTAATTAAGTAGGATATTGAGATAGAAAGTTCTATTGATACTAAAGAAAGGAAACATTTCGTAATGATTGACAGCTTTTTATGTGATATTTTGAAACTAAATTGGATGATTGTCCTTGCTGAAGTTGGAAGATTCTTCTTCAAGCTGTGATCCTTGTCAAGAAGCTTACACTCTTGTTTTTCCTCTCTCTTCATAGTAAGGCGATCCTTAGTACTCAATAACTGGAGACTGCTTCCTTCAGAACTAGAGAGGGCACCACAGAATGTTTCCAAATGCTCATTTAGTTTGTGATGTTTAATCTGTTGTACAGAAATTTTCTTTTTACCCATTTATGTAGAGGTTATAGAATGACTTAATGTAACACTTCTTTTTTTCCTTTTTTGACTGATGCATATTTTTTAAAAGATGTGCAGATTTGTAGAAGAAATTCTAGTTCTTTCTTAGGAATTGTGTTTTCTAGAAGGCCATGGTCCAAGGAAAAAAAGTTTGGCATGTATTTGGGAAAAAGAGCATCAGATCTGAGGACTGGCCAGTGAGGACCATGGCCGTGTTCTTTGTGAGAATACCTAATCCATGTATCACACTCTGCTGTTCACTTGCAAGTCATGATGCTGCTCCTGAAGCATACTGGCACAGGAAAAGAGGTCTTATGTATTCTGTATTGGACAGATTCAGTATGTGAAGTTCTGTCTCTTCAGGTTCTTGAGCTGTGTGTTTGCAATTTCTCAGTTATCTCACATTTCCTCTATATAAAGCATTGTTCCTTTAAATAGTTTTGTACTAGCTTTTGTTGTTAATACAGATCACTTCTTGCCATGACTTTTCAGTTTCATCATTCTTTGAATACTTTTAAGCAGGAGTTGTAAAGCTGACCAGGGTCTTGATGGTTTTCACTCATTTTGTGGTAGGCAAATATTTGCAGTATAAACAGTTATATTGGTCAAAACTTCCCAGCTGAAACATGATACATAGTGACAAATGAATGCTTATTTTCAATACAAACTGCATTAAAAAAAAAAAAATCCCCTAAGCCTCCAACCCATCCCCCGCCCCTCCCCAAAAAAACTCACAGAAAAAAAAAACAGAAAAACCCACCACTTAGTGTTCCTTTGTTTGCTAGGACAAGTTTTCTGATTTGCCTACAGCATTTATATTTTTCAAACACTGCATATACTTGAATGCCTAGTTGTTCTGGGAACCTGGCTATGTCTGGCATGCTAATTCTGCTATTTCAGTATTTATTTTTAGCTATCTTAACATCTCATTCTTAGGAACCTGGAAAGCAGTTCAAGACATCACAGAAATAACTAAAGGAAACTGGAATGCCAAATGATAATCTCTAGATATGGCACACAGTTTTGTGAAGTGAAGGTTAACATATAATACTGGTAATTCTTTGCTCAAAATCAGCCAAAAGAACTTCATTAGCTTATAGTTTTACTTCTCCAAAATTGTTTCACTTACAGATACTTTTTCAATAACTGTTTTTCTGTGAAGACTTTAAACTTTGGCACTGCATGTAGCATAAAAGCGTTTTTCTGTTCTTGTATGAACAAATAATAAAAATGCAAGCTTTCCTAAACTTTTCTGTAAGGCAAGTATGCTCTGATTCCTAGACAGTTCTGTCATAGTGACCATAGCTACCTCATTTAGCAAACTATACCAGCAGAAAACCTAAGATGTCCCTGCTTTCTTAAGGAAATTGGGTGCTCTCAGTGACACTTCTAGCTACTTTGTGCAGATAGCCAAAGGAGTGTGTTTTTGTTGTTGTTGCTGGGGGGTTTGTTCTTCTTTTTTTCTCCTGGACTGTCTCTTCTGCTCACTTGTGTAATAAAGGTAGCTGATCAGAGGAGATGCTTTTTGTTGAGTGTGGTGAGAAAACTGATGCTTGTAACTGGGAGCTCTCTTGTTCATTCCCTTCCTGATATAATTGTATCTGAACCAGTAAGTGGAATAGATGGAGCAGCTAAGAAGTCACCATCGCGGGTTACGGATGGAATCCATAGTGCTATAGAATGTGTGAAGGCTTGGATTCAGAGACCTGAACTAACCATTTATCCAATAAACTGCAGCATGCATTCAAGCAGTAATGTTTAAAGTCATTCCAGGATGCACAAGAAAACAGGCTCCCAGCTTGCAAGTGAACTGAATAGTTGCTTTCTATCTGGCTTTGTATTTCATACATTCCTCTGTCTCTGAAGCGTAGTAGATTCTTTGCCTGCAATTCTAATGATGTCAAACCATCCAGTGACACGTGTACACCTCACTCCAAGTGTCTGTATTGTATACTTATGCTTCTACTGAATCACTAGCATTTTGGTTTTCTTTATGCATTTTACCCCACTTGATGATAAAGGCTTTGAGTTTAGTGGGCAGTGAGTGTTCAACTGCCTTATGTCCACATTTTCTCTTTACCCCAGACATCTCACTTTTCAGGGCCAGGCCTGTTTGTTTGAGCCTTTGAGCTCTGCTCCTGTCCAGTGGCTGTCAGGATGCTTGGGAAGAAGTTTCCACAGTCTACAGCTAATTTATAGGTACACCTTTCTGTGTGTACATGTATTGGGAATGGCCATTATTGTAGAAAATGGTACATCTTGAAGAGCAGTTTTAGCTTGCTACTTTCTTTTAGTGGACCCATGGAATATAGTGAACTTCAAAATTCAGCTTTGATGCAGCAAATTGTCATAAGTATATAAAATCAATATAAAATCTGCTTATTTAAGTTTGTACTGAACACTATAAAATTACTTTTCCACTTTATTTTTTCCTATTCAAATAGCTGAAAGTTTTGCTGTGATCATTTTATCATTAGAGCTGATGAAATAATACTTGCTGATACTGTCCATATTGTTTATCTCAACTTCTGCAGTACTAGAGAATTAAGAAACGTTTAAGTCAGATAGCTTCTTTTCCTCCTCTTCTTGCAACTTCTTCACCTTCTACAGGCGATGAAAGCCTTCCAAACGTAGCCAAGTTTTGTTTCAATCAGCAGAGTTATATTTCTGAAGTGTCAATTGTTTTGATCGGGCATTGACCTAGATAAAATTCTAATTGCTTGTTTTGCAGCTATTTTTTTTTTTTAGAACTCAGTAGTAGTACTTCGTAGTGTCCTTCCTGCTATAATACCTTTCCAAAAAGCCAGAATTGCGTGGATGCTGTGTAGTAAAACTTACTTAGAACAGCATGGGAAGTTATGAAATTCTTGAATTGCATTTATTTTAATTTGTCTCTGCTTTGCCAGAGGTGCTGCTGATTACTGGGTCTATCTCTGAAATAGCTCCAAAGGTGAGGAACAGTGAAAGGAATTGTGCTTCTGTGTTCTCCAGGCAGGTTAGTGGCAGGAGTACTGATAATGATGTCCCTTTGATAGTAACATGGGATTATTCCATTTTGGTAGTGAACCTGGGTAAAATACACTAGAGGACTTACTGCTGAGTTAAAGGAGAAGGCTTCCATTAGAGATGTATGCTGTTCATATTCACTACAGAATTCTCTGCAATATTTGGCTTTCTCTGACTGTGGGTTTCTCCAAGCATAAGTAACACTGTGACTGCTGTACCTGTTTCCACAGTCAGGCTGTGTATTCTTGTGGTGCAGGACTTGACAAACAAAAGGCATGCTGGAACAGTTGCTTACAATCTGCTTTCTATCATGTTGTAATGCAGAAATGCAATTAAGGTGCTCCTCGGAAAAGTTATATAATTTTTCAGTGCCACAAAGATACCAAATGAATCATATGTGAGAGGAAAGACTTATCTGGTGGAGTAGAATAAACTTAGAGGAGGAGAAGTTTTTTGTCCAATGAGTTAATTATAATTTAGTGGCAAGTTATTTGAAGACTTGATATGACCTACTTATTGTGAACTTCCATGTTGTTTTGAGGGATTCTAGAGAAGGATCTCACCAGCGTAATTAATTTTGTTCTTCAGTTCTCTGAAAGCAAACTAAATTTGGCCTAGTTTGATTATTTTGGTCTTGTTCTGCAAAAGGCATTCTTCAATTACTATAGTATGTGTAAACAAGTCTCTCTCACTAACATGTGGCTGTGGAAAAGGTAGCTATTAGCTTGTGAGAACTGTTTTATCTTTAAAATAGCTACAGTACACGTGCTTGGTTCTAGTAGGAAGAAGACTGTTGAAGACTGTCTCCGCTCCACTGTATTAGGATTCAGATATTCCACATGGTGTGGAATAGAAATGGCTCTGTGATTCTGGGAAGGCATCTTTGCCCTGTTTGATAACTCAGATTTGGATCTGATGACTTTGTTCTATCATATTTGAGTGAGGTGGGTTTTTTTCTATTAATAAAAATTTTCAATATTTTATGTTAGAAATATTAGATGTTGTGAATTTTCTGCCCAGAAGCTGTCTTCGTTTTGTAAAAAGTATAAAGCTAGTTCACAAAAATACACCTTTTGGGGGGGCAGAAGGGATTAATTAAGACCATTGTCTCTAGTTTTGCTTGGCCTTGCTTCAACATATTTTTTAGAGATGAGTTGTATAATTCCCATATCAAGCTGAATTTTAATTGCTGGTTTTAAAAAGCAGACAAAAAAACCTCCATCAAGGAACCAGTAGGATTATAGATTACACACAGTTAAATGCATCCAGGGCTTTTCAAAGAGCTGTTGGAAAAAAATCAGAGCGCCGGATGGAATAGGGGCAGACCAACAATACTGATGACACAAAAGAAACATTCACCTCTTGCTTCTTTGCCTTTCCATATTTTAAGCACACTTGATGCTTTACAGTGGAGAAACAATTTAAATAAAAAGTCAAAACTCATGTCTGTCCTGGAGATTACACACTGGTTGCTTTTCCATGTACAGACTTATGTGAGGAGTAAGAAATACCTTGTTTTAAGACAAGTGAAAATCTACTTCTGTTTTCATTTTCTAAACTGAAAGAAATGTGGAAATAGCATGAGTAGTAAATATTCTTAATTTTAAAATGTTTAACTGAAAGTTTAGAGAAGGTCTGTAATAGAGAGCCTAAGTTCTCTGTAACGTGATAGTTTATGGTTGAACAGTTTAAGTGGCAGTTCAATAGATAAGTGCTTGCTTGCCTGCATTCACAGAAGGCGATTCATTCACCTCATTGCCCATCCTTCCCATCTACGGGTGACCGTTCTGCTAAATTCTGTATTGTAGCAGAACATTTAGTGATCCTCCATCTTCTGCTTCAGTAAACACACTCTTTGCCTGGAGTAGTGAGAAGGGAGGAGGCTGGGCAGGGTTTTGTATTACAGCTTCCTATATCTTTGAGGGCAGGAACAAGAAGGACCATCATCAAACTCTGTTTTGTAGACAGAGTAGCACCTTGGACAGAGAAGCTTTGACGAGCACAACCCCAAACTTGAGGAGCTCATCAGAGGAGTGAAGTGTAGCAGTGTGGGGATAAAAATGAAACAGCTTTTCTTTAGCTGAGTATAAGACACTCCATTTTGTTAACAAGGTGGTGAAATACTGCGTGTAAGCAGATTGGTTTGGCTTTGTTTCAACTGCTTCCTAGCCTGACTTTTCTGCAAAATTAAATCTGTTGTCCCTCTTTTACTTGTATTCAGCTTTGGTGTATAGCACTGCTTGCTAGAAGCATCACTTCTGTTTCCTCACTGTAGTATTAATGTGTAAGTGCAGTTTGATGTAATGGAGAATTTTAGTTCTTTAGGATTTTCTCTGGAAAAGGAGGACCTTTTATGTTACTTGCAAAAGAAGGATGCAAAATCTTAAATTTGCAACTGTCTACTTGATTTTTATTCTACCTTGCAATTCTATATCGAGAATTGTGTGTCAGAAATGTTTTGCTCTGTGAGCTTACGTACAGAAGTCAATTGTTAATTTGATTATCACACAGTTAGAAATAAAGAAGAGGCTAAAGGATTTTCTATCTCAAAATTTTGGAGGGAAGAGGATGATGATGACTCTTTGAAGGTGCATGAGGCTCTGTTTTATATATTGCTTCAGTAGCACTTGGAAAAAAAAAATCTGTTTCACAATATTAATATGCAATGATGTTTAAGTCTGAGGAATATGAATTTCCCTTTTGTCTGAAACAGGAGCATTACTTTTTCATATATTTTAGAGATATCCAGAGACAACAAAAAAGATAAATATGCTTAAATATCTTAGGGTTTGTAATTTCAAATGCTATATAGTGTGTGTATATATGTATTCTTATTGAGAATTTTTTTTTTTTAAAAAGCATATATACTTTTATATATGTGCCTGGTAGTACTTAATGCTAATTGCATTACTATGCTGTACACTATCCATCAAACCTAAAATAGCTAATAGACTTCAATTTCCTCACAAATATTTCCCCCCTCCTCTGATGGAGAGAAGCTCCTATGCATACTAAAGGCATTACAATAAAATGTTTGAGTTTTGAGAAGTCTTAAAAGGTAGCATTGCATGCACTTAGAATTAATTTGCTAATGAGATTTGTAATAACTATTCAGGAGTTTTAGATAAGCACTGGTTTAAGATTGATATTCTTGCTGAAGAATAACTACAAAGCAAAATTATACTGCTGCTCTTTCCCAGCATAACTTGATATATTCAAATTGTGTTGACTTTTCAGGTCTTATATTGAAGACTTTACATTGGAAAAAATAAATTAATAACAAGGATACAAATACATTTGCAGCTGTCACAACTTTAAAAGGTATATGCAACATACTAAAAATAGAAAGCAGAGGTAGATGGAACCTCAAGTCTTAGCAAGTTCTCTTGGCCAAGGCAGTCGTCTTTTCCTAACTCTTTATGATGAATTGTGTGGGCAAAAGGAGGAAGTTCTTATGTCTCATACGATGGTCCTGGTTTTACTTTCTGACAGCTTTTTCCATAATATTGACTCTAATTTGGCTTAAATCTATTGAGAACTCTGGGTCTCCTGTGGAATAGGGCACATTCAGCTAGGCAGCTATCTTGCACCCTTGCAAGTGAGTCATCCTATTTGTAGACTAGTTGCTTTATGCGTTGCTAACTTGTTTTGGACCACTTGTCAGTATCGCTTCTAACCCTTTTCTTCACAGATCTTTTGGTTTCTCTTATATTATCTGCAAACTATACTAGTCTCTTCATTTACCTGAGTAATGAAGGAAAGTAGTACCAATCTCTTCAAACTTCACTGATGCATCATTCTGGCTTTCTAGTCAATGATGAGCACTGCTCTCTGCATGCAGTAACTTGTATGATACAGTTATGTATGTCAGTGATCCACCTACCTGATCTTGGTGTTTTGAAATGGGTGGATATTTGCTAAGGAGAAGGGAGTAGAGAATCTTCTTCACAGAACAGATTTAAATTTAAGTAATTCCATGATGGAAGGCTGAAATGACTGCTGTGTGTGCATATGTGTCCAAAGGTACTAATTTTACATCAAATCAACTTGTCTTATGCTGTACTGATAAAATTTCTTTCTGTGTAGGGTCTGAAGATAGTTACTGGAAAACTTGAGGAGGGAAAATAAAATTCCAGCTCTTATTTTGCCATAAGATATTAACTTAACAGTATTGAACTTCAGTTTACTTCAGGCATTTGGAAATACAGGGGTGGGGAGGAAATCACACAACACACAGCTATGATAACTAAGGGGCTTGTGGGACATATATTTCAAGTTTGCCTATATTGTTTAGTATGAGCACTTTCAAACAATAAAGTTGCATTGATATTAGCATTTGTATAAGTATGTTTTAGTTTAGACTGCTTAAGTGCATCTTTTGTCACGTTTAGAACTTTTCATAACCACAGATGTTTCTGACTTAAGCTGCAGGCACTTTTGTTAAGAACTGGCAGATGTACTTTGCAAAAGATGCTAAACTTTCCCAATGCAAACAAATTGTAATCTTTATTGCCACCTGTGTGAAACAAACTAGTATGCAAGAGAACTTAGCTAGAGGTCAGCTGTTCTGAGAAACTAGGAAAGCTGTTAAGTGCAACCCCTCTTTAAAAGGAATAACAAATTTTGTTTCGTCTTGCCTTTTGATCCTTCTGCTGGCACAAATTAATTGAAGCTGCCTGTTCAAAAAGGTAAAATAGCCGAATGAATCATACAGCAATTGTTGGCAAAAGTAATAGCAGCTTCAGCAGCATAACATGTCAGTGCAGCAGCTCTCAATAAAGTCTCCCCAGTTATTTGTAGATGACAAATTTAAGAAGCTTGGATAAGTACTTGGGTGAGGGCAGAGGAGGAATTGTAATTCATCTCTGGTGACAAAGCTTGAACTCTTCACTTCTTGGGCAGAATTTTTATTTAAAAGAATATTCTCACAAGAAGAGGAAAAGCTTGGTGTATGAATAGAAAATAGCTGTGCTTTCTAATGTTTATTTAAAAATAGCTATAATTGTTTTCTTAGGTGCTACTTGATTTAATATAATTAAGGAACTAGCAAACAAACTCTTAAATGTTTTCTTAGGTGTGTCTTGATTTAATATAGTTGAACTAGCAAACAGACTCTTAAATGTTGAAAAAGTGAAACTGATGCAACGTCATTTTTCACTTAACTTCTCTATATTTAAACAGATCTTAAACTTCAGTTCTGGTCTGTGTCCCTCCCCGCCCGTTGTCGTCCCCCCCCAATTTATTTAAAAATAAATGGGCTACTTAAACAGTCTTACGCTTTCTGGTAGCTTCTAGAATATTAGTGAAATCTGAAAATAAAGCTGAACTCTAAATTGAAGACTTCATGTGGTAATCTTGGGAATGGTACGTTGAGTAAATTCAAAATCAGTCTATCAAAGTATGATTTTTCTGCTCTTTCCTGTAGTTATATCTGTAGTCTTTTTAATGTAGCCATAATGTTGTCTATAAGATCATGGTCCATTCCCTTTAAAGGGAACATTTAGCAGTGAAAATTACTGTCATTGAACTCTTCTCTTTATTATGTAGTTAAAAGCAAGTGTTTATACTCTCCCTGTATAGGAGAGACTTGGAAAAAAAATGTTCTGTTTGGCATAAAACCAATAAGGTACTTCTTAGGAACCTGGTTTTAATCTTAATTTTATAACCTGTGAGTGAGTTCCAAGAATTTTGTAATGCCTAACTGTTATGTGCCCATCATACTGCCAAATTAGAGTAGCAGAACCCCGCTTCGTGTCCAAATGCAGCTTGGTTACTCTTTCAAACTGGAAAAACTGCACATGGAGTTTTCCAGCTCTGGGACATATGGTTAGAAATAGAAGTTTTTCAAGAAGAGTCTCTGGCAATAGTTGAGGTGTTTACACTGTGCTTATGCTGTTAAGGTTATCCGAGCTCCCTTTGGAGGGGAGAGAATAGGAGTGAATGGATCTGGATTGCAGTCTTGTGCTGTGTGTGTACCCGAATACATGTCTTGTAAGGCAGCGGGCTTACTGTTTGTCACCTCTTTTTAAGGTTTCTTTAGACCTGTAACAGAGAAAAGATTCAAAGAAACCAACCAACTCATAAAAGCTAAGGAAACAGATCTGCCTTACTGAGCCTGGTGTTGTGTGCTGTTTGATATGAGAGAGTTCTATATAGTATTCTGATTGTAAGATGAGCTTACCTTGACTTTACTCATGGTCACTCTTTCTTTTTAGAAAGACTTTGTTAACACTTTGGTTGCAGTTGAAAGAGTGAAATTGTTTGAGGTGTTTAACTACTCCTTAAGGTATCTTTTTAAAGATACATATAAGAGCCTATTTCAGATAGGATAGTTAGTGGCATAATTGCATTTATCAATAGTTAGAAATAAGATTTGAAGCTGAGGCATGTACTTTGAACAGATGGATGAGTTGGGCAAAGCCCGCTATATTTCAAAACATTAATGAGCTCAGTCAGTCTGTTAGTATATGGTTTCCTTCCTGCCCCAGGTGGTTTTTAATATGTAACTGTGATTAAAGATTGAGTGGCATCTAACTTCTGTCTCTCCAGGTGAAGATGGAGCAGGTAAAACTAGCTTAATAGGAAAAATTCAAGGAATAGAGGAATACAAAAAAGGAAGAGGAATGGAGTATTTGTATTTAAATGTGCATGATGAAGATCGAGATGGTAAGTTTGTATTTCTAATAATATCATAAACCAATTTGAAAGCAGTGGTTCAGCAGTGTGGTATTTGGAATGACAGTGGGATGTTTTTCTTTCTTTATAATTTGCAGGAGTCCAGCTTAGGCCGTGAGTGATTTGTATCATGACGAAGTTTCTCAGTGTAATTCCTTTAGTAGATACCATGAATGACCACTTAAGTGGTAGAGGAGGAGAGGAACCAGTCAAAAGAAAAGGCTGAAAAGACCAGGGAAGCAGTCTTAGCTGCAGCATTCTGAATGGATGGTAGGCAAAAGCGCATTCCTCAGGCTTAGAGGAAAAGGTGCCTAGGCTCTTACCTTGCATCTCAATTATTGTAGCAAGTATTTATCTTTTTGAACATACAAAGAAACCTTTGTCTTGGTGGTATCAGAATCTGCAAGACTATGTATCATGTATGGATGGGTAGGAAAATGTGCACAATGTTAAAGGAGATTTTAAAAACAACCAACCAACAAGAAAAAAAAAACAAACCACCAACCCAAAAATTTGAAGGAAGGAGAAAGTAAAGTAGTTGTTTCAGCTGGCTTTCAGTTGGCTTTATGGCTAGAAGGTAAAAAAGATGTTTAAGATCCAGACCCCAAATACCTGCAGTTATGGAATGGATAATTGATGCTTATTATATGGGGGAACAAGGGGAGGAGTATGACCAGGCACTGTAGAGGTGCAATGAATTATCTAGAGGCAATACTAGAGGGAGTGCGGTGTGAAGAAGGACATACTGGGAGCTGTGGGAAAAAATTGGATCTCTTGTCCATGCTGTAAGAACAAATATAGATAGAAGGAGAACCAGAAGAAGTTGGCCCCTTTTTTTTTCTGAAATCATCTGCTTTCCTGACTTCCATGTCTGGCTATCGGTCTGAAAGATGACTTGATCAAGGTTAAGAGGATTGGGAGTTTGGTCTAAATGTCTTCCTCAGAACTTCTGTAACGAGTAATAAAAACTTACCTGAAGGCAAAATGTAATTATATTAAGCTATATAATTTTGAATCACCAGCTCTTCATTTACCGCAGAAGTCTCTCTGAATATTGGAGTATGGTGTTTGGGGGGTGAGGGAGGGGGAAGCAGGGGGATGGTCTATTTGTCTGGTAATTGTCCTTTTGCAAATCCGAAGGATAACTTTCTTGCCTGCTAACTCCCATCTAAATCATTAAAAACTTGCAGTTCTGCTCCAGTTTTCTGAAGGGCCAAGGTACATTCTGTTCTTTAAAAGTTATATAGGCATATCACATTGGAGTTTTGAAGGGGAGATGGCAGTCCTTGAGAGCTGAGCAGACCAAGGGCTGAGAAGGGATGTTTGAATTCACCCAATTCCCCCCTTCTAAGTTGCATCTTGAAGAAAATGTTTTCCCTTTCTAAAATGGTGAACGTTAATTTTGGAAATGTTGAGTGCTATCTCTGGATTCGCACTTTCAGGTAATGTATTTAAGATCTCAGTTATCAGCCAGTAAGCATCAGGGTTTGGAAGAGGAGGGGAGTCTCCACAAGCTGCAGTTTGCTGTGTTATGTATGTTCAGTTGACTGATAAAACTTTTCATCTGCTTTCTTTGTTGTATTTTACATGTCTAAAGAAGATTTAATAGCCATTACATAGTGGACTGTTTCAAGTAAGTCTCAAAATGTTTTTCCTTTTTTTTGTAGATCAAACAAGATGTAATGTATGGATTTTGGATGGTGACCTGTATCACAAAGGTCTTCTTAAATTTGCGATGGAGGCAAGCTCTCTAAAGGACACTCTAATTATGTTGGTAGTAGACATGTCTAGGCCTTGGACTGCACTGGATTCTTTACAAAAATGGGCAAGTGTTGTAAGAGAACATATTGACAAGTTAAAAATTCCTCCCGAAGAAATGAAAGAAATGGAACAAAAGTGTGAGTATTCTGCAAATACATAGGAATCCATTTAAATCAAATATGCTTAATGCTTTCTGCAGCATTTAATCTCTCCATTGCAGTCTTTTTCATTCTTTGGAAATGTTACTTAAAATTAGGAGTTATCAAGCAAGTCAAGCTTCAGATAAGTCTCAGGTAGCTACATGAACAATACTAGTATTTCTTTCTAACAGAGGTACCTTAATCTGGGGGGGGGAGAAGCTTTCAGAATGAACACAGCTGGGTTCAATTTACAATCTTGCTGCTTACAGATTTTTCTAGATAAGTTTCTCCAAGCAAAAAAACTTCTTAGCTTTCATTTTTTAATTTTATTTATTTATTTTAAAGGCAAATCACTGCATCAGCTTCTTAACTGTTCCTGTAATTAGTCAGTCTAGAGAATTTGGGACCTGTTCCCGGCCTACCAAAAGTGTAAATGTTGAAAGGATTCATGAGAGCATAGTAATGTCTGGGCCCTTTCTACTTGAAGAGTTTTATCATAGTTATTATTGACACTAATACAGCTATATGTTTGTTTTGGCATGGATATGATATAGCTCTGTCAGTGTCTTGTCTTTTTAGTTTTAAACATGCAGAACAAAGATTTTGCAGTATTCCTTAAATTATCTGGCTGAACTCACTAACATCACAGCTCCCTATTACTTTTGGAGAGCCACTGTATTTCCCTTGGGGTACTTTCCCGTTCATCTCTCGGTGAATTAGTAGAAGGAAGAGCATTTGAGAAAGCTGTGTGTTAAGATCAAAGAGCATGATTAAACTTTGTTTATAAGTCTGAAGTTGCTCTCTGGAACTGGTATGTTCTTAAGCAACTGGCTGCCAGATTGCTGAATAGCTCTTTCACACACCCCCACCCACCCACCCACCCCAAACAGTTTCAGAGTAGGATTTTACCGGATGAAAGTAGTAACGACACAGTATCTCTGTTATCAAAAATGTGTAGGCTGATAGTTTTGCTTCTTTACTGACTGAGTGAACCGAAATTTTCTGGATTTTGTAGAGTTTCGCTATTAAGCGAAGTGACTCAAGAAAAGCAGTTCCTCATTAAAAGTTTTGTCTGCTCTCTTGTTCTTTTATCATCTGGTCTAATTCTTACAGATATTAGTGGTCTGCGTGTTCGGTATAATAGAAGCCCTGGACACAATCCAGATATGACTGGAAGCTGGTTTTGTTTTGAACCTCCTGTGATGTGGCTTCATGTATTGCTAGGCGGGCAGCAGCTTGAGACTGCCAAAAGGAGGAGGGAGGAGTCTTGCTTGCCTGACTTTTGGCTACAGGGTCCTACTTTATTCTTGTGTTAGGCTCAGTGCTCCTAAGAGGCTCCTGCAAGCTGATTTAACTTGCTAAGAGGACTAAAATCTACTGAGGGGTTGTGTGTGTAGTTTTCTGGAGGTGTGCTGCTGTGTTTGTCTTCCAGTTCTAGCAACTTAACTCCACACAGAGAACAGACCCTGTGAGGACTAAAACTGGTATGGAAAGGCGTTAGGGGATACAGAGCAGCTGTGTGTGAAGGGTTGGAATAGCTCTTCTGTTACTGAATTCAGCTGTGTCTAACGAAGCCTTGCGGCCTGGTCATTTTACTTGTGTCTCTAAGGAAGACCTGAGATTGTATTCCACAGTCTCTGAGCTGTGATATACTACATCAGTCCTCCTTTTTACTGTTTTCTGTACTTGTATAAATGTTAGTATGTCATGATCATACAACGGGAATTTTAGGAATCTGCTGAAGGACTTCTAGCACTGGAGTAGTGTGATTTTTTTTTTTTTTTTAATTTATTTTTTTTTATTTTAGCATGCAATTATCCCAGAACAGACAGGATGCTGTGTAGGAAAGATTCCCTTGGGTGGCTGGCATATCTTGGTGAGAACTCTGGGTTTAAAACATGGTCAATTTGGGAGGCTCTCAGAAGCTCTCAGACCAGACAGAAGTAGCAGCATTCCCTGAATAAGAGCCCAAGTTGACTGTTCAAGTAGAGATGATAATCTGTGCACGCACTTTTTGTTGCTGCAAACTCCAAGATCTGTAGAAAAGTTGAATAATCTTGGCCTAATAAATCTTTTTCTCTAGGGTGTTGAAATAAGTCTTGCTTTGTTAATTCAACTCTTGCTTTTCTAGGTATGAACTCGGAGGGCTTCAATCAGTTTAGCGAAGGTAGTGGTGGATTAACATAAATAAGGACAAAGCAGTGAGAATGTACTGGAGTAGTTAGCTGCTCGTGTGCATGATGCAGTTGAATTGTCTTCCTGTTTGATTTTTTTTTTTTTTTTTGGGCTGAATCAGGATTGCTACCCATGGAAAAGTAATCAGTGGTGGCGTTTGGTAGAATCCTGTTTCTGGTGTGTGAAACAGGACATGTGATGTGAAAAGTACAGACATTTTATGCCTAATGTTGCATCCCTGACTGCAGGAATAGTAAGTGATTGTGTAATCAGAGGCTTGGGTGTATGCATCAGAACCTGACAAGAGAGTTACCCTTGTAACTTTATCTTTTTTCTAATTCTTGTTATATTCTGACTTACCCTCCTTGCTAAATTTTAAAGTAGTATCTGCTCTATTGTAAAATCATACCAAATATTTAATATGCTGTTAACTAATTATAAAGCTAGTTAATAACTAATGTTTGTGTATTCTATTCTTTTTGCTTAATACTACTGTAGATTCACTGTACGGAGAGAGACAAGTGTGGACAAAGGTTTTTTAGGTAAAACCTGGTATACGGTAGCAGCTAAGCAATATGTCTAAGGCTTAATTCTGTTTATTCTAGCAAACTGTTCCATTAACTTTGCCAAGAAGAATGCAAGGAAACTTACGTCCTTTAGGACATGTATCAAGCAATAATAGTTAATAGTAACTGTCTAGTGGCTCCACAATGATAAAATAAAAATCGGTTAATGCTGTCCCTATGGACAGTTTCATCTGATCGTGTTCTGGCTGCTGATAAAGCAGATCTCAAACTTACTAGTTCTCTCTTGTGTTGCACAGAGCAAACAAATAGTCAGCACTTGGTGCATGCTCAATTTTTTCAACATAAAGAAGCAGAAGTACTATACAGTCAACGGTGATAGAGATCAATGGCAGTGGTGGTGTTGAAATAATAAAGTAGCTGATCTTTTAATATAACTTTTTTTACTTTCAGTGGTAAGAGACTTCCAGGAATATATAGAACCAGGCGAGGATTTTCCAGCTTCTCCACAGAGAAGAAATACTTCATTACAGGAAGACAAAGATGACAGTGTGATTTTACCCCTGGGTGCAGATACACTAACATGTAACTTAGGCATTCCAGTAGTAGTAGTTTGTACAAAGGTTTGTTTCACATTTTAGGTTTTTTGTATATTTTATTTAAGCAACTCTGTCAATTGTGGATTCAGGGTGGGAAGCACGTGGTTCTTAAGTCATTCTGAATACCTTGGATAAGAATTCTTTAAAAATCTGTAATGATGAAGGTTGGTTATTTTCTGGAAGCCCTGATTGCATGTAATTTGGGAGTAGTTTTTCCTTTAGTTATACCAGCTTTCAAGGAATTGAGGAATACCTCAGACCTGGTTTTGTTCATAGAAGTGAGCTAGTCAGCAACTAGAATTCCCCTTCATCTCCACAGTCGTCCTTATTCTGCAAATAGTGTTTTGGTAGGGTTTGGGGGTTTTTTAATATTTCTGATCTTTTTATGAAGATGAATGTATTTGAGGGTTCTAGTTAGTAAAGTGCTGCTCTATTAATTTTCCTCAGTTCTTAGGGTGTTTCTGTGATCTGTTTTGGTTTCTGTTAGGTAGGTAACCATATTCTTAGTCTAAAGAAAAAATGGTGTGGTTCTCTTGTGGTTTTTTTTGGTTTTTGCTTTTTGGTTGTTTTTTTTTTCCCCCTGGCTCTTCAGTTCTCATTGGCATTAAGCATACTGCATCCGCAGCCTCTGCTGGCCCACAGTGAAAGAATAAACCTTTTGATGCATATGCTGTTCCTTCACTGGAAGGCTAACCCTCTCATTTGAAAAGCACCTTTATTCTCACCTGCTAGCTCTCTGTTATTCTTCTCCCCTCGCCCCCCTCCCCTTTTTTTTTCCTGCTTCCACATTTCTTGCTTTTGCCTCCCTTTGCAAAGGGCTAGTTAGAAACTGGATAAAAACCACTATGTCCTGTAATACCACAGCATGGGGGGGGGGGGAAATTGTGCAGAAAATAGTGGTGTCATTCAGTGGGGTGAGTCTTTGAAAGAGAGTTTGAGTTACTGCATTGGAGGGGGGGAGGGGGAGTGAATGAAAAACGGCAATCAGTTTAACTCCCAAGTTAATGCTGACCACAGTACATGCACATCAATTTATATATTAAAAAAAAAAAAAAAAAAAGTTCGATTATGCTTCTAAACTATCTCGGCAGGTTTTTGTTTTTCTCTGCACCACCCACCCCACTCCATCCCCCTTGCCCAGTTGTGAACTGGACGTGTAGCAGCACTGCTATTTCAACAGATAACTGAAAGTGGCATATTAATTTTGTGTTTATCTTGACAGTGTGATGCCATCAGCGTTCTGGAAAAAGAGCATGACTACAGAGATGAACACTTCGACTTCATTCAGTCACATATCAGACGGTTTTGCTTACAATGTATCCTTTAACACATCATAAAGATGATAATGACTCAATTAAGTCTTTGCATTAATTATGATCACCTTAAAAGAATATTTGCATCTGTACCAAAGTAGTAGGTAACTCCTCTACTGTAGCTGGCAGTCTGCTTCAGCTACCCCCTAAGACAATATTGAGTTAAACTTTTGTTTTCTTTTTTCTTTTTTCTTTTTTTTTTTTTTTTATTACAGAGCTGCAAGAGTCTAGCATGTCCCCTTACCATGAATTTCTTTACTTGCCTTCATTTCTATATTTAGGAGTCAGTTTGCAAATCAGCGCATCTTAGCTGACAAGATCCCTAAAATAGTAACAACAAGATAATTCATTTAAGTATGATCTCGCTTCAGATGCACGTAAGGCATGTTATTCTTTTTGACCCAAATATGCAGTCTCTTCAGTGTTCAGTAATTCCACAGGATGAGGTGATGAGGGAAGGAAAGAAGTGTGAATTGCTGTAGAACAGATCCACTGGCTTCTCTTGTTGGTACAGAGACAATGCACATAAGCTGTCGCCGTGCTATTATTATTTTTAAACTTCATTTTTTTAAAAGAAATGTATAAAATAACGTTTAGTGTTGTTTAGTCAGCTAGACGTGCTGAGATCTAGATTTCAGATGCCAGTAATATGTCTATGTTGTGTCATCATCATTTATGCTGTAGTAAAGGGAAGGTTAAACGCTATTGGAGAGACAGCAGTTAACAGATGGAAAAATTAGTTCAAGAACCTGAGACCTCAGTTGAGTACCAAGATGGCACTTCCTTCAAAAGGCTTCCAAAACCTAATTTTTCAAAATGGAATTACGGGTAATTGTAGCAAGCCTTGTGAGTGAAGGAAGAATACGAAGAATACTCTGTGATTGTATATGCCATGTACAACTTGGAATTCTGTTCTAAACTTCACTGAATGGGAATCGGATCCCATTATATAACTTTCTTCTAGAAATTGAATTGCATGCATGTAGAAATAAATGAGGGGGATTGGCATTTTTTATAATCCCAAAGTAAAAATTACTCAAAACTTCCCTGGCTGTTTTTATTAATCCTGTGCATAAGCTGTGTTAATTTGATACTGAACCATGCTGGAATACTAAGCACTCTATTGGTCTTTTATTAACTGATATACAGCACAACTCATTTGCCTTCATTTTGTTCAAAAGCAGATCACTGTATAATGTAAGAACTGCTCCCCTAATTTAAAAACCCAGGTGGGGAAGTGAAAGATCTCTGGCATTTTTGAAGCTACTAGTGTTAGTGCTGTAGTGTCTGGGTTGCAGGATGTGATAATGACGAGATACAAGGATATGGCATGAACATTTTTGTTCACTAAAAGCAGAAGACAGTTTTGAAGGCATCGTAGTGAAACCATTGGTATTGTGGGCTTTGAAAGTGAGAAGAGCCTGTACTTTACTCTAAAAACAATGGCTGAGTTGGCATAAAACAAATGCAGAAAGATTTAAATTGCTAAATAGCTTATTTCAAAAATTAAGTGTTGGAAGTTGTTTGACCTGTTTAACTTTGTATTCCCCCTCTAAATGCTACAAAGTAGATAACCTTTAAAGTAACAAAAAAGGATCACTTTAGTATCTCTTACTAACCAGTAAACTGAGTTTTCTTTAACAAGTTTATTCAGATGGGGCAGCACTTATTTACACTTCAGTAAAGGAGAACAAAAACATTGATTTAGTGTATAAATATATAGTCCAGAAGTTGTATGGATTTCCTTTCAACGTTCCAGCTGTTGTTGTGGAAAAAGATGCAGTATTTATGTAAGTTATCTGCATTATTATGTCTATATGACTACAAAATGTATTTGTGCAAGACTAAAACAGCATTTAGAGCCTTTTTTGTTTATGCTTTTTAAAGTTCCATTTAACATTCTCATGAGTTGGAGTTTGGTGAGTGCCAGTGGATTGAGATTACAAATACTTGCCCCAAAGAGAAATGTTAAACCCAGAGATTTTGCTGCTCTTTGTTATGGTGAACCAATCTCTAACTAGTTGTACTAGTCAATAACGAGCTTGCACAGCAGAATGGGAGCTACGACAACTTTCCTGGCTTTCAGTTCTGTGCAGTTCAGGATTGCACACAAGAATAACCCCAAGTAACAACAGAATCTAAACCCAAATAATCCTTTATCTAGTCCTGCAGGTTGGGATAATGACAAGAAGATAGGAATATTGCACGAGAACTTTCAGACACTAAAAGCAGAAGACAGTTTTGAAGATATCATAACAAAACCACCGGTCAGAAAGGTAAACTGAGATCTTTTGGCATTCAACTTCTTATCTACTTACTTACCTGTCAGTTTTTTGACTGTTTCTCTTTCTTTGAGACTTTGCTTCCAGTTTATCATGGGTGTGATAAACCATGTGGATTTTTTTCTTATTTTGTCTTTTTATTTTGTTCTTAAAGCTCTTCTTTAGTTATCAAAAAATCATTATGTGTTTTTGTTCTGTATAGCTCTTCTCCAGATTACGCTGGGGTTTTTTTCTGCTGCTGTTACATTGTTCAAGACTACAAATAGATTTGTTTTGCTTTTAATACATATTTGGTATTGAAAAGTCTAAGCGTCCTTTAACTGTTGGTCAGGATGAGTTAGTATTTTTTAAGAACACTCCATTTTGCTCAGGGTTGCTCGTAACTTCATAATGCTTTCTGTTTCTGTTGAAGTATTTAAAATAAGAAAGCTTGAGACAGTGTAAAATGAAAAATAAACATGTGAAAATGGGTTCTACATACATTCAGTATATTTTCTTTCTCATACTATTTAACAAAAGGCTTTGATAGAACTACCTGAAAAAACATGTGGGACTATTGAACAAAATACCAGCAGCAGTGGGCCCCATGCGTACAGAAGTTACTGAAGGCAAATATTTCTGTGGCTTTTTCTAGCAAAGCTAAGAATTTGGGACTGATCATATTTCCAAGTGTGAATTATTTTAGCTAAGAAAACTAATACTATGTCCTTTCTTCAATCTTCGGGGGGGGGGGGGGGGGGGGGAGGAGACATATATAGTAGTATGTTAAATCATAAGTGTCCAAAGAAAATATAACTTATTTTGCATGCTTATAAACTTCAGGCCTGGATTATAAACTTTGATATTGATATTTGCCATGCTTGTTTTGGCAAAGTTTGCGGTGAGCTTTGGAGGGAGAGGGCTTGCAATTTGATGCATAGACCTGGGATCCAAATGTCTCTGTACAGTCCATACACAAGTCTGACGCAATGCAGGTGCAGAGTCACTTTTGCCATACTTACCTATTAAAATAATACCAAGGTTGGGCCTCGATAAGTTAACAGAGATGTGAGCATGCTGCAGAGTGTGTACATCTGTGAACATTTCTTACAGATCCTGAGATCTATTTCACTTCTAATTAATTTAACTTAAATGGATTCATGAGGTAGCAGTCTTAAATATAGAAAATGTAGTCTGCAGTCAACATAGTACTTTACACATTTACTTCATTGTTGAATGCCTTGGTTGTATTCACGGGGAAGTATAAAAGGAAATATATGTCTTTCTTCCAGTCAAAATCATGTTAATGTTTTTGTATTGCAGTTTGTTCATGAAAAGGAAATTGTAGCAGAAGATGACCAAGTATTTCTTATGAAGCAGCAGGTAATTTTCTGTCTATAAAACAAGCACCCAGTGTTTCATTTAACAACATTCTCGATATTAATTTGGGTTTGTATTCTTAGTTACTGTAATATCTAACACTACATGGGTTTGTTTTTTGCAGTCACAGTTGGCGAAACAACCACCTACTGCTGCAGGAAGGCCAGTGGTTAGTAATAAAAATTCTAAATATCATCACATGAAAATTATTCACTTTCATATATTTAGAGGGTTCCTTGTTTCAATTGCACTATCAAATATTCTTTGATCTTTTTTTTTTTTTAAACTACATAGTGTTTAAAGTCTACATCATACGCTGCTCTAAAATTATGACACTTCTTCACAGCTAGTCACGACAACCTGTATTGACAGCAAGGGCTAAATGTCATGGCTTTACTTTGCATATGTTAGAATGCATTTGAGCGGTTAGTTGACTCCCCTTTCTGTCCCAAGAGTGTGCCAGGCAGGAAACTATGTTGGCTGAATTGCCTTGGTGAGTTTTATATCCTAAATTTGGCACTATCTCTCTAGGAATATTAAGACTCTGGCATAAAATTAAGGTGAAATGAAAACTATGACATCATCTACATTTAAAATACAAATAAAATAACTAAAAGGTAACACAGCTTGAATGGGGAGCACATGATCTTATAAAGGTAGCTTTACCTTTTTAGATGAACTGCAATTTTGCAGAAACATGACTTGTTATCGTCGAAGTAATAAATAATGCTTTTTCTCCTGGGCTGCATTTAGTCCTTTCCACAGTATTGTGGTATGTGGTGTCTTCCCAAGAAATTTGGTGTAGTTTCTCTATTATCTAATCAGTGCAGTTTTCACTACGGCCAGAGGCACTCTTGAGTAACAGATGGATTTTCAAGTTTCTCATTGACATAAAATGAAAAGCTTTACTACTGCTTTTGTTGCACTAAAGTTAATATTTGTAAGAATGTTATACAAGTGTAAAAAAACTTGTACACAATCATCAAAATCTAATCCTGTGTCATTTCAGTTGTATGGGATACTGCATTATTAAAGATTAGGAGCTGTGAGAACAAAATGTTTCATTTCATATACTCTTACACTGCATGATTTAATTCTGTAGAAGATTGAATAGTTCAGCTTTGGATTTTTTTTTTTGCATAGGATGCCTCTCCAAGAGTTCCTGGAGGATCTCCTAGGACACCAAATAGATCCGTAACATCAAACGTTGCCAGTGTTACACCTATCCCTACTGGGTCAAAAAAAATTGATCCCAATATGAAAGGTACCTTTTCTTATGAGGGCACAAATACAGCTGGGGAAGTAAAATAGCTGCTTTGCCTGCTTTCTGTAATATGCTTATTTAGATTGACTAACACACAAAATCAGTATTTACTTAGAAAATCTGTTTGTTTTGGTTGTGTGTTGTGTTTTTTTTTCCCTCCCTCCCCTTGTAGCTGGAGCTACTAGCGAAGGAGTCCTGGCCAACTTCTTCAATAGTCTCCTGAGCAAGAAAACTGGTTCCCCTGGTGGCCCTGGTGGTGTTGGTGGCAGTCCAGGAGGAGGTGGCACTGGAGGTGCTGGCAGCAACTTACCACCATCAGCAAAAAAGTCAGGTATGATTAATGATAAAAGATCAATTCAATCTGAATTGTGAGTGGGGGATCCTATTAGTATAGTTTATCAGAAGTATGAACACTGCTATATTTAACTGAATGTTTTATTGGATGTGGTTTTTGCTATTGTTTTCACAGCAGTATTACCTTTTTACGGCTCTCAGAGGATCAATGAAAAACTTTTTTCATGCAGCTGTTTAAGCATGAATTGTGTCCACCTGACTTCTTTATTTTTTCCTTTGTTCCCCATCATCCCAATAAATGACTTAAGCTATAAGCCATTTTTAGTATTATTCAGATATATTGGGACTTAATTTCAGGTTGGTTTTTTTTTTTTTAAACAATACTGTCAGTGTTAAAATAACTTTAAATTTTCTTTTGCTAGTGATCTAGCTCTGATGTGATGAAGGTTTTGGTTGATTGAGTTTGGTGACAGCCTATAAAACTACTTCCATATTTTCTGTTGATAGCCTTTCTTTATATGATGTGATTAATAATTAGTATTCATCTAAAAATGTCTAATAGTGACTGCTCTAAATCTAGATGCAAGACTACTCTGATGCTTCTTGCTATTCCAGATTAAAATGTCTCTGTATTACTTAAGAACAGACCTATACAGACATCTTCCCTCCCCCCTTCCCAGAGGTTAGTAATGCTGCGCTTAAGTGAGAATGCTGGTGTTTCATTGGTACTTGACATTAGTGTTTACATTTATATAGTAAGAGAAAAAACCACCTCTCTTCCCACTAACATTTTGTGTAGACTGACCCTGGAATTTTTTTTACATGTGTGCACGTCCCTTTTTTAAATGCAAAGCTCAGTTGGCTGAGCAAAGTTTGAGTACTTCCTATCTGCTGCAGGCAAGGTCAGCAGTGCTAGTTTGAACAGCATATGGAGGGTCGTTCGAACAAATGCAGCCGATGGAATATGAGATGGAGAGAGCACCCACTGAAAAATCCTGTGGAGAGTGGCCGCCAGTGGGTTTGGGTGATGCCAGACAGCGCTCCAGAAAAGTGGTGTGTCCAAGGCCGTGGCAGAAACTTCAAGAACAGAATTAAACTACTAAGGAGAAAAAATGTTCTCAGAAACTTCCTGCTATGTGACAAATAAAGGGTTAGGCTGTAGCCAGTCTAACATGGCAAAGGACTAGGTTTTCAAGGAATTACCATAAATAAAAATGTTTGGCTTAGATGTGGCCTCTTCACCTTCCTCAGTATTTCCTGTCTTGTGTTTAGTGTTGTCTATAACACCCACTTTTCAGATCTGAAAATTGGCTGTTAAGACAGTAGCTTGGGATTGGAGAATTACTTTTCCCCACAGCAGCTATGGGAAATTCCTCTGCTTATTAGTTGCAGTATTAGCTGCTTTGATTCAGATACGGTAGTAGCTTGTTTTAAATGATTTGAAGAGCAGCACAGTTCATCTGGCAAAAATTAGTTTTGCGGATAGCTCCGGTTAATTTGCGTCTTCAGAAAGGATGCTGGGACATTGCTAAAACTACATGTGTGTCAGAATTTTCCTTTACAGCCCGAGATACTATGCACACTTGTCATGGCGTTAGACTCTGATGTTCTGCACTGCCTTTTCCCATATGGTCTTCTCCGTTCTTGTGATAGAATATGGCAGGATAGAAACCTAGACAAGGGAGTAGGAGTTAAGAGTAAAATGATGGGGGAAAAAATGCTTGGATTTTAAGCTTGGATCAGGTCTAAGTGTGACTGCACAAATGTCTGTGCCATTCCAAATTAGGGAGGAGGTAAGCGGGTGAGGAGAGAAAGGGATTTGCCATCCACAGGTCTGCGTGCACCCATGAGCAGCGGTGTCAGGGTTATGCTGACCAAGTATGTAGAACTGACTTCACTGGTCTGTAGCGAAACCCCTGATTTACATTCAGAATTACTTAAAATACATATGATGCAGAAAATTGTGTAGAAGTATTCTTAACTGCTATCCTTAATAGACTTTTCTGTATTTCATATTTTACACTAACTCTTCATATACTGACAATTAAAAGTTTTTTTGAGAAATTGGAAATACAGAAGGATGTGACTTTCTCGCTACTGTTTCCTTTGTTTCTTTTGTGTTTTGGCCTTACGCCTTTACTCTGCACTCAAAGTGTGCAGTAACAATTTTTAGGATTTGTCTGATGCAAAAACTATGTTTTTCTGGCTTTTGCTTTTTTGTTCAGTTTGACAGGTGTTTCTTGAAAACTAAAGATACTATAGGCTTTCCCAAAACTGTTTCATAAACGTGACTGAATGATACGCATTTCTTTTGTAGGTCAGAAGCCAGTTTTAACAGATGTTCAGGCAGAATTGGACAGAATTTCACGAAAACCTGAAATGGTCTCTCCTACAACACCTACATCTCCCACGGAAGGTGAAGCATCTTGAAGACACCAAATAAAACCAATTGTTCAGTTTTCTGGGATAATTCAAACTTGCCTCTGCCTCTTCCTTCAGTGACTGGAACTAAAGAACTGAAACATCTTTCAGAACGCAAACAGTTGATGTCTGTCTTTCTTTCATATGTGTTGCCCAGCTTTACAAAAGGGAGCTGTACAGATGGAAAACAGTTATCACATCATGTAAGAGTACTGTTCACAGTGCAAGAATAGTAAATTAATTTTTTTCTGGGTTTTGTTGAAAAGTCAGTGTAATTCTGTAAAATTGCAAGTATGTCCACTTTAAGTGATAGGGGTTGCTTAGAGCAGGAAAACTGATACACACCACAGGCACTTAATTTATATTGATTTCTCAACCTGTTAGGCAAGTTTAAGACCATCGTAAATAGATTAACCTCTAAAGGAGAGAACTACCACTAGCTTTTGGAAGAGAAAACTAATTGCACAAAACTAAAACAACAACAACAAACTCCAATTACACTTGAACACTTCATTTGGAGTATGGTTAAAAAAATCCGTTTGACCTCCTCTGAGACTTACACTGCATTCAAAAACCCATGCAAAAATTCATTCCAGATATAAGACTAAATTAGTGGCAAGGTTTTTTTGGTTTTTTCTCTTTGATTGATTTCAGACACTGAATAAAAGATGTATAAAGAAAAAGCAGAGGTTAAATGTACAGATTATCAGTATCCAGATTTGTCTATATATATATATATGGCTCAGCCTTAATGTCCCCCACTATGTTTCCCACATTAGTTACGGTTTAAAATTGGTCATCAAAACTGTAATCAGTTAATAAAGTATTCTCTGCATTCAAATTTAAATAACTTTCATTGAAGCCATGGTGTTCTTGTTTGTTTACAGTTAAATCTAAGGATGTGGTGTAAAACGTCTTAAAACATGCTTTTATATTTTACCTCTCAGCGAATAATATCGCTGGTAGATATTTAAACTTCCTTAAAACATTGTTTCTGGAAGGAAGTGGATAAGTCTGCAGTGTTTGTTCCCAGGAGTAAAACTAGCTTATCCGACTTGGGTGGTTTCTGCTGTAATGTGTTTTAAAGGCACATTAGTTACACTAAGGATCCTGCCAATGACTCCAGTATATTGTCTAAGAAGTAGTTGACTGAGGTTAGGATTTTACTTAAGCTTTCAGTACACAAATGTTGAGCATCACTTTACTGTTCTGTTTCAAGTTTGTGGTCACTTTCTACTGATAGCCACAGAAAGCGTAAAAAGCATATCCTGATCAAATGATTGCCAAGAGACTTCTTTAATGAGTTCAGGTTTTTCAGTTTTTTAAATCAACAAGTCTTATGTTAATTTCTCTGACTATTTAGAAAACTTCTGAAACACTGAAGAAGAGGGGGTAAATCCTCTTTATTTTGAACACGGTGGTACTCTCTTCTCCAGTTTCTGAATTCTGTAGTGGTTCTAGTGAATTACCTCCGTATTTCCAAATACCTACATTTACTTAAGAACAACATACATTTTGTTGTTCATTGAACTCCCTAAAGTTAAACATACTTGTTAAAATTGACTCAGAATATTGAATTGTGGACTGACAAGTTTTGGTAGAGATTCTTAACTATGGATCAATTGTTCAAACTGGAGTATTTAAAATTTTGCTTATGGCAGCGATTCAGTAAAGGTGGCACATGGGGAAATGCATGACCTGCTGAACAACTGTGTAGAGTAAATTATGTCTTGAAGAAAAAAAAAAAATTAAGCTTCCAATCATGGATGCATGGCATGCATCGGTATCAGAACAGTTCTCTAGGTCTTGTATGTAAGCTTCTTGAAAAAGAATTTGAAACCTGCTCGTATTGTCACCAGTACACTTCCTCGTACAGCTGCAGTGCTATGTGTTGGTAGGGTGAAACTTAGGATTTTAGGGCAACATCTTAAACTAGTCGGTACTGTCCAGGTTTTTGAAAGAAAACTTTAGCTCCTGCAATCTTTAATTTAGTTCATTTGAGCATCTGACAAAGCACAACACCCTTTCCAAAGCTGGAAAACTAGACACGTAATATATTAAGAGCTATTGCACTACGTGCCATTTTTTTGTGGAGGCTGGGACAGGGGAAAACCTTACTAATGACTCAATATCATTTCACTTCTTAAAACAAAGTTGGCAAAATGTCACTTCTGCATATTTAAAGCTTCTAAATGTATTTCTTCCCTAAACCCTGATAGCTCTTTGGTTTGGTTTGGTTTTGGGTTTGTGTTTTTAATTATTATTTACAAATTATTATTTACAAAAAGACTGTCTCCCTACTGTGCCTTTTCATTCTGTAAGACTAAAGTAGCCTGCGTCCCTCCTTAAAGTTCAAATTCTCTTAACACTGCTGTCACTATCTATCTACAGCCTGCTCGTGCTGTTTGGGGAAAAAAAGACTTTTAAGATATTTTTCCACAAAAGGAAGACATCTGAGAATGTGTTTCTGCATAACAAGAAGCTTTGGCTTCTTGTTTCCCTCTGATGAGACCAAGACTACTGGGCTGGTCACTTTGTCCTCTTGAGTTGCAATTCTTCTGACTACTGCTTTGATGAGAGCAGCAAATTAAGGTGGGATTTACCAGAACTATCATACAAAATGAGTCTCTCTAACAGAAGGCCCTTTCCACGAAGTGTAGTGTCAGTGAATCCTTCTCCCTGTTCTCCTTCCTTCACCATCAAGTCAGGCACCAAAACTAAGAAAGAAAGAAATTGGGTAAAACAATGAAGCTAATTTGGCAACAATACTTCTGCATAATCCTTTATTGCGCTTCCATGCCGTAAGCTGTAGATGGGTTAGGTTTGTGATGACCCCAATTTTAAAAAGAATAACAGCATAAATAACTTAATTTTGCTTCTAATCACTCTTGTGTGCCTCTAATACTTTGGTGTCATTTGGTACAAAGTTTCAGTCTAGCACACAAGATGCAGAAAGCAAAGAGGTAATATAAGAACTACAGGGGATGATTTTTGATAAAGAACAATTAATACTTTTTACATGCTTTGCAAAAACACTACAAAACAAAAAAAATAAATTCCTTTAGACTTTCAGGGCTAGTTCTGTGTAGACAAGGAGCTGATTAGTTTCAAATGAAACTGTTTCGGGGGAATTTTACGAATCTCCTCTTCCTCCTTCTCTCTACCATGTTCCTACATCAGTTCTTTGAGTATACTGGTTGCAATAAAGCTGTTCTGCAGATTTTAAGCTTGAAAATTTTGAGTAAATGGCTACTTTATTTCCAGACTTCATATTTTTCAGCTGAAAATGGCAGTCGCTGAAATGTGCATGTGACTTTTAGGTTATATGGACTAGCTACCATACGATACTAACCTTAAATTTCTAGTGATACATCCGAACTGCAAGTACCAGCCTGTTGGGCTGCAGTCTCTTCTTGGGGAGCAAACTTAATTTGCAGTCGGATACCTGCAGCTGCAGAACCGTTTCCTATCAAATACCTCACGGCTTTATGCTTTTCTGTGCCATGCAGAAAACCACTGACAAGAGTTGGCCTAACCCTGCATTTGGGAAATGTGGAGAGTTGAGGTTTTTTTTTCTCTTGTGCCATAAGGGATACTCAGAAATAGCTGTTAAAAATGCTAATTCTTCATCTTCAGCTGTTTAAAAATCACACATTCTACCATCTTAGCATGGTGATCGGGGTTTGTGAAGTTCAGTTGCAACACTGAGCCCAAAAATAGAGCCTCGAGAGCTGAAGAAGCTTCAGCAGATGCAACACATTCAAGTCTTTTCTGAGCTCTGTGTCGCAGTACTTGGAATACTGCATTTGCTAGCTAGTCATCCTGTATTTACATCATGTAATACACGGGGCTAGAGTCATGAACAAAAGCTGTTGAGATGCCTGTGTGGGAACACCAGAACTGAGACCAGGGAGAGAGCTGTGTCTCTGACTGGCTGACTTCAGTGGAGCTCCCCAAATTGTGCAGTAGCGATAAACCTCACCACCTTTCAAATGAAGCAGAGTCCGGCTCCTTCAGTGGTTTGGGCTTCTAAGCAGCTTTCCCATTCCTCCACTTCCTTTTCCCTTGTCCTCTGAGAAGAAAAGCAAAAAATCCCACAACTGCATTTATGAAGATGGGAAAAGGAGAATATTCATTCGTGAGGTCAGCAGAGCCCTGCTGCCGATTCTGAGTGTGAGGGACTTGGGCTTTAGCATCATACTGTAACACAGCACAAAGCTAGTGCCAAAGAGCCACCGGGGCGTCACTTTATGAAAACAGTGATGCAGCCCTGGCCTGTATCCACCTCATTCCAGTGCCTGGCATTTACTCAACTGCTTCAAAGAGCTCCAGCCACACTTCTTTGTAAATTATTTCACCATCAGTGGCAAGGAGTGGTAACTGCCATACAGCTATACTGTGTACGCTGTAATCTCCCCTAATGAGGTGGCTTTCTCAACTTAATTGGTATTGCTTTTTGGTCATTATGGTGGGTATCTTTGGAGAAGATGTAATGAGGGAGAAAACTAGGTCACTCATCGCTAATCTGCTTCCACCAATCTCCCATTCTCTGCCTGGCTGACTGGAGATGTTACCATAGCTCAGGATCTAACTCCAGGGCTGCTTCCCTGCCACCATGTCCTGCCTTTAGCCCTGGTTCTGCCATTCCAGCAGAGGCCGGGTGGTGGTGGTAAGAAAGACTTCTCTTTTTGGAAAACTCTTGTCAGGTGCAGCACATAACAGAAGGAAATGAATAGATGTACATCTGGAATGGGATTTCCATTACATCGCAGCCAGCTAATTACAGTTATTTGCATTAAACAGGCTTGTTATTTATCGTTAACTTGTTTTGATTTGCATTCCCTCTTTAAAGGAGAGATACTGTACTTGAAAGACAGTTCTGATGAAAAGGGTGAAGAACACCTGCAGTTTGTGTGAAGAGCAGCATTTGTATGTTTTAACATAATGCTTGAAGTATTTTTAAGCTATCAGGTCCTATGCTGTTGTCCAGTTTTCATTCCTTCTCTGTCACATGATCTTACAGTTCCCGTAGCTCTGCTGTTGTTTCACTTTTCCTGCACCTCCTTATAAATAAATAAATAAAGTGGCCTAAATAAGTTAGGCTTTAAATGGCAAGCTAGCCTTTATAATTCATGCATCATTGAGAGGTATTTCCTGGAGAAGGCCTGGACAGGAAAAACAACTCTTAAAGACAGCAGTAACTAAAAGAAGGTTGCCATAGATTTTATCTTTTGTAGGCTTGTCTTGTGTTTCTGCGACTCCTTGAAAAGCAGTCTCTCCTCAAGACAGTTGTCTTCAATACTAACATCTGTGTTCATAATCTAGCAATGCTGCATTAAGACATTGGTAAAGATTCAAAAGGGAACAACTACAAAATAGCCTTAGATGGTACCGAACACCTTAAAAGAACTGACAATTGCTTCTATCTCCGTTAAGTCCTGTCTCCCTCAGACCACAGCATAGCCTAGTCACACACTTTGTGGCTTTGGAGTTATTCAGCCAGTTTTGAGATATTATCAAGGAAGAAAACAAAACAAAAAGGGAGTTTCCTTCAGAAGAGAGATGCCAGCCTCTGTAATGTAATCTTATTTATAATGTACTAATGTAAAAAAAAGGTAATGAAGGCACTGGGGACTCTTAAGTGGCAACAGTAAATGTTACTGGCTACACCTACCTGCTCAGCCCTGCAGCCTGGGATGCTGCCAGCACAGCTACATTAGACTCATCCCAATTCCAGGCAGAAGCTAGGGCACACCTTACTTATTTTAGCGGAAACTCCCATGCCTTGGGAATTACGGGACTTGCCCTATTCATTTGCCTCTCAAGCCAATTCCTGCAGCCGAAAATCGTTTATGGCACAGACAAGTCTGTACCATCCTGCCTGGGGACCCCACATGTTCCCCTGGCTTGTGTTCTTACTGGGAGAGGTCATGCATACAGCCTGCTGGTACGCATTCAGCACAGAGCGTGGCCCAACTGCTTTTATCTGGCCCATACTACTCCATCTGTCCAGTTAACAGTGGCCCTTGGCGGAGTTAAAAATAGCACCCACCTCATGGATCACTGTAGCACACATCCTTCTACTTCACTGTGCCGTCCTGAACGAGAGGCAGTATCTGAACAGCCTGCTCTGTTCCCTAAGCACATATAAAGCTAAGGTTAAGAAAGCAAATCGCCATCTTTTCTATCAGTAGATTGTATTTGACTGAATTTAAGTAAGTGAAGTGTATCTGAACTTGACTATGAAGGACCGCAATAGTTCAGTGGGTAATACATTAATAATATACGTGAATGTAACACACCTTTGCTTACATTCAATGGGCTCGATCTACTGTTACATAGGCATCAAAAGCTGTAGCTTCTTTTAAAAGTTGATCTGGGCAAAGGTATGGAAGTATATTAGTAGAGACTCGGGGACACTAGTGTTTTCTCTCACTGACAACAAGGAATGCAAGCAGGGAAAGCTTTGGCTTAAAAAATCCTTCTGGTATCGTAATCTCGTGTGACAGCAGGAAAGTAAATAATCTTGTAAACTCTTCTTGATAAGCACCCCTTACAAGACTGAGAGCAGCCCCAGGCCTGAGGCGACCCCTGCACGACTGCCCCTTGGCATAGCCCCCCCAGTCCCCGGCCGCCCGCTGCCTGCCGTCCCTCTCACGCCGCCCTCGGCAGTCGCGCCCGCTCGCCGTCGGGGGGAGCGATGGCGCTCGTTGCAGGAAACGCCTTTGTCCCGCCGGGGCCTAGGCGGGCCGCCGCCGCCTTCCCCATCTCCTTCCCCGCCCCTCCCACCGCCGCCGCCCTTTTGCTTTCGCTTTCCTCCAGCTGGCAGCCGGCGAGCGGCGCGGCCATGGAAGACGGCGCTGTCTACAACGAGACTACCGAGCCGCAGGCCAAGCCGCCCCGCCGCCCTTTCGGCTGCACCCTGCGCCACCTGTGGGGATGGCGGCTGCTGACCAAAGCGCTCCAAGCGGTGAGTCCCCTCCCCTCCTCTTCCTCTCCTCTCCTCAGCCCGCCGGGGAGCGGCGGGCGCGGCCGGCGGCGCGCGAAGGGGAGAGCGGGGCCAGGGCGGCCGTTGTCGCCCGCCGGCGGGCGGTCGCTGACTGACTGACCGACCGACTGACTGACTGACCGACCGACCTCCCGCGCGCCTCCACAGGCAGCGGCCGTATCCCCCCCCAACCCCGTGGCCGGGGACGTGCCGGGCCTTGCGCGGAGCGAGCACCCCCTGGCAGAATGGCTGCCTGGAGGCGGGGGGAGAGGCCGAAAGTCTCACCGAGGTGGCCGTGCGCGGGGCTGAGACCGGCCGGGCGGCGGCGGCGGCGGGGTGGGAGTGAGCAGCGGGTGCCGCGCCGCCGGCTGGGCCCGCTCCCGCCGTGTCAGCGACTGTCGCCCGCGTGCTTTACAGGTGCCACTGCTTGCCAAAAGTGCAGCTTTGGTATAGAAACGAGCGTCTTATGATGACCTCCGGCTTTAGGACAGTCCCCTGCCGCTTAAAAATTAAAGCCTTCGCTGGCAAAGTGCAGGCTGGAGGAGGTGGCTGTACACAGGCTTTAGGGGAATTACTTCTGTTGGTCAGGAAAGGGCTTGCTCCACCAGAAAGCCTGACCTGACATGTAGCAGAGGCAAAGTCCCCCTTTGCTGTTGGTCGCTAAAGCTGCGCAGACTTGTGATTCAGATGGAAAGCAGACGTGGTGTCTTATAATACCGTTGTCTCCACAGGTTCAGATTATTTTATGGTGGGGAAGTAACAGGCTTGTTCCTTTTTCATGTTCTAGCTACAGGAGCAGGTGCTGACATCTGATGGTTGTGTGTGTTGTGCAACCAAGATTCGTTGCTGCAGCTGGCGTGGCTCAGCTGCCTGCTGTCGTTACTGTTTAAAATCAGAGGGAAACCTCACAGGAAACTTAGTATTTTCTTCTGGGGGCCGCGTTGGATGAAAACAGGAGGTAGAAGCCTTTGGTTGAACCTCAGGGTAGGGCAGTAGAGCTGGGAAGGGCTTGCTGGGTCATGGACTCTGGACCTCCCTCTCCTGCTGCCCCTGCAGCCCGTTTGCAAGCTTACCACACTGCGCTGTCCGTGCTAAAATCAGGGCGCTCGTTTCTCCTATGACTCATGGTAGAAAATTGCACTAGAAATGGGCAGTGTTGACGGTGGCTTATTTTATGAGACATCGCAGTGCACCACTTCGCGTTGGGCAGTCCTGTGCCCACCAGGAAATAGAAGGCTTATATTCTGCTTGCTTTTTGTTACATTTAATGTTATTTCTGAATGCACTCAGCAGTTGGGCGCCTGATTCAGACTCCTGTTTGTTCTGCGCTTGGCCATGGGCTCTTCCGAAACGTGCCAGTGCTGCTGTGCTGATAAGCACACGAGGAGCATCGTTCTTACGTACTGGTAGGGAGGTAGTGAAACCAACAGTGGAAAAGGGCAGCTGACTGTAAATGTGTGTCAGGGTACATTTTCCAGCCAACAAAGTGGCTTTTTAGTCAGATGTCTCATGCTCACGGGAATTGTAGGTGATTTCCAACCCTTTCTCATTACTTCAGTATTGCAGAAAAGAGGACATTCGGTTTTTAAACTTTGTCTTGCACACAGTCAAAAAAACCTTCAACCATAAACGTAACATTCTTGAGT
Source organism: Aptenodytes patagonicus (assembly GCF_965638725.1). Lineage (NCBI taxonomy): Eukaryota > Metazoa > Chordata > Aves > Sphenisciformes > Spheniscidae > Aptenodytes > Aptenodytes patagonicus. The sequence continues at coordinate 125,622,575 of NC_134950.1, forward strand.
GCTGCTGAAGGTAGCGGTAACGCTGCCAAAAATAATGTTTTCTAAGAGTGTTTAAAAAAAAAAAATCACACCCAAGAGTGCTTTAAATAAATATAATAGGACATAAACTTTTACTTCATCTGCTGGAGATGAATAAAGCAAGATCTGCTGGCTGTTGCTCCCAGACAAGGAGATCATCTATATAAGTAGGTTCACTATTACATATGCAAATTTACCGGTGTGCCAAAGTCTTAAACTGTTTACCTGAACAGAGGCATTATTTAAAAAGCTTTCTAGGTAGGAAAAAGGAAAATTATGATTATCCTAAACAGGATGGATAGCTGCTTGATACGCTCCTAAAGAATTAGCAGTTTATGTCCTGTACCTGTCCTTCAATGAGAGGAAAAAGAAAATGGAATTATAATCATTCACCCTCCTAATTTCCAGCAGTTCCCCCCCTCCCTCCCCTTTTTGTTTCCCTTTACCAAAATGCACAGATCTTGAAGTTCTTGGTCAAAACACTTTAAACAAGCCCCAGAAATTAGTGAAGGTGGAAGCCTCAGTATCTCCAGTAAGAGGAATGTTCCTGTTTTGGGAAAGTCTTGATTTTTGGAAATGCCAGTGATGGTGATGGTCATTGACATCTATTAGCCTTGTGTTACAATAGTGATTGTCAGTTGTTACTGGGATTACGCACTGATAATCACTCGTGTGGACTGCTAAACAGGGTATTGCGCTCAGAAAATCAGCTGTCTTCATTATAGAAGTGATCAAGTATTTTACAAAATCCTGTGAAATCACCTGCAGAAAACTGGTTTCTAGACCTTAGAAATGCTTTTCTTCTGATTAATAATGGCATACGTTGTAATCTTAGCCTGCCTTATTAAAGCTTTTTGGGCAAATGAAATAAGGAAAATGTAACTGCCAAAAGGATGCTGGGAGGCATGCTTACTGCAGGGTTTTCTAGATTTTTTTATTTTATTTTTTATATAGGTGGAATGTTTTTGTTAGTCCGTGACTGGTTCAAATTCTGCACAAAGGTAAATGGCACAGCACATATTGTGCCAAGATTGAGGTAGAAATGAATTCTTATCTGAAGCAGAAATACTTGCCATCAAGCATTGTTTGACTTAAACAAAAATGCCCTTAACTGGAAAGGAAAATTGTCGTTCAGTCTTAAACATCTGCTCTTTTTCTGAGCTGTGGACTTCCTATAGCAGCCTTGATTGTGGAGACTTAGAGAATTAATACGTGCACCTCTCTGAACCAGAAGATTTGGTACTGGGAATACCACTGCTGAGCATTTTCACAGGCCTGTTTGGAAAGTTCATTGATCTGCTTTATTTTCATAGCCTTCTTTTGGAGCCTTTCACTTACTAAATCTAGAAACTTGACACTTGCGTAGAAACTTCCAACAGTAATGTCAGTATCAATGAATAACTTCTTGCTGTAAGGGACAGATGAAGATGTTTAATTTCTGGTGTACATATGCACAGATAGGAGTAATAATTTAAAAAAAAAAAAGTAAAAAACCGCATCTCCAACGATGCTTTTCCCTTTACAGCACGCAGGAAAGCAAGCAGTGCATGCATATGGCGAGGTGTGGATTTTCCTGCAGGGACCAGTGAGCCCGGTGCCAGCCTGTCTGTGTCCCCATGCACCTCTCTGCAGCCTGTGCGTGCTCTCAACCGTGCCCTGACCTACCTGCCGGGTAACCTCTGCCTCCCCACCAACACCAGCATTGCATCTGCAGCGGTGCAGGGCTCTGGGCAAGAGGGAAGGAAGGGGGCGGTGGCTGCTTGCTTTCGTCTTCAGCTGTTACCCTGGGCTTCAGGGTGAAAGAAAATCTGCCTGGAAGGTTTAGCTCTCAAGAAAATGAGGAACTACTGAGCTGCCCCTCTCCGCTTGTTATTGACGGCTCAAACAAAAGCAGTAGTGATATTCTGAGCATCGGCTGCTAGGGATTCTCCATGGGATCAGTGTGGAGGAGGCAGATAGAAAAACAAAACAGAAGGAGCTTTGGCTGCTTCATGTAAGCCTGCAGAGGTCTGCACTCATCCCAGGACTAATGCTGATGGATGAAGCTGGATCTCTGGCAGAACACTTCTTGGGAAACTGAATGAAATGTGGAATCTCCTGGCTTGTTTAAAGCAGCGCATGTATTTATACTGTATCTAATAGTGGGATGTTACTAACATGCAGATGAATAATAGAGACAATAATCTTCTGGCTAATAGTAGAAAAAACTTCTTGCTGTGTTATATAGCTGTAACTATGTAAACTGAAGTTAGGAGCTACTCTTTTAGTGGTATTTAAAACTATTCTTTTTTTGTAGTAGGACAACAGAGTAATGCCTCTTGTTTCTCATAGTGATATCAAGAAGCAAGTTAAGAAACCCAAGCAGAACTCTCTGGCAGCTTATAAATGTGCTGCTGATACACTACTTTAATCAAAGTTCTTCAAGCCAAAGCTTTTTTAATGATGTACTTTATTTTGTTATTCAGCTTATTAATAAAAAATTGAATATTGACTTGGACAAGTCCCACATAGGACTCCAGTAGGTAAATCTCATTTATTTGACACTGAACCCTTTATGGCTACTCTTTGAGTGGGATTTTTTTCTACTTGTTTGTATGCTCAACGGAGAGGGTTTTTTCAGTTATTTAGGTCATATGGTTATCTGGGCTTAGAATTCTTTAAAGGGCAGGTTTATTTCCTTTCTGTTCTATTTCATCCCAGGTGAAAGTGATAGTGTTCCGTTTTCAGTGCACTAGAACTATACATATCTCACACTTCAGCTGACCTTGTGAAAAATGTGAAATTGAGTGTCATTGGATGCAGCTGTAAGCAAATCTTTTGAAATGCAAAAAAAAACTCCTTAAAAATTGGAAATTCAGAGTTCAAAACATTCCTCGGGCAGCCATCATAGTCACTGTTTTAGGCGCAAGGGCTGCTGAGAAGTTTGCCTTGCCAGCTGCTGAGGGAGAAAAGGGAAGTATGTGGAGGCCTGATAGTAATACTGCAGTTTCCCAGCTCGGGTTCTTTCCCTTTCTGAGATCGTGTTTACTTTATGTGATTGCAGGATATTCAAAACATGATGCTTTGAAGTGCCCTTCTGAGGTCTGGCATAGCGGGGGGAATTTACAGTTCCCACGTGCTAAATTGCTGTTCTTATTTTTACTGTCAGAAAACTGAAACCAAAGGCTGGTGGTTGTTTTCCAAGAGTAAGGCGCAGATGAAGCAGCTGCAGTTGCTAGCAATAGAATTTGGGGTTGTTGGTTTTTTTTAAAGAATTATTGCCCATATATTATTATGGGCATTTATTAAAAATAGGGTCATCATCCTTATATCAGTCTCAATTTTATGAACGAGTCTGATTCCTACTAATGGTTTTAATTTGGTGAACTCCTTACTACAACAATCTATAATCCTGTGTCAACTTTATGGGATGAAGGAAACTAGCAAGAAGTGGCCAAAATAAGAGAACATTTAAATAAAGCAATATTCTTTCTTGTACAATAAAATAGTAGAAAATCCAGCAGCAGATGTATGGTGACTGTACAGGAATTAACTCATGTTCTTTCCTCAAAACATACTGTGGCAGGAAGGTAAACGTAAGCTTCTGCATAGATTAAACACTGTCCAACATAGCTTAAACATAGTTTAAAGTTTTGGCTCCTACAAGTACAGCTGAGCTTCTGTCATTACTGGGTCATAAGCACGTGAGCTTTTAGCTATGTGCACTTTCGCTGAAGTTTATCAAGGGAGGTAATGTCGGCTATGAACTTTCAGGGAGGTAGCTGACTGTGTCAATGCCATCCAATTTCCTCCTCCACCCTGAACCCAAATGCATTTAAAATTAAGTGCAGTTGTAAGTAGCAAGCAATAGCATTTTTGCTTGTTCTAAGCGGGATGTGTGCTCGCCACGCTGCCTGCCTCGTCTGCTTCCAACTGGCAATTGCACAAAACTACAAATCAGGAATCTTGACTGTCTAATCAAGAAGCCTGTATTTGGCAGTGTGTGCTCAGCTTACCCGAGTGTAATTAATTGACCAACTTTAACAGTAAGTGTAAACTGTGTCACTACATAATTATTTCTGCCTGTAAGAAAACAGTGCAGAATTTTACTGGGTTCATTGTAGATTGAGGATTTTCCTTACAGCTGTCTTTATTAATGGTCATATCAGAGACGTCTATTTGCTGAAGATATTAGAGACTTGTCCAACTCAAGCATGTTATTTTTTTGCAGATTCTCTCTCTTCTGGCTGTTATTTGTGAAGAAATAGTGGAGGATTGTATCAAGTGTGGCGGACTTTACTTCTTTGAATTCACAAGCTGCAGTGCCTTTCTTTTGAGCCTCCTGATCCTGTGTGTGTATTGCACTGATGTATATGAAACATTTGGGGAAGATAAAGTACAGACAGTGGTAAGGATTTCTTTTTTTTTTTTTAAACCATTTCTTTTAAGTGCTTAAAGACTATAGTGGAGTAAAAAGGCTATGCAGAATGAATCGCCTTTTCTTCCCTATTTAAAGGGTAGATTAAAGTAATTTATAGTTTAAAAAATCAGTCAACTTTGAGAATCCCTTTTATATTGACAACTTTTCCAAAATTGTCATGTTGGTTACCTGCAGGATTTTAGGACTTGTGTGAAAGTCTTTCACGCAGGCTAATACTACTGTGTAGTCATCGCATGTAAGTACATATACGGAACACAGTTTACTGCCAGCATGATACTTGTAACTTGCCTGTTTACCCTGTTTTCCTACTGGGTGTAGCCTACCTCCTTTTTGGTAATAATCATACTTGTTACAGTTCATGCTTTTATATTTCGGAAGATCCAGAAGTGGCACAAAGTTGCTCTGTAAAGTCAGTAAGAATATTATAGTGTCTTATGAGCATCCCTTCCTATTTGTCTTCGGAGCAAACAGTAGGGTTTTTTACGTGAAGGTACAGATAAGGGAGTGTAGTAAGAGATTTGAATGAGCACGTTCATTTACAGGTTTCTGGTTTCCTAGATGTTTTACACAGGGAATAATGCTAGCATGGTTGACCTGAGCCTGAATTTGATTGTGAAAGAAGTTAGATGAAATGAATGAAATACTTAAAGAAGACAAAAACAGGGGAGTATGTAATGCAGACTTTTTAAAATAGTTGGTAATGTTGAATATTGTTTGGAATATAGCTGTAAAATATATTTTCTGAAGCTCCCATTAGCATCAAAGTTTCAAAGCATAAATTCACTGGCAGATTAACTCAGCTGCTGTTATGATGCTTGTTCTTTTTCAGGTAGTATATCTACAATTCTGTAACATTAATTTTTTTGTATTTGCAGAATTTGGGGGCCATGCTAGTCATAAGTTTCTGTTTTCTGTTAGCATCAATAGTGCTTGCTGTGACCAGCTCTGGGTCTGCTGTTGAAAAAGCTGCATGTGTAAGTCTTAAAATTGCATAATTTACTTTGTATTTATCTTGTATGTTAATTTCTCTGCCCTATAAACCTCACTCAATTTGCAGGGAAGAAACTGGGCAGGGAACAGAATTCGGTGCATTGTGATGCTTCAGGAGGAATTAGCTATTTCAGACCTTCCAGAAACTTACCGTAGGAAATCCAAAGAGCAGGCATTCCTCAGGATTGCTGGAAAGCTCTGCATGCACTTACAGCTCCCCAGCATTTGCAGCTTGCTTCTGGGTTCCTCAGACTTCACTGCCTTGGCCCTGTGTTATTCTCTGTCATCTGTTACTGTTGTGACGTTGCCCTCTCGCACAGCTTCCCCAGTTCTCTCATACCCTCTCTCTGAAATGCCTACTTTTTTCCTCAATTGTCCTTTCATAGTGCCACCCCCTCACAAAGTCAGCAAGAAACCATGTCTTTTGCCAGGCGTTATAAAGCATATGTGGAGAATGCTGACTTGCAAAGGCTGCAGTGAGAGCAGCAGTTTCCTCAGTGACAGAAATAGTTAGAAAAGCAACAGGGCATGCATCTCCCGGGGAACACTGAAGAGGCTCAGGGCAAGGCCCTGAAGAGGCTTTGGGATGCTGTGGATGTCGCAATTCCTCACTCACTTGGCACTTCTTTTGAATAACCTTGGAATTGTGAATATGTGAGTTTAAAAGATCAAATTTTGATTTTATTCTTGAATGAGAAAAGATGAGTTAGAAAAGAAAGCAAAATAATTCTGTTCCGCAGGCAGCACGAGCTATTAGAGATACACGCTTTTGTATAGTCATCTTCTGTGATGTTGATGTATTCAAACCTAATGGTTTGAGTATAAAGTCTTTCAGGGTTTTTTTTTCTGGAGCTGGAAAAAAAACCCAACTATTGTGATTTAAGACTTACTAGTGTCAAATTGCTTGGGGCCAAACCAGTTGCGTACAATTCAGGTAAAAGTTAGAATAATGCATGTGTGTGTTTCCTTGTTTGAGAGAAGCTGCTAAAAACAACCTTCCCCTTTATCACTATCTTGCCATGACTAATAATGAAATGTCATTAACAAAATGTCACTTCATCCCCCTTTGCTAACCCAGTAAGGACTTGCTTAGGCACTGCAGATCTTGTCTCCCTCCACCTTCCATGTGTTACTCTTCCTCACTTAGTCCCTTTAATCAGCAGCCATCTCTTGGATAAATATTCTGCTATACCGCCAATGCCATGCTTCTTTAATAACTAATTTTTGCAATAAAATGAATATACTTTTACTATTAAGGGCTGTTTAGAACATACTGTACGGTTCACGATTGATTAAGAGAATGAGAACTGTAAAAACTTTTACATTAAATGTGCTAGAACTATGATTTCTGATCTGTTTCTAATTTAAGTGGAACCACCGATTTAAGGAGGACTGGAAACTTTATATATAAGTGTTATTAACGTATGTAAATAGTCCAGCAAATCTCTAACAAGATTCTGACATTGTTTGATGTTTGTACATTTTAAAAATCATATATTTTTTTCACTTTCACAGGTGTTTGGATTTCTTGCAAGTGGTGCATTTTTAGCTGAAAGTATTATACAGCGTTTTCACAGTCAGAAACAAAATGTCGACGTACGCTCTGAAAATCCTAGCAACACTCAGAGTGCCACGGAAAATCAGCCACTGAATAAACAAAGCTAACTTTCTGGAATTATTTCTTTTTTTTTTTTTTTTTTTTTAATGGAGCAAACTAAAATGAACTAAAATGAACTTTGCACTGTAGGTAACAACTTCTTCTGTCTCTTCCTTCTAATCAATTTTGTACGCATTACTCATCACAAATTTTTATAGATCCTTAGATCAAGTAATGGCATCTTGAGCATCATGTTCTAAGGTAACTGGTCCTGCTTAATAGCTAGTCCTGCCATCTGTCCAGGTGACATACGCTAAAAAAACTTGTGTCTAAATAGAATAACTTAAGGACAACAGCGTGCTGATTTGATTTTGACAGCGGTGACTGATAAAGGTCAATGTGTGATGCATAAATTCTGAGCTATACCCTAAAGATATTTTCTGTATAAATGGTTCAGATACTTCTGTTATGCATTATAAATTAGTACAGCAGAATTCATTTTTGTACTTACTGGTCAAACTGTGAATGTAAAAGGGATACCTAATTGGAGCCTTACAGAAATGCTTATCCTTATGTAAGGGTTTTTGTTTTGTTTTTATTCTTCATATGTCTCAGTTCTGTCTGTGGAGATCAGCTTAATGGCATAGCGAGCGTAGGGGTTTTATGGGGAGGATAATGTAATGGTAAATTAAGGAGACAGTTTTGCACCCCATGATTGTCAAGGTTTGGACTTCTATGCCAGAATCTTCTTTCAGATTATTTCAAAAGCTATAAAAGTTGCAGGAAGAACCTTGAAAAGCCAGCTGTGAGAGGAAAAAAGATGGAAGAATAAATATTTTCACAAAGTAACCCAAAAAGTAACAATCTGAACATCAATGGGAAAAAAACATTACAGCACATTGGTACTATCCTGGTGAATATTACTCACAAGATTAATAACCATATGCAGCTTGTTTATGCATAGTTAATGGTAAGTTTTGCCAGAATGGTTATGGACCCCGTCGTTTTCTTTGTTTATAAATACGGCACTAGCTTGACACTTCTTGCTACTGACTAGGTCAGTTGGTAAACGGGTAGATAAGCACTTGTACCCTTGATTTGTCTTAAAAGCGACAGGCTGTAGGACTGCAAGAAACACTACTGATGCAACACGTATCAGACAAGTGACAGATATATCGGACTAGATGTTGATGGCTGTAAAAGAAGTGAAGTGGTGAAAAGGTGTTTTTCAGATGTCTGAGGTAGAAGCAAGACTGCTAGACCTCACTGAAGAGGAAAGCCTTCAAAAGTAGGGCAAATTGCTGTGAGCCCAGAGATGTTCCAAAATACCAAAGCAAATGAGAAAAAGCTGATTATGCAAAAACAATTCTTGTTTGAGTGCTCGTCACATTTGCCATGTCTTCCAGGTGTTAACTCCGTTTCGTCAATACCCTAGTCTGACAAATTTCTAGTCCTGTAACCTGTTGTGGCAGCATTGAGGCTAAGCCCTCCAGAAACTGGCTGAGCAAGCTGCATTTGGAAAAGGATGAGGAAGCTGTTGTAAGACAGAGCACTGTAAAAGGTCAAAGGTTTTTTTTCCAGTGCTGCCACTTTCTGATGAATGTGAGTTTGTGATGTTCTCTCTCTAAGCTCTGAGACTTAAGCCTAACACTACACTTTGCTTGGAGGATGTAAGATTTTGACAGGTGGTGTGAAGCATCAAGTTTAAGCTGTCACTTGGTTTCAGAGCCATGCATAAAATACATACTTTCTTTCGTAGTATTTCCTGCTTTCTGAAGAAATGCTCTTTGGACTGTCTTTTTTGCCTTGTATTTATTAGTGTCCATTTGCACTAAAACCTGATCTCAGACTAGGTGTACAGAGCTTGCTGTAGCTGTCTCTGAAAACTGGGTAGATTAGAGATGTTTTGTTTACAAGCAGTGTTACTGGTGATAAGAAACTTGCCTTAATGAGAAATCTCTCTGCTATGATTTGCAGTGTCTTACTTGGGGGATTGTGTCCATATCTATGATTAACATTCTAAGGGAGTTTTTTGATTTTTTTTTTTTTTTTTTTTTATTGCCCAGGATTCTACTGAATTTGTTTTCACATCAAAATGTCTGTAGTCTCTAAATCTTGATCTATAATTAAAAGCTGTAAATATAGTGTAAGAGTAACACTGTGCTGCTGATATTTATTAAGCAATGCAGCACCATGATGGAACTTTTATCTTGAGATAATTTTTCTTGTAATTTTTCTCAGCTTGAAAATATATGAAGAGAGTTCTGGGTTTTGGTTGCTTTTTCTATAGACTTTCCCCCACCTCAGTGCTTTGTTATTGGTGTCCATTCCTGAATTGGATATACTGGTACTGAAAAGGATCTGTAAAGTCATCTCTCTGCCTTGGCCTCCCTATCTATGATACCTACTGCTGATACTTCACAGAGAAACTGAAATACTGAGCAAGTTATTGTTATGAAAAAGTGCCACAAGGAGTTGGTGTCAGAAGAAGGTGGCTCTGACTGAGATCTAACTCCCATGATCTGACTCTTAGGCCTTTTGAAACAAATACTGCCAGCCTTTGCAGAGTGGTTTGATGGATTCTCCTACTACATACGTGCTGGCATCCCTGGCCTGGTTTGGGTTGTTAGAGTGAGGGGGTTTTGGCATGTTTTTTCGTTTTCATTTAGCTGTTCCAAGTAGGTAGTTTATACCCATGCTCTCACCAGCTGACTGATCCACGTATAGATTTGAGGATCAGATTCCATCTCTGACTGAAAGGGATGCAAGCGTTGCCGTCAGCTAATGAAAACAACAAACAATAGTCTTCGGGGAAACTGGTTAGTTGTTTTCCCATATGTCACAGGAGCTTACTAATAGGAAGAGTCCTGCTATTCTTTACAGCAATGCATACTGCTCCGTTCCAGACGCTGTTTAGCTGGCATGAATCTGTCACACAGTAGTTAAATACTACGAGCAGACAAGTCGCATATTGGTTATAGGTTTAAGGCAATTGCTAAATTGTTGCTTCCAAACCAGTTGTTGGCTAACAAAGCAGTTTCTGCATGGTGGTACTATTAATCCTAGGCTTATAAGTATGAAGTGTTCTTTTTGTTCTGTTTTAAAATAGTTGAGAAGCAGGTTTGGTAGTGTGTATGCTGTCCTCTGCTTCTGCGGGGTCGTTTCCTTAACTGCTTTATCAGCTTCCTATGATAAAGGGGCAGGTGCGTGTCCCTCCTAGCTCCTCTGCCCTCACAGAGGGTAATGGCTGAGCAGACTGGTCTCCTGCAGTCTTGACGTGCCCCATTTGATGCTTCTGGTGTCAGATCCAGGCTTTGAGTGTCTGTCTTTTAATTAGACTGATCCCAGAGAATGGTGTTGGAGCTGGATTAAACATCTGGTCTTGCAGGAGCTCTGCGCATGTGGGTGGATGTCTCTTACCCCTCCCGCGCTCTGTCAGCAAAGTGGTCTGCTTGTTTCCCAGCCTGCTTCTGATGAAATCAGCCTACTTTATTTAAACCAGCTATTTAAATTGCTTACATTAAGGTGGCTGATTTTGACTTCAGTGGATTAGGGACTGTTCAGGAGAGTGATGGCAGCTCTGGCAGAAGTGCTGTTACAAGCAACTGTCTTAAATTTCTTCTTCTGTTTGCAAAGTAACCATCTCTCTACAATCTTAACTGGCAGTAAAACCTGTGGAAAGAAGCAACTGGCCCAGTATGTCTACCTGGGGATTGTCTTCTCCCTTCTTCGCCACGGTGCTTGGCAGTGGTGTTGCCAGCCTGCTCAGACACATTAAAAGCTTTCGTCTTTTTCCAGCTGAGCTCGTCCAAAAGTATTTAAAGGCTCTGCACCCACCTTCAGGCTTTGTTTACAGTGCCTTGAGAATCAGTGCAGAGGATTCTCCAGGACATGTGAGGACTTGTTAAGTGGCTGGACTGTGAGTTTCTGCTCCGAAAATCTGCATGTGCATTGTGTAGGTTGTGAATGTTAATTTTTGTGTTCGACGATTAGCCCACGTTAAAATCACAATGCTACCAGTACCCTTTGGGTTCTAAATATGTGAAGGAATTGTACCTTACTGCTTGCACTCTGTGCTTAAAAATAGCAGGGAAGGCTTGTGGTCTGTTAGCATTGAGTTCTCCGTGTGCACCCTCCGACTTGAAAAAGCAGTGAGCTGTCATCTCGCAGAATTCTGAGCTCTGCACAAGATGTTTTTGCATAATGGCCATCATGGTGATCCTCATTCAAATTTGTGCAATAAAAATACCAAGCTTTCTACACTGAAGGGAAAGAAATACTTTCTGAAATTTTTGAAAGGTTACATAAAATTGTAACGAAGCAAGATGCTGGTAGTGCCTTTAAGATGGAAATTCATCTTTGTTTTAGTCTATTGCTGTAAACATAAGCAGTTCTCTAGATACTAAATTTTATGCTGTTCAGAACTATCTATCACTTTTAATACCTTTGAGAATTTAAGTGACTTTTAATAATTATTAAATCAGGATGGTAATACAGTGGGTTTATATATATAAAATAAAAATTTTATACAGTTTTGTTGCCAGTGTTGCCTTGAATTTCCATTTAAATAATTTTGAAATGCTTAAATATTTTTTCCATTCTAAACCAGTGGTCTATTTTAATGTATTATGCTTTTTTGGTCTTAAGAACTTTCTAAAATATTTTGTAATAATTTTTAAAATAAAATATTAGTAAATAACGTGTTTCTCATTTCTGCTGCTATGATTTGGTGTCGCTGTGTAGTTCTCCCAGAGCCAACCATAGGAAATAACGTCATTCCTTGTTCCTGGTGTGGAGGAAAGAGCTTGCATTGTGTTTGCCTGTTACTGGGGAAGAGGGTCCAACTTGCAAAGCTGGATATTCTCACCGAAAGTTTCCAGGAGGAAAGGTCCGACAAGGTCAGTATTGCCTCTTGGCACAGGGTCCAACCAAACTAGTCTGCAGTAATTGCCTTTATGCCTGCCGTCGTCTACAGGTTACTGTGACAAGCATAATTCAAGTGCTGCTTTCCTATCATCTTGATTACTTGGAGCTGAAAAAAATAAAGTGGCAGACTTGTTAAAGAAAGGAGCATGAACTAGCAAAAGGTGTTAAGAGCAAATGATTTCTTCTGGTGTAGAAAAATGCAGGTGACAGTTATTTGGTTGAGGGGGAGCCGCTGGATCCTTTAAAAATGTTTGTCTGCTTGTCAGTGGTAGGGGGTGAGGAAAAGGAAATAAACCTGCGTGCTTTCTGGCAGGGTGGCTTTTTTGTTTCAGAATCCTACAGATTGCTTTATTACCTGGTGGCCATCTTGTAAACAGGAGGAGAATGGCACCTTCTTCATTGTCGGCACTGAAATTGGAATGCCACAGTATATTTTCCTTTATATCGTAACATTAAAGGTGAAATTGTCTCTTTGATGAAGTTGCCAGAGATGAGTGTAACCATAAGGATTCATAAGGGAAAAAGGTCTCTAATGCTTTTAATTACATTTGAAAACCAGATGCAAGAAAACAATCGAGGCAAAATATTGTATTAAAAGGGTACGTCAGTGGTGGATTTACACAGCATGAGAAAATAACTCAGAAGTCCTAAGAAAGATTAATAAAGATTTAATAATTTGGAGCATGACCACACAGTTTAAGTCGTGTTACTGCCAGAATCATGACGACTCCTTTCTCAGGAGCGTAATCCAAGTTAGTTTACTGTAAATTCTCAGAATAGCGCAGCAGGGCAGAATATAGGCTGGCAGGCTGCGGCTTTCCTTTGTGAGTGCGCAGGCACCACCTGGTCGCTGCTGCCTGTGCATCCGTTGTTCAAGGCACGTACGTGTCTCCTTGCTTTTTTGGGTGGGCTTTCTCCTGACAGCGAGGAGCACGACCAGCCACCTGCTTTATCACACAGCCTCCTTCGTGCTGTCATGCAGGAACCAAGCCAGGTTAGCTACTTGGCCGGGTTTGGGGTTTGACTTCTCTTTGGATTTAGAATAGCTATTCTTTGCCTGCTAAAGGAAGCACAAGGAAGGCCAGCAACGTTTTTTAAATTCTGTTCGTGCCGCCTGCACAGTGCAGTTGTCTGCACAGGAATCTGCTGAGAAGCTGCAGGAGAGAAGCTTGCCCACAAGAGGGCAAAGTGGTCCTGTGATTGAAATGATTTGGTCTGGAGGACTTTGCCATCTTCCCACCTGTATTTTCAGTGGAGTTGAAGCCCTCTTGTCCTCTTCTTTTGTCAGTGTGGCTCTAAATTGAACACTGCATTTTAGTGATACTGTTTCCAATCATTTGCTTATTTCTCAAAATGTAGCCTGAAGGTTTTTTGATAATATAATCAGATCAACATTGTCTCAAGGAGATCCTTTACCTAAGCAGTTTGAAAGGGTTTTACTTTTATTCCTTTTGTTTTGTAACCTGCTAAGAGATGTTTTTAAAAATTCTTTTTAATTACAAAGTCAAGCCTCAGCCGCATGACTACATCTGCATCTGTAACACTGTATGGCAGCTGTGAAGATTTTTGTGGTCTGTACTATGCCGTGGTTTTCAATGAAAGCTCTGTGGATCATGGGTGGGAGAACAAAGGAATGGGGAGTACCTGAGCATTTCCTGGACTCTCAGGAAGTGAAATGAGAGAAGCTTATTATCCAAAAATGCAAATTATGCACGCTGGAAAAAAATCAGGGTCCACAAACAGAAATGTTGGCAAACATAGCTGTCATGCATGCCAGACAGGGCTTCTGGCAATTCCGGTCCTCTCCAGGCACCCCAGCAAAACTTGCTTTGACCAGCCCGCGTATCCTGATCACTCACTTTGTTTCTTGTCACCTATTATCTCTTGGCTGAATATTAGAACAGGACGGGGAAAATAAAACAGACTTGCTGTTTTGAAGTTGGCAAGTCCTGAGGTGAGCGTGAGGGCTTCACAAGGAGGCGACAGCATAAGCAGCACATTCTTCTGTAGCATGACTCATGTGCAGCCAGATGAGGACAGCAAATACCCAGTCAGGTATCTGTTGCTAGATGTGCTGCATGAAAGCATGTAGTAGTCTGCAGTGCTAAGTTTGGGGTGTACTTCAGAACTCTCTTTTTAGTCCTCACTTGGACTTACTGAAAGCGTAATACTGTAAGACAAAAGCATGACAAGTTTTTTATTACCACATGCCCTACAACTTGCTGAGAGAATGGTGGAATGTTGCTCAAAATAATGTAAGTCTGTCTGCACTACAGCTCTACTACTACCTCCTTTTAACTACTTCCTTTGCACCAGCTGTCACTCTTCCAAAAATATCAGTGTGGACACAATACTGAAATCCCTGTTCGTGTTGAGCTGTAGGTAAGGGAGGAACAGTTACTTCGTTGTTCTGTGGTCTCTGCACACCACTAACCAAAGACGTGGAGCTGCTACCCTGGTGTGAGCAACAAGGCATCCTCAGAAGGGAGGACAGACTCTCACCACTTCTATTTTTATGGTTAACACAACACCCATTTTCACTCTCCTATGCCTGTCTGCACATCACTGGTTATTGATACTCACGTTGTTAAAGCCCTGCTTCCCATTCCTGTCCCTCAAATCTAAACTAAACCTCCCTAGCAGTGCAATTCATAGCAACAAGAGCTTTGGCTAAAGCTCTGCCTGCTAGTTTCTCAAAACAGCTGGGATAAAGTGGCTATGGAGGTCTATCTGAGGGGGTACGATACAGCTCTAGAAACAACTGTCCCGTTAACGTAAGCCTGCCTGTTTTCTGCCTCATAGTTCTCTTGCTCAGAAAGGCTTGTTTTATGAATGAACAAATGTTGTCCTTGACTTGATACAGTTTTTTAATTGTAAACGCTTGTTTCTGGCAATTGTGCTTCTCATTTGAGGGTAACAAGGGCATAATTATTCAGCTCTCATGCATCACAAACTGCTGAGCATGAGGTATTAATGGAGTGCTTTGCTGCCACCATAGCTTAATAGCTACAGCTGCAGCATTGTGCTCTTGTTTGGCTGGGGTTCATGAAAAAGGGGGATGCAGATCATTAAGTTTTATGTTAAGAGTGATTTACAGATGTAGAAATAACAGTAGACTGTGCTAGATGGACAAAGCACTTCTGATTTAAAAGGAGCTATTATACCAGCGGAGCTGTGATTCGTACTCGTGGTGGTACAAAGCCACCAGCACCAGTCCACCTCATAAAAGCCCCCAATAATCTCAATAACAGAAAGTTGCGTGAGTGTAATTGTGTGCGCTGGCAGGGCTCTACTGGGGGAGGGGGGAAATCATACCCTACCATCACAGCTGGCCAGCAGATGTAATGAAAGGAAGCTGCAAATGGATGCTTTTGGCTAGCTACAAGCTTTGAGGGGATACACAACCCCTAGCCTGGTCTCTTCCCATCCACCCAGCTATCGCATTAGCTCTGTTAAGTAAGTGCATGCTGACATGCAAGTCCTGGAATTAAGAGGTGGGTATTGCCCCAGCTCCACATGGGAAAGTAAAAGGGGTATCTCCTCAGCCCGACCCCGAGATGTCCCAGCTGGGAGGCCAAGCTCCCCCGGTAGGCTGATGGAGGAAGAGGCATGTCTAGAAGGTGAATCTGAGAGGAAGGGTAACTAACTCCTGCACTCCGAGTCACTGTTGCTGTGATTCACTCTTGCCCTTCTCTTTCTTTGTGGAATACGCAAGGGAGACTGGCTGGGTGCTAAGGCTAGTTCCATGCAAATAGCCTCCAAGACACACTGCTTTTCCCTGGGAGAATGGTATTAACTCTCTTTGGGCTGTAAAAAGAGGTGCAGGATGAGTGGTGTCTCTAATTTCCTACTCTGTCCTTGTATGCCTAATGGTTAGGTGCCTCTAAGTCTACACCTGTGGGTTTTTTTCTCCCAAGGTTTCTAGAGTCTTGCCACAATTCCTCCTATGTGGAGGAATTTCTGCTGTTGCTCTTCCTGCACAAGTGCAAACATGCAAGGAAAGAGCAAGTGGTTCAGACATACTTAATTTAGCAATGACTCTATGTTAGTGGCTTGGGGATATTCACCCCTGCAGGGAGGCTGGGCCTACCGCATCATACACACACACACACACATTGGCTCCACTTCAGAAACTGACATATTCTTGTTGTCTTTCTGGTAGCCCCTTCATCAGCCACAGAAACATGCAGGTGTTTCCCTCATCACCACACATTACTTTTTTTCTACACATACCCACACATGCAAAGCACAGAGCACTCAGTTTGCTCCTTTTCTTCTGTGCTATTCCCTCTTTTCCCCAGGTGCTTGGTTTGCCGCACAGCTGCCCGTCTACCTTTGCACGGTCCCAGCCTGTGGGCACACCCCTCTGGAGTCACAGGCGAGAGGGGCTCTGAAGGTGACATACGTGGCAGTGCCTCTGTGCTCCACGCGGGGCTGAAATCATTTTAGGGCCAGGCAGAGTAACCTGAGGGCTTTGTAGCAGCGAGTGCTGGCACCGGGACACCTGCGCCTTCCTGTGTTACTTCACACTGCTGGGCGAATTTCCTGTCACGGTGAGGAGGGCAGGACTGCTGCTCTTCTGCTAATGCTTTAGGTTGCAGTTTATTCCTTTCAAGTGGTTGCTTTGTGCATTGCTGTTATTCTAGGTCTGTAAACATCTAAAGAGCAACATATGAAATCTACATCTTGGGCATTTTGAATTTAACTCGGTTCAAGCCAGGACCCACAAAAATGCGTTTTAATTGAAGTCATCTATGTCCTAATCCTTTCTTCTGCTTCAAAAGCTCTGGCCTTCATGGCTGGCTAGTGCTCTGAAGGACTTACTCTGCTCAAACGCAAGTCTTGCCTGAGAGCCGGTTAGCACCCAGTGACAAAACTGCTTTTGAAAATATTTATCATCTTATGCGCCTTTCTGTAAAGCTGTAGTTCAGCAATATGCAAAAAACAGGTGCTGCTGGAGGTCATACCACGTTCAGGAAGCGATATGAAAACATTAACCCGAGTAACAGCACTGTTCTGAGCGGCTTGCTCAGGAAATGCCAGGTAGCACTGCCACTCTGCAGTGGCCCCTTGATTTTAGCTTCTTCATCTGCACTTTCTTTTCTAGCTTTGCCCTCCTTATTCCCCACCACCACCACCCCAAAAGGCAAGGTCCCTCTCAGCCTCCTTGTTATGAACCCTCCCTATCATACTGCTGTCCCCGCCCCAGCACATGACAAGCAGCCACAATATCACGCCTCTGGCTACTCAAAGCCAAGCTTTCACAGCACTAAGCCAGAATAATGCCAAAGAGTTCGGTATCTAAATCCTGCCTCCATGTAAAACTGAAAGCTTGTCTTGGCAGCCACCTCATCCTTGAGGCAGGAAACTCCTGTAGCGCTACAACTCTTTTTTCTCCCCCCCCCCCCCCCCCCCCCCCCCCAAGCTTCCTACCTGCGTGAAGTGCTGCTTCTGGGCATGGCCAGACAGCTTCAATTTCACTGTCAGAGCAGCTCTGACAGAAGTTTGGCAGAAGGCAAAAAACAGACAGATTTTTTTTTTTGCCAACTGCCCCAAGGCAGAGGGGCTGGTCTGGGCAGGTGATGAGAGCTTGTTTGAGACTTAATAAATTGGCAAGTCATTAACCCAGTAAACCAGTCCAGATATGAGATAATAAGAGGATAAAGCTACTTCATTGGTTGTTCATCAATATGGGGTTTTTATGGGTTTGTTTTTTTTTTTTGGACGCAAGCTGCTGGATGGTGGGAACCCACTGTACACTGGTCAGTCCCTAGTAATAAACAAACAATGGCACAGACTTACCATACTGGCCGTGAGAAACCAGAGTGCTGACCCAGGGGACTAGCCGAGGCTGAAGGACTCTGGGCTCAGGGACAGGCAGAATAGAAACAAACTCTGGAGTAGCCAGCTGTGGGTAATCAGTGACCTCTAGAAGCAACAAGCATAGGAAGGAGCAGCCAACAGCACTTAGTGCTTTTCCTGTTTTCCAGCTGCCTTTGTGCTGGAAAAAAGTAATCATCCTTCTCCAGGAGAGGAAGATGACAAGCACCAGTGCGACTTTCCGACCTCCTTCCATGTAGCGGAGTTAAACAAGCCCTGGGACCAGGGATCGGAACTAAGAGCTGCCTGTTCCCCACAGGATGGCTTCGCAAGTGTGCAGCTCTGTGCATCTGCAGAGGAGTGAAAGATAAGCCAAGGGCACGGCGCCTGCACCTGCGCTCCAGTCTGAAAACTGAAATGGCCTTAACAGGAGGGTTGCTTAAGAATACCCTAGAGCTTTATGGCGAGGGCTCTCTCCTGCCACCTGGGTGTAAATCTCCACAGGCAGAAAGAACAGGACTTGGGCCTCCCACAGACCCTTTCTCTCGTGCCTGCTTCTCCCCATCTCACACAACCAGCAGCACCTCCTGGATGCCAGCCCAGTGTCAAGCTCATCAGTAGGGCCCTGCAATACGTAACTCCAGCTTTCCTTGGCTTTCAGGTGACAGTCTAAAAGCGGGTCTGTACTTTTGCCCCTAGCCAGAAGGATGGCCAAGGCCACTGGCCAGGACATAGCCTCTCACGCTTAGCAGCAGTATTTTGCTCCATGCTGTCTCTAAGAACAATTTAAAGTTAAACAGGGCAGAACATGTGGCAACTTGATGCCATGTTCCGCAGCCTCTGGGTCAGGTTTAGTGTGTCCTCCCGCAGCTTGAGCAGAACATGCAAATCCCAGACACAGGGTATGAAGTGTACATAGCAGGCAAGCAGAAAAGAGACTTTTCTATCACTCCAGGCAGGTCTGCCCTTTAAGTACTGACACAGCCAGAAACTGTTGATACCTGCCAGCGTTTCTATTAGTGCATAATGTGCTCACATTAGTTCCTCCTCTCATAAGCTTTCTACTAATGTTTGCACCTGCCCTTCCTTGTCTCCTGCTCCTTTTTGTCCTAATAAGCTCCTAGTCCTCTTCCCTGGAGCATCACTCAACACCCCCCCCCCGCCCCACCTTCATTAAAAGTTATCGTTATCCTAGTGTCCTGCTATCTCCTCTATAGCCCACATAGTGATTTGTTCCCGAAGCCTTTTAGGAGTAAAGAAACCATTCCTTTGTAGTTCACACAATGCAAAACACAACCATTTCAGAGCAACAGAAAAAGCGTGCAAGCTGTCACGTAACCTCCAGTGTCTTCATCCAGCACTGTGGTCCTCAGGCTTTTCAAAGCCACCCTTCCCCTTTTTAAAAGTTTCGTTTCCCCTTCTCATCTTCCCAGTTTCTACCTGAGAAAAGCACTATTCACTCTCTAACTTATCTCAAGCCCCCAGAGCTCAAACATCAGGGGTTTTTTTTTTGCAGTATGAAACAGTTTGTACTACCTTTTTCTTCTACCAACATTTACATTTTAATTTTCAGTAAAACTGAACCCCAAACTCTACCTGTGTTGGCTCAAAGGATATACTACACTCACCCTGGAGCTGAAGAGGACGGACAGCTTTTGGGTGGGATAGTCAGAGACCAGCACATCCAAACACAATGGCAGGGGAACAGTTTTTTCTGTGGCTCCTACCTCTTGTCCTCCAGTTACAGGATGTATTCTGGCACTCCCCAGAGAGAAAGTCACTGCTCTAAGTAGAGGAAGGAAAAAAATGAGCAAGACAACAATCTGATTCTCAAAGCCGTTACATCATCCAAATAGCGAACATAGTTTATTTCTAAAACAGCTGGAATCCCATATTTGACAAAGTTGCAGACAGATGGAGCTTTCAGAACCAGGTTGATACTGAAGGAAACTTAAAACAGGTGCCAAAGTGCTTTTAAAAAGGTGCCAAAGTCCCTGCCAGACAGAGCTGTCATTCAAAGACCCCCAGTAGAGCTGGTGATACCAGTAAAACCTGTGCTTTTCTTGGTAGACATGTTTCACAAGGAGGATTTGCGGGAAGCGAGGAAGCTTTGGCAGCAGAGATGTCAGTTTTCCAGTCTGAAAGCATCCTGCATTAAGAGCATCTGGTGGGTCTATGGACCCAGCACTGTCATAACAGCAAAAGCTGCAGGCATACCTTAGGCCTGTCGATAGGCACAAAAACCAAAAGGGAACTTGTAATTTACTTCTCTTGATCCAGTATAAACAAGTGCACTTGTAGCAAAACATATTCTTTGGGCGATCACAGAGCATAGTTCAGAAATTCTTTGGTCGTCAGACTGCATGAAATTCCCCCTAATTTTTTTTTCCCCACATGGTGACAAGTGACAGAGTGATGTGGGAGGCTGAAAAAAAGATGCTAGTGTAGTGCCAGGAGAGGGGGCATGATTCCAGCAGAGCGTGGAAACAGCCTTTTCTTCAGAGCAAGCTCAGGCTCCAGCCCCAATCCTTAGCAGGTGGTTCTCCCCACTGCCACCGCAGCGCTGAGGTCTCAGCTGCATTCACACGTGTGCAGCGGAACACTGGTTTCCCACAGGATTGCCAAGAGAGGTTAACGCTTGTAGGAAGGTGCCTACTATCTATCATCTGAGGTGATACCTCAGGAGGTGAAGGAGAAACAGAGCACTTCTCTTTCCTCTGGGAGAACGGAAGAGGTTGTATCCTTAAATATCTACCATATCAGTCCAAATTAAAGTCAGAGTGCTAGTTTCCAAAAGCTATAGTTAAGTCAGTCTTGGCAGGAGAACTGGTGATCAAGCACCCCTGTTGCAAAAAAATACATGTGTATATGTGTGTGTGTGTGTGTATACACGTATGTGTATACCACCTTCTGCAGGTATTTTCACTCAGAGTGCCCAGAATGAAGTCATAGAATCATAGAATAGTTTGGGTTGGCGGGGACCTCTAAAGGTCATCTAGTCCAACCCCCCCTGCCGTGGGCAGGGACATCTGCAACTAGATCAGGTTGCTCAGAGCCCCATCCAACCTGACCTTGAATGTTTCCAGGGATGGGGCATCCACCACCTCCCTGGGCAACCTGTGCCAGTGTTTCACCACCCTCAGCGTAAAAAATTTCTTCCTTCTATCTAGTCTAAATCTACCCCCCTTTAGTTTAAAGCCATTCCCCCTTGTCCTGTTGCAACAGACCCTGCTAAAAAGTTTGCCCCCATCTTTTTTATAAGCCCCCTTTAAGTACTGAGAGGCTGCAATAAGGTCTCCCCGAAGCCGCCTCTTCTCTAGGCTGAACAACCCCAATGAACAAGTCCCTTGTCAAACAGGACTGTCCTTTGGACCAGTCCTGTGCTGGCAGGGCAAAGAATCCTGAACCATCACTGACTCTGCTGACAGTGGATTTCTAGCTGAGAAAGATGTCTATTCTTTTACGCCAAAGAACCTTCGAGGAATGCTCAATTCAGGTCATTAAAAACAAAAAAGTGACCCATTTCTGACCAAACAAAATATGTCATCTGAAGGTATTGGGCAGAAAAGCAGGCCAAAGTTGGATGGTGTAAAGAAATAAAAAACAGTCAATATGAAATTAGTAACATTATAACTGCCTCTTACATAGTTTTAGTTGAATAATCCTCTATGTTAGTGTCAAAGCAGTTTATCTTGGAGTGAATATATGTATCTTCATCCACAAACAGCAGACTTTTGCGCTTTCAAAGTATTTCCTGCT
Organism: Aptenodytes patagonicus; assembly: GCF_965638725.1. Lineage (NCBI taxonomy): Eukaryota > Metazoa > Chordata > Aves > Sphenisciformes > Spheniscidae > Aptenodytes > Aptenodytes patagonicus. The sequence goes on from NC_134950.1 coordinate 125,644,105, forward strand.
CTATGTTGCTGTAAATAGGGCACTTATGAAAAGGAACAGCAAGAAGAATCACAGAAACTGCACCACGAGGAGGGGGATTTCTACCTTTCCAGGTTATCTGCTCAGTTATTTTCATCTACTTACTCAAAATTTTTGACACTTTAGCAGTTGGCCAATTTCTCTTGTCAAAGAGTAAAAAAAAAAAAAAAAAAAAAAAAATTCAAAGTGAAGATACATATATTAGGATGAGAGAAAAAAATAAGGTGGCAACAAATGGCAATGTATGATGACCTGCTATGAGGCACAAAAAGAATTTTATGAGAGGACCATTAAATTACTCAGCAGTATTGGCGCAGAATTTCAGACAAATAGGAGAATGCATAGCAGGCCAGAAAATGCTTCCTTCCTCCAGATTGGACCTGGTAAACTGTATAAATCCTACGTTTTGCAGAAACCTGCTGCACCATCATGCAGTTGTCCTGACAGAAGAGACCAACTTATAAGTGCAAGTTCTACTTCACAGCTAGACATGAAAAGGGAAAGCACCAAGGAAGATGGGCCTGTGCTTCCCTTTTTCCTGCAAATAATTTCCAGCTCACCAGAGACGGACTGCAAAAGGAGAGAAAGACAAAGGTGCCAAGAAGACACTGTCTCAGCCTCGAAGTTACACAGAACTTCATGACAATACCAGCTTGGACAAAACTGAACTGTTCTGCCTGTCCAGGCTCTGGGCAGAGTCTCCAAAAGCATGGATCCCAGCAGAGGCAGAGGAAGGGACAAACCGCACGTAAGACAGAGAAAGCAGCACATTGCTCCATTCACAATGGGCTTTCCATAAACACTGTTAGACTCCAAAGAGAATAATTTATAGGAAATGCACAGAAATTGTCTACAGAATGGGTCTTACTCATTTGTAAAATGGGTATTTGTATTTGTGAAAAGGTCCCACAAAACATTAAACACATATTCTTGGGTATGTATTTTTCTGTATTTGTCAGAGGGAAGTTTTAAAGAATAATCTTTGATTGTTAATAACCTGTAAAAATTCATGAAGAAAAAACCCGATTTCATCATGTACAGTTGGGGCTAGGAGGGAGTGTTTGCAGTGACGTATTCAAGTTGCAGTTCATAATTTTTGATGCTGGCTGAGCTGATGTTAGAAAAAGTCCACAGTTCTGATAGAAAGAGGTAACAAAGACTTGGGTCAGCTTATCCAGGCATAAATCAGTTTGTAACAGTTCCTTCGTTAAGCAAATCATCCTTTGAAGTTAAGAATCAGGTAGGACTTTGCAGGATTTCCCTTCTGTAAACAGATGGAGGAAAATCAGAAGCAATCTTTCCATCCCTCTGAACGGAGAACCAAACGACTCTCCAAATGAGTTTTAAATGCACTTATTGCAAATAGCTGGAAACGACCGCAGCCCAGCTTGTGAGGCAGAAGTTGTCTTTCTCTGTAAAGCTCATAAAAAGCAGGTTCTCCATTATAAACTTCTTTGAGGGGGGGAAGTGAGGGGAGCAAAAAAACTTTGGTTCACAACATTGTTTTGCATAGGCATTCAAGGAGATCTTCAAAAGCTACCAGCTGTCCAGGCTAGTAACAAAATACCCATGCTCTCTCCTCAGTAGTGGACGATCCTCTTTGGTATCCTGTTTTGTAAGGCAGACGTCTTGCAGAGATGGAGGAGTCATACAGATGCATCTTTGAAAAGGAAGACAGTGTCACTTGCATTGCACAAACAAATTCATCTACTTGATTAAGGAACACACAGGAAACCTTCTTTTGGTAGGGGGTGGGGGAGGGAGAAGAGAAAGCACTGATACATTCACTACTTGCTAGAAGCAAGTTATTTTGCTCTTGTAGTTAGTTGTTAACAGCTGTCAGTAGCTGTGATACATCTGTGTTGACAGAAAATACGGAATTATTGCTTTGTGAGCAATTTTGAGTAACAAGGAACAGGACGTTAATAAATCCTTCCAGGCAGACACAGCCCTGTGGCAGAAAATATAAATATTCATTTTGGGAAGCATTCTGGCAGTTACTAAGCATGATACTTACTTGTTGACTGCGTGATGCACGAAACCTTGTAGGATGACCATATGCTTAAAACACAAAGGATCGTAGCTAGGAACCCGAAAGTCTGGATGAGAAAACAAACAAACCACAAATACTTAGGGAACATTAGATGACACATATTCCATGAATGTACGGACACTCTTGTTTATCCAGCTACATATTTTATGATGTTAACAGACCCAAAAAAGTGATTTCTTACTTCATTCTCCCAATATACTAAAAAAATAAAAGTTTCCGTAGTATAATAGCAGCTTATGTCTTGTCAAAACAATGACTGAAAGATAGACTGAAAGTCATATACAAGGGGGGAGAAAAAGCAGCATGGAGTCTCGCCTTCTAGACTTCTCACTAGGATTCTGCAACAAAGAAAAAACTTTTTCTAACACCTCTGATTACTGTTCTTTTACTGCCCCATTCAAACAAGTCTTTCCCTGCCACCTGCCGAATAAGCAAGTCAGGTAAGTCTTCTAGTCTGTTTGCATCATCAGGACTAAGTTTTTGAAAGTAATTCTTTACTCTCGAGGAGCTGTATTTCAGGTCCTGCTGCTGTGAAAATACTGTTGCCCACGCTCGGAAGGAATGCCTCTCTCTATAAAGCCCTCCAGCCAGCAGAGGCAGAGAGTATCTTCCAGTAAGTCAGCCCAGGACCCCAGTGGGTTTTAGCTCGGGAGAAATTATCTTGAACAGGGTTCTGTTCAGGAGCAGGAGGCATCAAAAGCCAAAGACTGGAGTGAAATCCTTTAGGTAACTTCTAGCTGCTACAACAGCCATTTGTCAAAACTGAATTGCCTTGATTCTTCCCCTAAACTCATTAGTTCCTATGAGTTAAAGCAGGAACCTTTGGTTTCAACTCTCTGACAGGACAAATACCCACTTTAGTGGTGAGTCTGGAGTCTCACAACAAAATATTTTTGTTGGCATTGTGTTACAGAACATTCACTGAAATGAGCTAGAAGGTAGCTCAGCCAACCAAGACACAAGCAAGGCAAGTCTGTAAGAAAATAAAATTACAAGTAATAGATTTCCAATGCCCTACTTAATATATATTGCAATTAAAAAAAAAGTCAAGACTAATAAACACAGTCTTACCGCTCCAGCCACAAGTCCAGTCAAATTGTAACTCTTGGATGCTGCTACAATCGATGCAATGAGAAGCAGAATTGTACCAATTAAATAATGAAGAAACTCCTGTAAAGACAAGCACAGCCTGCATCAGAAGGGAAACTTATCAGGAAAGCATTTCGATATGCCTCAGAATGAAAACAATTTGGCAGAGGTTACTCAAACCCAGAGGACAAAACACCAGTCAACAAAAAGAAAAAAAAAAAGCTAAAAAAAGAGAAAAAAACCCACCCTGTGAGTGGATTTTGTACCATACCTGATTTTCTGTTCAAAAAAGGAGAGAGGGCCAATCTTCAGGTCTACTAATGTCACTGGAATAAGATCTACTTACTGGGTATGGATGCAATCCTTTCAATTCAACATGGTATATTACTGAGGGTGAAACACGTATCTTTATGGCATCAAGTATGCACCTTACTTAAAGAGACAGTTCTGGAGGAAGGAAGAAGCCTTAAGGACATATTTCTCCAGCCTATATGAAATGGCAATAAATGGCAGCAAATGGCGTAAGTAGAAAACCAAATGGTCCTACTTCTGATAATCTTAGAAAGTAAGCAGTGGATCTACTGCTGGACTTACTAACAACTTACATCAACCAAGACTGGAAACGGGAGAGAAGCCACGAAAAGCACAACTATGCAGACACTCATAACCAACACCACATTAAATGCTGCTTTGCAAAACTGTCATTTATTAGCTTATTTCAATCCCTCATTTCAATCCCTGCATCTGTATTATCTCTAGGTAAAGAAGGACTTTCTAGAGACAGTTAGTGGTGGTACGCGTTTGAAAAAATAAAAAGGGGCACAAGTCTAACCATATTCTTCAGCTAAAAAGAAAATTTAAATTTTCTCTCTGGTTAGGAGTGGATGGATGGACAAACCATTATCTTAGATCTGTAAACTACTTACATAGCTTCCATTAAACACCATCCAAATAATTCTCGGATTTCAAAATCCCTCTATATCTCTCCAGTTGGCTTTCCCCATCCCTTTGGTCCTTCCTCTGTGGAACTAACATGTCACCATGCATAAGGGAGACATGTTCTAAGAGGTTATTAAAATCCGTCACCCCACACTAGGACGCAGGACCCTTCTGTTAGCTGACCTGACCCAAAGCTACTGAGGAAGTTCAGGTCTCGCATTTTCTGTGCTGCTCGTTAGTTCTCCATGAGAGATGGATGTGCAGGGGAAACGTGGGAATGAGGCAGGAACATCCTGCAGGATATCCCAGGAATGGCTAGGCTATGGCAATCAGGTTGAGGCTGCTTTCTTGCTATTGTTTAAGTTACCTAAAACCATTCCAAAAAGAGACACATTTAACTTAAATAGCACTAGTAGACTTTATTTTGGGACAGGATGTACTACATGAATTCTAATGCTATGATCTGGCACTCTAGCAATCCCTTAGCTGCTATAAATGACCTGAGCTAGGACCCATCTGCTGAAGCTTGATAATCAGTAGCTTCTTTTCAATTGTCTCAGAATAACACTATTGCCTTCCCTGGAGTAAACCTGGATTTATATCTGTGTAAATGAGGGCGGGATCAGATCCAAATCAGCTCAAAAAACCTTACAATTACAGCATCTGCTGAACTGAATACTAATAACAAAAGCAACAAAAGGATTTGTATACAAGGCAAAAAAGAAGTACGTGGAAGACAGCCTATCATTGTGTGATAGCACAAGAAAATGAACTAAGTAATCAAGACATCAACCCACAAAAGAGGCAAGCAACCCAGACTTACCGCAAGTGGCCAGCTAACACAAGTGAGAATCCTGTAGACTCTGAAAATGTGGATAATGTAGAAGAACAAAATCATAACCAAGTCGCACATGGTGACAATCTGAAAGTAGCTGTACGCACTGTAATCCGTCCACGGAGAATTATTTACACTGATGAACGCAACCAGCAGTGAGATCTGAAAGACAAAAGGCACATTAAAATTTTTTACAATGGTACTCAGAGGGCCGTGGAGATGATTTTAAACACAAGAAAATGGCACTTAGAAACAGAAGACAAATATCTAATGTAAATTGGATGGTCCCAACAAAATGGAGGACAAAGTAACGAGCATGGTAATAATGTTTTAAAATTTACTGTTAAATGAGCTAAAACAAACATTGAAAGTGAGGAAAGAGCCAACTGCTCAAAGGAAAGCAGCAGTTTCAGCCTGAAGAACCCAACCTGAAGAAGTCTCTATGTATAATACAAGAGGTCTCAAATATAGAAGAGGCATTGAATGCCTGGAGTTCATAGAATCATAGAATAGTTTGGGTTGGAAAGGGACCTTTTAAGGTCATCTAGTCCAACCCCCCCTGCCGTGGGCAGGGACATCTGCAACTAGATCAGGTTGCTCAGAGCCCTGTCCAACCTGACCTTGAATGTTTCCGGGGATGGGGCATCCACCACCTCTCTGGGCAACCTGTGCCAGTGCTTCACCACCCTCAGCGTAAAACATTTCTTCTTTCTATCTAGTCTAAATCTACCCCCCTTTAGTTTAAAGCCATTCCCCCTTGTCCTGTTGCAACAGGCCCTGCTAAAAAGTTTGCCCCCATCTTTCTTATAAGCCCCCTTTAAGTACTGAGAGGCTGCAAGAAGGTCTCCCCGAAGCCGCCTCTTCTCTAGGCTGAACAACCCCAACTCTCTCAGCCTTTCTTCATAGGAGAGGTGTTCCATCCCCCTGATCATTTTCATGGCCCTCCTCTGGACCCGCTCCAACAGGTCCGTGTCTTTCTTATGCTGAGGGCTCCAGAGCTGGACGCAGTACTCCAGGTGGGGTCTCACCAGAGCAGAGTAGAGGGGCAGAATCACCTCCCTCGACCTGCTGGCCACGCTGCTTTTGATGCAGCCCAGGATACGGTTGGCCTTCTGGGCTGCGAGCGCACATTGCTGGCTCATGTGCAGCTTTTCATCCACCAGTACCCCCAAGTCCTTCTCAGCAGGGCTGCTCTCAACCCCTTCGTCCCCCAGCCTGTATTGATACCAGGGATTGCCCCGACCCACATGCAGGACCCTGCACTTGGCCCTGTTGAAACTCATGAGGTTCACACAGGCCCACTTCTCGAGCTTGTCCAGGTCCCTCTGGACGGCATCCCGTCCCTCAGGCATCTAAACCCTATGGACTTTCAGAACTGAAAGCTGTGAAAATTAAGGTGCCCATGAACACATGTGCCTTTACTTCCATTTAGTGAGAGTTCTCACATGAAAAATTGGAGGACCTGGCTGCAACTGAGCTAACAGTTTTACCCTTTTCTACCACCTACAGAGAAGGAGTATTAGCAGACTATAAGGTAGTATCATAGCTAATAATATAAACATTTGGAGGAACTGATTAATTCACCCGACCCCCAATACAATAGTTATAAAGCTTTAATATGTTAACATTGTCACATAAAACTATAAAGCATTGTTGTACAACTTCTTTCAGTTGTAGGCTTGCAAAGGACAAAAGCTATTTTATTTTTTTAATCTAAAGCTACTTGTTTATTTTACTAATCTTGCTGCTTCTACCAGCCTGGCTAGCCTGGGTGATAAAAATAAATCTACCGAGGATATACCTGAATATTTTCTTATTACAGACTTTGTCAATGCATGCTTTCAGCCACTATGATTTTTAGTTCATCCAAAGTCAGCCAGGAGCAGTAATGATTCACATTTTAATTGTTTCTCCAAGACATTAAAAAAAACTATCTGAAAAAGCCAGCACTTCAAGACTGCACCATCCTTTCCTGCACACTCATCTTCCAAACTCCTAACCAATTGCATCCATTATCAGAATAATTTCCTTAAGATTAAAAGGAAAAAAAAAAACCACCACCCAAACAACATAGCTTAGATTCTTCCTGCTGTAGTTTTAACTGAGTTTCACCTGCTCAGTTCTAAGCTGACAGGCGAAACATACACATCCTGAAGTGCAACCAAAAGCTCTACACGCACATAAGAACTTCACAAGAAGTTCACAAGAACTTGCACCTTGGCCAAACTCCATCCAAACCAGCACATCAATGTCGTGACAGTGAACCACCTCAAAAAAGTGGCTCCAAAGAGAAAAGTCAGTGCTCCGGGATCCTTTCCCACACAAGTGGCTAAGCTATTGTTAGATCTGGTCCGGCTCCATTATTTTTACTGTGGTAGTCCAAGTAGTTGATACTAGCATTGTAAGTGATGCTCAGTCCAAGCCAGTGACAGGCTTCTGCACTAGAGTAAGCCTACATCTCCTCCCACCTTTGAAATAGGTACAGGGTAGGGAAGACAGGACTTTGAGGTGCAGGGCTTGATCATGCTCAATGCTTCTCAAGAATGGACGTTACATATGCCTTTGAAAATGCATGGTATCGCTCAGTCCCTGTCTCCCCAAATATGTTCCTGTCCTCTGGCTTGGGAGTGTAACATCATAGCAGCATCCTGCATGTTTAGTGCTTCTGTCTGTACCATGTCTGTTCTCTGGGTCTTACAGCCTAGCCACTGGGGAATCCTAAATGCACAAAGTCTTGCATCTTGTGCATGGCAGAGCTTTTTGAGATGCTACATTTCTTAGAAGACAACAAAGCAATGCTCTCCGCAATTCAGCATTTAAAGACTAGTCCAACTAGGACTCCAAGGGAAAGGACAGGAAGGACTGAGCAGGCAGGGTGGCAGCAGCCAGTAACCATGCTGGCTCAGGCTGCCGCAGAACATCTATCTCGGTTCCTTGAATCTTAATGTCAGTTAAGCAAAGAGTTGTCTGACTTAGCTGTTGAGTAACTTCAACAATCAGAAGGAGATCAGCAGGTCATTTACCCTATAATCTGGAACACTTGAAGCGATGCAAGACAGCTATTATTTTCATGAGAAAATGAAAATTAAATTTAATGAAATTTCATTCTATAGGGAGACTCAACAAGAAGTCATGGCAAGCGTTGAATCTTGCTCTTGGATAAAGGTGGGATGAGGACAACACTTCTCTAACCACCACAGGCTAAAAGAGGTTCCTTTATTCAGGTGCCTTCACAATAATGAGGTCTCAGTTTCAATTACACTGTAGGAATCAAGAAGGAAGCACTAATTCACAGAAGTATTAAATCTGCCTTTTGGCTCATTTCATGCCAGAACCATTAACTTTATCAACTTTTTTAGTGTGTTCAAAGGATAAGGACTGGATCCTTGAGGTACAACCACCATCCAAATAATAAGACGCACTGGTAAAAAAAAACAAAAAAACTTAGTTTAAACCAGACCTAGTTCTTTCAACTTCATGGAAGCATGAAAGGCATTTTTTTCAGTTAGAAGGTATAAAAATTTGAGAAGAAGCATAAAGAAGAATGTGAGCCATCCAAGGACAAGATAGGAAACTCATCTGAGGTGTTAAATTCCTCAGAAATAAGAAGATACAAAGTACCAACCAGCCAGTGAAGAATCTGCTCAGCTCCTAAGAACAGGGTAGAAATGTGGATTTGAACAAATATGCTTTCCATTTCAAGTGTACTTCACAATTAAAACAATTCCAAAAACAGTTAGTAAAGATTCTCCCTTCTTTGATTTTAGATGTGCCTCAGCCTATAGGTAGGAAGAAATCACTGTGTGGCAAGAGGTATTTCTTTCAAAGATTTCCTTTCTTAGCATAAATTTCACAACCTGATATTTACATGCAGTTTCTAAAGAGGGTTCTCTGATCAGAGGCACATAATGCTATTTCACAGGACAGATGCAAAGGGGACAATTTATATAAACTTTATATAAAGCTACACCATGTTTGCCACTCTATATTGCCTGCATGGCAATGGTATAGAGTCAGAGTGGTAGAGCCAGAGTTTAAAACTCACCTGCTGAAAAAGAATGCTAACAAATGTAGGAAATAGAGCCACATAATATTATTTTTCCTTTAAAAGTGACAAATACCAAAGTTCCTTCACGAGATATCAGTTTATCATGATATATCAAGTGATGATTGTATCTTTTCCCCCCCCTGTAATTCCTGTTTCCAGAGAACTTAAAATTGAGCAATAAAATGATTAATACATAACTGTCCTGGATACAGTTCAACATATATCTTAGAAGTCAGTTCATGGCACAGAGAGAGAGAGAGAAATGAATGGCAAAGCAATAAAATGATCAAATGTTACGAGTGTTCTTTATGCATCTGTGCTCAGGGGAGTAGGTTAATACATCTTGAAAATAAAAACTAGAGGCACAAAAAAATTAGAGCATTGTCATTTCCATTTCAATATAGTATTTCACATATTGTGAGAGCAGCAGACATGTAACTCATAGCCAGCAAGCCAGTCAGATCAGAAGTACAGGTCAAGTGATGGTCAGTCTCATTGGGAGACGGTCCTGAAGGGCAAAGGGGTCCAGGAAGGCTGGACGATCTTCAAGAAGGAAGTCTTAAAGGCGCAGGAGCAGGCTGTCCCTGTACGCCGTAAGAAGAACGGGTGGGGAAGACGACCAGCCTGGCTGAACGGGGAGCTCTTGCTGGGACTCAGGAAAAAAAGGAGAGTTTACCGCTTGTGGAAGAAGGGGCAGGCGACTCAAGAAGAGTACAGGGATCTTGTTAGGTCGTGCAGAGAGGAAATGAGAAAGGCAAAAGCCCAGCTAGAACGCAATCTGGCCGCTGTTGTTAAAGACAACAAAAAAAGTTTTTACAAATATATTAATGACAAGAAGAGAGCCAAGGAGAATCTCCATCCTTTATTGGATGCAAGGGGGAAGATTGTCACTGAGGATGAGGAAAAGGCTGAGGTACTCAATGCCTTCTTTGCCTCAGTCTTTAACAGGCAGACCAGTTATCCTCAGGGTACTCGGCCCCCCGAGCTGGAAGACGGGGACGGCGAGCAGGATGAACCCCCCGTAATCCAGGAGGAAGCAGTCAATGACCTGCTATGCCACCTGGACACTCACAAGTCTATGGGGCCGGATGGGATCCACCCGAGAGTGCTGAGGGAGCTGGCGGAGGTGCTCGCCAAGCCGCTCTCCATCATTTATCAGCAGTCCTGGTTAACGGGGGAGGTCCCAGAAGACTGGAGGCTTGCCAATGTGACGCCCATCCACAAGAAGGGCCGGAAGGAGGATCCGGGGAACTACAGGCCTGTCAGCCTGACCTCGGTGCCGGGGAAGATTATGGAGCGGCTCATCTTGAGGGCGCTCACAAGGCATGAGCGGGACAACCAGGGGATCCGGCCTAGCCAGCACGGGTTCATGAGAGGCAGGTCCTGCTTGACCAACCTGATCTCCTTCTATGACCAGGTGACCCGCCTAGTGGATGAGGGAAAGGCTGTGGATGTGGTCTACCTGGACTTCAGCAAGGCCTTTGACACTGTCTCCCACAGCATTCTCCTCGAGAAGCTGGCGGCTCACGGCTTAGACAGGTGGACTCTGCGCTGGGTCAAAAACTGGCTGGATGGCCGGGCCCAGAGAGTTGTGGTGAATGGAGTTACATCCAGTTGGCAGCCGGTCACGAGCGGTGTTCCCCAGGGCTCAGTACTGGGGCCGGTCTTGTTCAATATCTTTATCGATGATCTGGATGAGGGGATTGAGTGCACCCTCAGTAAGTTTGCAGACGACACCAAGTTGGGCGGGAGTGTTGATCTGCTCGAGGGTAGGAAGGCTCTGCAGAGGGACCTGGACAGGCTGGATCGATGGGCCCAGGCCAACTGTATGAGGTTCAACAAGGCCAAGTGCCGGGTCCTGCACTTCGGCCACAACAACCCCATGCAGCGCTACAGGCTTGGGGAAGAGTGGCTGGAAAGCTGCCCAGCAGAGAAGGACCTGGGGGTGTTGGTCGACAGCCGGCTGAACATGAGCCAGCAGTGTGCCCAGGCGGCCAAGAAGGCCAATGGCATCCTGGCCTGTATCAGAAATAGTGTGGCCAGTAGGAGTAGGGAAGTGATCGTGCCCCTGTACTCGGCACTGGTGAGGCCGCACCTCGAATACTGTGTTCAGTTTTGGGCCCCTCACTACAAGAAGGACGTTGAGGTGCTGGAGCGTGTCCAGAGAAGGGCAACGAGGCTGGTGAGGGGTCTGGAGAACAAGTCTTATGAGGAGCGGCTGAGGGAACTGGGACTGTTCAGCCTGGAGAAAAGGAGGCTGAGGGGAGACCTCATCGCTCTCTACAACTACCTGAAAGGAGGTTGTAGCGAGGTGGGTGTTGGTCTTTTCTCCGAAGTAACAAGCGATAGGACGAGAGGAAATGGCCTCAAGTTGCGGCAGGGGAGGTTTAGATTGGATGTAAGGAAAAATTTCTTTACTGAAAGAGTGGTGAAACATTGGAACAGGCTGCCCAGGGAAGTGGTGGAGTCCCCATCCCTGGAGGTTTTTAAAAGACGTGTAGATGAGGCGCTTAGGGACATGGTTTAGTGGGCCTGGTGGTGTTGGGTTGACGGTTGGACTCGATGATCTTAGAGGTCTTTTCCAACCTCAATGATTCTATGATTCTATGATTAGAAGATTCTAATATGCTCCACAAAATATATCCAGGCTTCAGACCTGCATTACAAAAGGGGTGGGGAACACATTGCAGGACACTACTATTTAAGTGCTTTCTGGTTTCTGAAAAGCAAAACAAAGAACATAGGCATCAATCAACTCCAAGGAGGGATTTTTGGATTTAAATAAAGTTCCGTATTTACTCTGTTTCACAGAAGTTGATCGGCTTAAACTAATCCACTTCTTGACTTTCCATTGGACCAGATACTTGAAGTGAGTCATAAAGTGTGTTTAGAACACTGGTATATATCAGGAACTATCCCACAGTGAAGCCAACGTGAACTAAAGGCAGTCAGCAATTGCCAGGAGGCACTCAACACCTTACCAGACAGAACAGACATCATAAAAGAAAGATGGTAAGAGTCTGCATTCTCATCTCTATTTTGAGCTGGAGACGAGGCAACCACATCCTCTGCAACGTGCCTGTGGAAAATGTTGGCTCCTGAACAGCACTGACATAAGCTCCCAAGCCTAAACTCCATTCTGATTTGAAGTGAACACAGCTCTACCAAAAATGAAACATAATTTGCTCTTTCCTGATATGGTCTTCCTTCAAAAGCCAACCCATGGCCCCTAAAAAAGGGTCAACAAGTACAGATCTTTCAAGGATGTTAATGGGAGGTGGGACATGAGCTGGGAGATCTGATCTTCCCAACAAAAAAGGGCCAGGGGTTATGCTGCTGCTACCTTTAAGCGATGAGGGCAAGGCTCAAGACCCTTTTCCCCCTGTGCTATGACACCACTCACTCAATGTCCCAGGCATGGGCCAGGTCAACCAGCCACACCCAGGGCTGGGGGGTGAGAGAGGGGCTGCAGCAGCACAACGCGTGTCCCAGCCATGCGGGAAATGCAAGGTGTGATCCAGTTATGTGTCTCATGCTCACAGCAAAGATCACAGAATCACAGAATGGTAGCGGTTGGAAGGGGCCTCTGGAGGTTATCTTGTCCAACCCCCCTACTCAAGCAGGGACACTTAGAGCCAGTTGCCCAGGACCGAGTCCACCTAGGTTTTGAGTATCTCCAAGGATGCAGACTCTACAACCCCTCTGGGCAACCTGTGCCAGTGTTTGATCATCCTCACGGTGAAAAAGCATTTTCTGATGTTCAGATTGACTTTCATGTGCCCACTGCCTCTTGTCCTGTCACTGGGCACTACTGAGAAGACTCTATCTCCCTGTCCTTCACTCCCTCCCATCAGGTATTTACATACATTGATAAGATCCCCCTGAACCTTCTCTTCTCCAGGCTGAACAGTCCCAGCTCTCTCAGCTTCTCCTCACGTGAAGGATGCTCCAGAACCTTCATCATCTTTGTGGACCTGTGCTGGACTCACTCCAGTAAGTCCATGTCTCTCTTGCACTGGGGAGCCCAGAACTGCACACAGCACCACAGATGGGGCCTCACCTGTGCCAAGTAGAGGGGAAGGATCCCAATCTGCTGGCAACACTCGTCCTAAAGCAGCCCAGGATGCTGTTGGCCCTCTTTGCCACGAGGGTGCCTTGCTGCCTCATGGTCAGCTTGTCTTCCACCAGGACCCCAAGGTCTTCTCTGCAAAAGTCGCTTTCCAGCCAGTTGGCCCCCAGCCTGTACTGGTGCAGGGGCTTACCCTCAGATATCCCCGGATGCAGGACTTTGGATTTCCCTGTGTTGAACTTGATGAGATTCCTCTGTCCAGCCTGTCAAGGTCCCTCTCAATGGCAGCACAACCCGCTGGCTCACCAGCTGCTCCTCCCAGTTTTTTATCATCTACAAACTTGCTGAGGTGCACTCTGCCCTATCGTCCAGGTCATTAATGAAGATGTTGAACAGTACTAGCCCCAGTATTGACCCCTGGGGTATACCACTTAGTGACTGGCCTCCAAGGACCTTGTACCACAACCCTCTGGGCCTGGCCATTCAGTTTTTAATCCACCTCACTGCCCACTTATCTAAGCCATACCCTGTCAGCTCGTCTATGAGAATGTTATTGGAGACCATAACCTTACTAAGATGAAGGCAAACAACATCCACTGCTCTCTCCCTTGACCACCAAGCACGATTTCCCCTTTCTAAATCCATGCTGACTACTTCTGATAACCTTCTTGTCCTTCACGTGTTTGGAAATGCTTTCCAGGAGGATTTTCTTCATCACCTTCCCAGGGCCTGAGGTGAGGCTGACCAACCTGTAGTTCCCTGTATCTTCCTTCCTGCCCATGGAGATATCAAACTGTTCAGAATGGCACACTTCCCTTCTGTACCTCTCAGACTAGAGAGGATAGGGAAGGACTGGACAAGAGTGATAAAATCCCTTTCCCTGTGCTATAAAATGCTACTTGAAGTGTTCCCTGGAAACGCTGTTCCTTTTTTAAAATCAGCTCTTTTCCTCCCTGTTTCTTCTTGTCCCTGTTGAAGAACAAGCATCTGAAGTCCATTGGTCATTGATTACACTCAGTAAAAAACAAGGAAAATGTGTACCAAGACTTCAAGGAAGTCAATCTTCCACTGCAGGAAAATTAAACACCTTCTTAAGGAAAGGAGAGGAATCATGACTTTGTATTATGAAGAGATTATATACAGGAGGAAGATCCAACTTGCAATTACTCCCAGGGCATATGCACACTGGAGAAAAGGTCCGTGACATGAGGCCCAGATGCCGTTGTACTCCTCATTTCAGATGGTCTGGATTCCACCTAACTCCCTGCACTTGGTCTTGGCTGGCTGTAGTTCTGCAGATGCAATTAGTTTACAGACAAAGCTCAGCTCCAAACATCCTAGCTTCACAGGAGTGGACTGGACATGATGCTGGGACCAAGAGCAAGCCAGCAACACAATCCTCAGCCCCTCTGGCAGCTAGATCCTGTGAAACTGCCCCAGAGCTGCCTGCATCTCAGGACTAATAGGCTGGACTCCCCTTCACTAACACAATCGTGCTGGAGTGTACCAGCAAAGATGGAAGAACCTGGACCAAGCCGGCAAGTTCAAAGCAGCTTACTAGAGAATCACCTGCTCCAAGGAACGAGCAGGCAGAAGAGATTACAGATACAATTTTCCTCACTAGTGCCCTGAGGGTAATGAAGGAAACATAACATAAGAAAGGACTTGTTTTGCCCTTCATGTACCCATAGGCCAGCTGGCACAACTAAGCATTTTCTGATCATGTGGTAGAAGACTGTAGTTTGTCTAACCACAGAACAATTTTATAACCCAAGAATCAATCTGTGCAAGTGCTTTGTATGATCTTTTTCTACTGTCCTGCTTTAATGGATGTAATAAATAAAGCTCTGGCTTTATTACCAATACTTAATTCTTTTGTAACATTTGGAGAGAACTAAATTTTCCTCAGACACAGCTACCTGCACAAACGTAAATCCAGCATGATCTCCAATATTGACAACAACCTACTCTAAAGGAAAGCCTAATGTTCTGAGCATGAGAGATACATTTCCATAGACAAACACTGACACAACAAGGGAGGAATTGAATGTCACTGGCTCTTGAATTCTGACCCCAGTTTTGTAACCATCTTACTGTCTGAACTTCAGTAAATCATGTATTTCGCTGCTTCAGCTCCCCCATTCGCCAAATGAGGGCTAATAAAGACTTCACATGCATTGTGTTAAAGTTTTTCACCTTCAAAACACTTTAGGCGTGTAAAATAAGGCAAAAATGTTGAGCACCGCTAATAAACCTCTAGGTCAAGATGATTCTTTTCCTTTATAGTGTGAATGAGAATAGATGCCCACTAAAAAAAAAACAAACCAAAAACCACAGCCCCTCTCCCCGAAAAAGCCCAAACCAACAATCAACAGATCACAGATGTAACAGACAAGCATGGGTGAAAATATGTGTGGGAATGACCCTAAAACATCCGAGGAGGAAGCCACAGAACAAGTAAAACAGTAGGAAAAGGTTGGTTGGGGGTTGCTTTTTGGTGGATTTGTTGCCATTACACCACACAAGATAAATAAAAATGAGAGTCCTAGCTCACTGTAAAATGGGAATTGGTATTTATTCCTGACTGTCACTTATTTACTTACAGTAGACTTTGATATCATGCGTTGCAAAAAAAACACCACACACAAGACATTGCAAATAAACTGTTTTCTAACTGGAAGCACAATCTTTAATGCTAAGGCTACTACTCATCTTCTTGACCATTCCTCACTGTTCTGTACCACACATTATCACTTGCCCGTATCCAGCTGTTCTTTCACAATTCTATTAATGACTGCGAAGTAAGGGTTATCCTTTCCCACTGTGCCTGTACAAGACTCCATGCAGTGGTGAGGTACTGGGTGTGGCTAGGATAGACTTAACTGCCTTCACAGCAGCTCGTATGGCGCTGTGCTTTGCATGTGTCGTTAAAACAGGGTTGATAACACATCTGTCTTTTGGCTGCTGCTGAACAGTGCTTGCACAGCAGCAAGGCTTTCTTTCTCTCTTCTCCCTCCCCTCGCCCCAAAGCAAGTAGGTTTGCAAGTGGGCAAGACGTTGGGAAGGGACACAGCCAAGACAGCTGGCTCCAGCTGACCAAAGGGATATTGCAGACCACATGATGTTGTGTTCAGCAATAAAAGCTCAAGAAAAGGAGGTATAAGGGGAAACATTCGTGGTTATGGCGTTTGTCTGCCCAAACAACCATTACACATGCTGAGGTCCTGCTTTCCAGGACCATCTGCTTGCTGATGGGGAGTAGTGAATGAATTCCTCCTTTTGCTTTGCTTGCATGTGCAGCTTTTGCTTTCCTTATAAAACTGTCATTATCTTGATCCATGGGACTTTTCGCCTTCCTTCTATTTTCTCCCCATTCTGCAGGAGAGGGGAGTGAGTGAGAGGCAGGGTGGGTGTTTGGCTGCTGGCTGGGGTTAACCTACTGCAGGTGGCCTACTCCTTGCCTAGGATTTCTAGCTGCCACAAGTAGTACAAAGAACAACATTAAAAACCTTCATTGCAGAAAGGAACTGAATGTGGTTTTTGCAAATCCGAAGACCATACCCTGAACTGACAGGCTGAAACCACTGTGTTACTGGATAACTTTTAGCTATGGATAATAATTTTCTTTTTCTATATAGAAATAAGATGTGAAATGCCAGCTAAACTGCAGGGAAAGATAATGTCGATAAGAAGCAAAACTGCCTCAAGGTGCCCAGTTCTAGAGAAACACTGTAACTCTTATCTCAAAGATTTACAGTAATACTGTGACATGCACATTGTCATGTATAATCCACCCAGCACTGCATTATCTTTTCATTTAATTATTTTGCCATGCAATGTACAACCACTTTCTTGCTTTTCTCAGAATATTTTCTTTTCTTTCTTGACTGTACTCCCCTCTGCTACATTCTCCCATAAGAAGTTGTACTATGACTTTTTGTCTCCAGTGTTTCCTTTCCTTTTTTTCTGCTCTTTATTCCCCTTTCCTCTTCTCTCCCTGCATCACACTCCGTATTTCTTCTCCTTTATAACTCTCATTCTCTCCCATCCAAATTTCCCTCTATACATGCAAACACACCACAACTCCCTCTTTTAATGTTTCCTAGCTATCCTCCCCACTCTCTTGCATCAGGACATGCATTGTAATTAGCTAACTAAAAATTAGCACCATTTAGGGGAAAAAGGTCAGGGGACAGGATTCAGCATGGAACTTACACCTGTACAAAGACTGTAGGCAGCAGCTCTGGTTTACCAGTCTCCTGTTAGTAACTGGCAATACCTGAAAGTGCTTTTCCTTTCCATCCTTCTCTGACAATTTAACCCTCTAGAAGACAGAAACAGCTTCCCCCCCGCCCCGGATGCGGTAAAACAGCATTGACAGGAGAGTTTTTCCATTGCACTTGCTGGAGCACCGATGAACCTTTGTACTGCATTAATGTCCCTCCTCCTGAATCTGAAAAGAGGGCAACCCTGAGAACTATCCATGAAATTGGTAAAAACTGGTTTATTTCCACTCTCTTAAAACTTATCCAAGTTCTAGTGCAAGCAATAGTACAGAAACTGTCTGTCTACAGATTTGGAGCAAGGGACAGCACTGACTCATATCCAAATTTATCACAGCCTTTTTAAAAAAACAATATAATAAGAGCTAAATGCTTTTTGTATTTGAACGAAAAAAAGGTCAAAGTTTCCAGCTTGTGACACCAGCCAAGATAGTAAGCGGAATTTTCCATCCCTAAGTGAGCCAATCAGGATACCATGCCCTGGAGAAATGTCACTGACTGCAGCTGTACATTTCCGAATTTTACACCTCAACACAGTGAAGCAACATCCATATATTATTAAGTACATATTTCTGGACAGAATAAAACAAAATTTTTTAACAGCTTCCCAAAACAGAAAGATAAACGAAGAGCAGGCCAAGGTTACAATTGTAGTTCATGCAAGACTGGTTCTACTAATTTAAGCAACAACGTTGACTGCTGCTGTAATTGAGATTTCCTTCTTCCAGGGCGGTCTTGGAAATGTGAGCTGTAACAGCCAAACCCCTACTAGAAAAAGATAAAAAACCCAGTCCATTTAAAACTTCACTAATGACAGATGAAATCAGCTGCCTTCAAGTGCATGGTTCTGTGAAGCAGTCAGTCTTTGGTTGCACAATAATCTCTCAGCCCCTGCGTCTGGGCAGATTTCCTTCTTGTCTGGCTGCTTTGCTAAAATAAGGAGGCTGCCTGGCCTCTGATAAATGACTTCTCTTGTGCACCCCCATCTGCAGGCTATTTATTGAAGATAAAAATGGTGGGAGGGTGAGAAAAGGCAAAATAATCTTATTCAGACCCTCTACAACTCAGATAAGAGGACAATCCTAAGTACAAGCAAGTGGTATTCTTTATCAATAAGAAGTTATCTATCTGCTCAGGCACAGGCCTCAGTGGTAGAAAAGGATGTGGGATAACCACAGAACCAGCATATGAATGACATTATTAAAGAGCCCTTGTTACAGGGTGTTAGCCATGACCATTAAAAAGGCAATTCTTTGTAACGACTAGCTACAATTAAGTCCTGCCTACCACTGATCACAGTGTATGCAATACTTCAATCCCACCACGGCCAGCTTAACTAGCTCCCCGCCTCAGTCCCCACAGCTGCCTGCACCACCACTGCACCATACTGAAAGACACCATACAATCCTGTACGTTATTAACTGAAAGCTGAGGACTTTACAGTTATATGGCAAAAAATATGCTATATTCTCATCAGGCAGTGAATTAACTAAAAAAAAAAAAAACCCACAAGTTCGTTACCAACAACCACCTCATAATTTTCTTTTCTCTCCAATCCAATATTAACAGATTTGTTTTAAAAATCAACTTAAATTTAAAACATTTCAACTGTAAAAGCATTATCAGTAAGTTTTTCCAATCTACATAAAAGATGCACACACAACGCTCAAAATACTGCAAAAATGTAAGTGATAATTGAGTAATATTGCACAAGTGCCATATTCGAGTCACAAAATTCCCAAAATACATAAAACTCATTGCAAAACAGTATTAATGGCGCAGCTGACTGTTAGCATGTCTGCAAAGGATAGGAACAGAATTTTAAATACAGCAAATGCCCTAGCAGGGTTTTAACTCTGGGAAACACAGCTGCTTTCCCTCTAACTCTCAAAGAAGTACTTACGTGTTTCTAGACACCTGCAATGACTGCAGGCACTACTCTGGACAAAGCCAGGAGACCCCTATACTTTGCGAGCATGTAGCTTGTCCATCTATTAATAAGGAACTACTTCTCTGTGCAGGCAACAGCCCCCATGTAACAGGTAGCCTGCCACCCACTCCAGTGGTCTCTCCCGCCTCAAATCAAGTCATAATCCCCAAATCATAGATGAACCTGCTGTTTCAGGTAAGAGCAGGGACACATCTTCTACAACCGGTTTTCTCTGCAGATGCACAGATACAATCACTGGCTCAGCCTGTGCTCTCTGCCCTCCTCCCAGGTAAGGTACTGGTTGTGGTGCTCATTGGGAACCTGCATCCCACACCACCAAGCCAATTGCCCATTTAGAAAAACACTACCTGATTGCTGCAAAAAGCATGCATGCACGTGGCTTCTGCTGTAATTCACTCCACCGTAGAAGACCATCTATCTTGCATGGTAGGGAGAATCCTTACCTCACAACTCAGATTATAAGAAGTAAAAAACATTGTAAGAGACTTGAATCTCCAAAGTCCTCTAGTAAAAAGTGGACAATCTGGTGATAGCAACCAAAAATGTAGGGATTATTATAACCAAATCTCTGCAGATTCGGAAGTTGCACAGCAAGCTGTGATTGTTGCTTCTCTCCTCTGCAAGGCAAGCACTTCCAACATCTAGATCCTCCTGGAAAGCCATGTTAACTGTTCTCTCGGTCTGGTAAACCCGAGTCGGACAGAATGACAGGAGAAGACAGTCCACAGTGTGGGTAGGTTTGTGTAAACGGAGAAAGACTGCCTCAAGCACACAAGGTGCTTCTGAGGCAAGAAAAAGAAAAGGACCAGGAAGAGAAGAGAACTGTAGGCCAACAAAAGTGGGTTTGGTAGAACCTAAAAATTGAGAGGTTTGAGCTGTCTTAAGGAATAGCAGAAAAGTGGCTCTCGATGGCAGAAAGGAATCCAACAATGATGTACAGGAATATATATGCTCATGGAGGTTCAAAGACACCTAAGGTATGTAAACATTGCTGGAAAACTTTGTCCTTTGAGGCTGTTGCTGCAAAAGCAGCAACAGAGTTCACCAACACTGGGTCTGGAAAGGGAGCCCTCCTTGGGGGCAGGAGATTGCCCACCTCACCTGCCATACTTCCTTTCAGTCAGCTGGGAAGAAGAGCTCCTTGTAGGAGCAAGGCACCTCTGAAACCACTGCTCTGAACCATTCTCAGATGTATTGTTTGGGTTGTTTGTATTGTTTGCCCTTTAAATAAAGTCCCATATTGTCAGTAATATACAATATAGAAAGAGGTTAATCCTCACTTGTGAGCTATAGAGCTCTTGTAGATAAAGTTCATGGCTGTCTAAAAATGGATTTACCAACCATGCATGGCAATACCACCTACAGAGAAGGAGCCCACGTTGGCTGGCCAGCCAAGCCTGGCTCAGACTGGCTGGCTGCTTGAAGCCCGGGGTACACAGTGTTCATTATTAACAATCACCTGCAAACTCTGCACAGCAAGCTGCAAAGTTTCCCCCTTGACCTGGATATCCAATACGTATCTAACAGCATACAGCTACTTAAAACTCAAATAGGAACATGTAACACAAAACGAGTACCTCATGGCAACAATCATTCTAGTAACCTATCAAACATCTAGTTGATGCACAAAAAATAAAAAGCATATGCAATCTCATCTTCCTGAAAGTTGTTACTGAGATAAGGAATAGCTTGCGAACCGCTCAGTGAAGTCTCAGTGCCTATGCCTGCTAACCCTCAGCAAGCAATCTGTTCATCACTCGCCCTTACAGATGCTGCTCACAACACAACCCGTTCTCATTGTCTGAGGCATTTATTGCTTGACTGATTCAAATCTTCAGTTAACACCTGCCATATCTCTCCCTGCCCCAGAGAACACCACACCGACATCTGGCAGTCGCACAGACAGCAGTTAAAAAGTTCCTATCTGTCATCTCCAGCAAAGGCTTTGTTAGCCATAGCAACGGAGCCTTGAGCAAGGTCTCCTCAAATAAGAGGAGAGGACTTGTTTACATCACCGAAGTCCACGTTGTTAGCTGTGCTGGCACATCATAATTTTTATCAGGAAAAAACAGGTGAGAGTTCCCAAAAATGCTAACGTCATGACAATTTCCAGACCAACCGGCATCATCATAACCTGGCTGCTGGATCAGGCTGGGCCTTAGCACACAAAAGAACGACCTTTTCTAAGTGCAAGCACTTGATGCTTGGCAAGGTGCCAGAGAAGTGAAGGGCGATGAATGAGGGGGAAAAATGAGAAGAGATGAGATTCCCCAGTGGCACTGTCACAGCTGACAGCTTTCAGTGACTGCCTGGAGACTGGCAGGCCTCTCAAACACACTGCAACAGCACTCCTGTGTCTACTAGGAAGCTTCACTCAAGCAACCTGTGAAAGGCTCAATTAGCGAGCAGGTGACAAGCAGCAACCGGGGACTGTGTTTTTCCCAAACAGATAAGAGAGCTCCCAAAGTGGCCTTCCCCGAGCGTGATTACAGACTTGCAGGAAAGTATGCTAAGTAATTCTGTAGTTCTGCAGCTGCTGCTGGTCATCTCAGGCTAACAGCATACTCCTCTCCCAGCGGTCAGTACTTGTTTCTTGAACTCACTAATGGCATTTTTTTAAAAAAAACAACAAACCACCAAAAACATTCTAAGAAAATTCCCCCTTGAAGCAGCTTCTCAATCTTGTCATCGTTGCATTTCCATTTTCCTTAAGGGAAGCTGTGAGCAGGAGAGGAAGCCATAAGCGTTGCAGCTACTGTTATTGTTGCAAGAACAGCAGCCAAATTTGCTTTGGCTTTGAAAGCTGCAGTCACCTAGCTTCGACCAGTCAGACACATCCGTACTCACCATTACATTCATCAAATTACCAGCATTGCGGTGCAGGGAGTTGTTTCAGCCGTGATGATCCCTTAAGAATCTGAGTTATGCAAAAAAGAGGAAGCTCACAGGTGGGTGAAAGGAAGTCACAGCAGTTTTAGAGTTTGATCTCCGTGTACTAGCAATTTCTGGCTGCTGCATACATCTCACCACAAAATAGGAGGACAAGGCCACAGCGCACATGACGTGACAATAGCGCAACGGAGACAAGTCAACCGCAGTACTGAGTGAATACCTCACAAGGACTCTCCAGGGAGGGGAGCAAAGGAAACACTTACTCATAATAAGCAAACACTGTCTGGCTTTGGGGGACAGCACTCCATTACCCCAGCAATGCAGAGCAGGTACTTAACAGAGCCTCACAGTCAGGTATACTGCCCTCACCGAGGTACAGCCATGGCTTTACTGGATCACGATGAGACACAACAAATTGCTCCAGCATCTACAGCCCTGGAACCCAATGAAGGATGCTTGGCAAGATGCTCTTTATCATTTATAGGCTCCAAGCAGATGGGGACCACACTTGGAAAGAACTGATCCCCTGGTTTCTGTTTCTCTGTGGCAGGAGAGAAGGATGTTCAAAGGGACACCACCCCCAAAGAGAGTGAAGACAGGGAATACACCATACTTGCATGTCTTAAAGGAAAGTCACAGAGCAGTAAGAATCCATGCTTTTCACCACCAAGTTGGGCGGGAGTGTTGATCTGCTTGAGGGTAGGAAGGCTCTGCAGAGGGACCTGGACAGGCTGGATCGATGGGCCCAGGCCAACTGCATGGGATTCAACAAGGCCAAGTGACGGGTCCTGCACTTTGGCCACAACAACCCCATGCAACGCTACAGGCTTGGGGAAGAGTGGCTGGAAAGCTGCCTGTCGGAAAAGGACCTGGGGGTGTTGGTCGACAGCCGGCTGAACATGAGCCGGCAGTGTGCCCAGGCGGCCAAGAAGGCCAATGGCATCCTGGCCTGTATCAGAAATAGTGTGGCCAGTAGGAGTAGGGAAGTGATCGTGCCCCTGTACTCGGCACTGGTGAGGCCGCACCTCGAATACTGTGTTCAGTTTTGGGCCCCTCACTACAAGAAGGACGTTGAGGTGCTGGAGCGTGTCCAGAGAAGGGCAACGAGGCTGGTGAAGGGTCTGGAGAACAAGTCTTATGAGGAGCGGCTGAGGAAACTGGGGTTGTTTAGCTTGGAGAAAAGGAGGCTCAGGAGAGACCTCATTGCTCTCTACAACCACCTGAAAGGAGGTTGTAGCGGGGTGGGTGTCGGTCTCTTCTCCCAAGTAACTAGTGATAGGACGAGAGGAAATGGCCTCAAGTTGCGGCAGGGGAGGTTTAGATTGGATGTAAGGAAAAATTTCTTTACTGAAAGAGTGGTTAAACATTGGAACAGGCTGCCCAGGGAAGTGGTTGAGTCCCTATCCCTGGAGGTATTTACAAGACGTGTAGATGAAGCGCTTAGGGACATGGGTCCGCTTAGGTTTAGCGGGCATGGTGGTGTTGGGCTGACGGTTGGACTCGACGATCTTAGAGGTCTTTTCCAACCTTAATGATTCTATGATTCTATGATCTTATTATCCACGGACACCATGTACACCTGATTAAGATTTTTAAATGGCATTTGCAAATCTAACTTCCTGTAAAACAAATGTGCCAGGAAACCACTGCCAATACTTCACTCTGCTCTTTCAAGCATACTAAACACATCTCAGGTGATGTGGTAAATTTCTAGGCTTCATTTCCTTTTTTTTTTGTTTCAGAAAATGTATTTGTAACCCTTGTTCAGTCACCTCTATTCAAAGAGCACTACATGCACTCAGGTTGCTAATGAATGTATTGCAACAAATCCTAATGGATGGGTCAAATGAGCAATGAAAGGTAGCTCCAACTTAGTGCTTTTAGGAAGCCTCTTTTAGGACACAAATAAAACATTCATTGACACATTCAGAACAGAGATTCCCTAGTGTTTAACACTGACTATAATTGCCTTTTTACAAAATGTACTGGAGTTGATTTTTTAGCCTTCTAGAGCAGTTTCAACATCAGAAAAATTACTAGTTTCTTTTTTGCTGAAAGAGATAGAAATTAAAACAGATGGTACAAAACCTTCCCCTGCCCAGGAGAAAAAGAAAAAGGACTACATTCTCAGCTTGTGGTTTGAAGCACATGGAACCACTTCAGGCTTATGTAGTTCCTGCCCTTATATGCCAGACACTTGCTCTTACTGACAGTAGTCTCTATGGCTGCACTGTTCTCTAAAAACTCTCATGGAAAAAAGAAAACTGAAGGAGAGCTGAAGTAAAGCTACATCAGTTCCCTGGTTTGGTTTACTGCGTAACCTTGTGAACAGCTGCATCACTGCAGCTAAGAATGGCTGCACAGAAGTGAGAGAGAAAGGGAAAATTCCTTAAACTGGTGTTGCTTGTGAAGTTTTGTCTCATCAAATAAAACTGTGCCAGCCTACCACCAAGCGCTCCTTGGTTAACACACAGAGAACATACTGTTTGCTCCCAGCTCTTACACAAATACTCGGGTAGAAACTGTAAAATGGCCACCCAGAGCAGAGGCATGGAAAAAACACAACTGGCCAAGCCAGCCTGTTTCAGTGATCTCAGAGTGGAAATAACAGGACTTCCCAGACCTATTGGTTTTAATTACTAGGCTTGGACATTCCTCACTCAAGTGCTCATACTTACTTTGAAGCCATTAAGATAATTTTTTTCTCTCTTTGCTCAGCATGCCAAGCAAGGTCCTTTTACTGCAGCTTCTAGCAGAACAACAAAAATAATTAACAGCTGCAACACATAGCTCTGACCTTGGCCTGAGAATAACTTTGCTGCTAAAAACCATGTCTCATTTCTTATTGCTTAGCCAGTAGTTTATCACATAGTTGCAGACTGAAGACACCTGCGCATTCTTGGGGTGGTTTTCCTCAATTATTATTTCGTTTGCAATCATAAAATGCCTCCTGCATGCCTCAAAGTAAGACTTTTTGTATAATATGTCATGACATCACTGACAGCTATTACAGCATTATTTTCATGTTTTCTGTTATCAGCCAGCTGGAAAGTCAAGCAGAACACAGAACTGTTTGAATCTAAGTTTTTTAGGTTAGCATCTGGCAGCTTTCACCAAGCTTGTTACTTCTGGACGTTCTTTTCCTTTGGAAGAACTACAGACAGACTGACAGTAGAGGAAAGTTGAAAGTGCAGTCTACACAGGACCCAGAGACAGACTTACAGCTTCAGCATCTCTGTGTATCACCAGAATCCCTCTCTTCTGACTGAGCAGCATTATTACAATACAGGCAAAACCATGTGTCACCGATGCGCTGCTGCAAAGAATTAGATGTTTTACTTCAATCACCTCCATGGACAGAAAGACGTTTCAGGCTCAAGATCAAGTTAGAAGATTGAGTAGCTCTCAAATCATTCCAAGCATCATTTGCTTTTGTGAATTTCCTTTTCCTGTATCAATGGTTTTGATTAGGAATTGTTTTCTTCCACTAACAGATTTTGCTTTTTTTTTCATATTTTAACACCTTCTGAATTTAGCTCCCCAGTAAATTTGTCTGATATCATCCAACACATTCAGAAATTGATCTCGGCTCCAGCAACCTAACTACCAGCATTTTCTAGCTTTCAGTGTTAGACATATTAATATTCTCTTGAATACTATTATTCAACTGTATGTTAGTGTACGAATAACCCAGAGAGGTTTCAGCACACCTCAAAGTTACTCAGAATTACAGACTGTCTTGTTGGCCATTCACTTATCAAGTACGTAATTGCTTTTGTCAAGACGTACTTTGGAAATTAAATAGATACTCAGCAGAAAAGCTTTAACTATCGCCTTAGCATTTTTAACAAGTTAAAATGATGTTAAGTCAAATTTTATTGAGTTTATCCTTTTTTACCTTGCAATTGTTTGTAAATTTTTTCTTCAGCCTTGAGAGATAATTTTGATTTTCTTCTTTTCTGTCTGGTGAAACTGCTCTTTCCTGGTTCATATTAGGCTGAAAGAATCAGCACTGGTTTTAGCTTAAAACACCCTGTATTGAGGCTGTGCTTACTGTGCCAGAACTATTGTCCACTCAGTAACAACAGTGTTATTGTAAGAACAATCGCCTTCAGTCTGAACTGTGGCCAAAGTTAGCTTGGCCCAACCTGAAGGAGGTGAAAAAGAGGCAAAAAAGGCCATGGGCCACCTCTGCACCTCTCAGAGTCCAGAAACAAGGAACAGTCCAAGAACAGAGAAGCCTGAGAGACCTACACAAGCATGTGCTGTGCCGTGATGGCTTTCCTTCTACACGTGAGCTCTCAGCACTTCTTTTCTCTCTTCAGTCTGTATTGGTCACACTCTTGCAAATCTCTGCATCAGACACTTTGGACAGGTGATACAATCACAGCCATTCCTACCAGCCAACTGCCTAAGATGGTGGGATACCTATCTAGGCTCCACTGTCAAACATGGGCTGTGCTGAAAGCAGGACCTAGTCCAAAACAGTGTCTGTGGCATCCTCCAGACTTCAGTTGTAAAAATACAAACGGCACATAAGGGCTCCACAAGAAATTCAGCTGAATCAGACTTGTTTCAATCTATGAACACTGCCACTTGAGCCACCCTGGTGACAATATGGATGCAAATTCATACCACTGTCTCTAATGGCACAGGATGCCTCAAAAGGCTTCCAAGAACCCATCTACTGAGAACTCGCCAAGCTAAGTGACATAGTGTCCTGGTTTTGGCTGGGATAGAGTTAATTTTCTTCCTAGTAGCTGGTATAGTGCTGTGTTTTGGATTTAGGATGAGAATAATGTTGAACCACAACACATAGATTCCTAGAAAGTCTTAAAATAAAACAAACCAGCAGTAGCATGGACACAGAGCAAACGTGCTTCAAACAAATCAGCACAGTTAGTATGGCATACTGAAGGTTGCCACGTGTGTCGATTTTGCCAAGCTGACTAAAATTCAAGTTCTTTAGCTTCTCTGCTATAACTGTATTGTGCACACTGATACACACCCACTCACACACTTACTGAGTACACTGCTGCTATAGAACCAAGGTGGCCACAATGGGATCCTGCATGTATCCCCGTGAAAATATGAGATCCTGGCAAAACTGCAAATACAAAAAAAGAGGGGGGAAAAAAAAGGAAAAGAAAAGAAAAAGAAAAAGCTATATTAATCATCATCAGGTTAAACCAGTTGAAGTGGGTTAGATGTTGAAGATACTTCATAACTTCCTGTTAAAAACAGAGCATTAATTCAGACTGGATTTTGAAAATGGAGCTCCTACTAACATTAGTAATACTCACGCATGAAAAACAGCTTTCAAACTGTCTTACTGCCACGTAAAATTCACAAGTCACAGAACTGTGTTTTCTCCTCCGTTTTATTTGCAAAATATTTACAGACCATTCCCTAAGCATTAGAAAGCCAGGAACTCAATGCATAAAATGCATTATCTTTTCAAAGCGATAATCATTATGCAAGGTCAAAGAAATTCTCTAGCAAAAAAGTAAAGGAATTAGTGTAGGCTTACAGGCGAGAATCACTTTTTTACTTCCTAATTTCATTCTATGCTAGACACCACAGCACCCAGAATTTGAAGAGGAAGCACTGGTGACATTTAGACATTAGCAACAAATCAGTAATCATCAGATTGCTGCACAATCTCTTCATCTTGTCCAAGATTGCTGAGTTTCAGGCCCCGTGTTATGGTCTTTCTTACAGAAGAACAGCTGTAACGTTATCTTCTATTTTCTTTGTATAATTTTCATAGCATATTGTTGTCATCTATTAGAATTATTTCATGCACAAATACATACAATCAATTTTTTTTTTAGCTTGCAAGCACTCCAAACAGCCCTTAACATTACAGTAAATGATGAAACGTTTCCTTCTTGTTCTCTCTCATATAATTTACTTCTTGGTAAAAGGGATTGAGGAAGAAAGAGAAAACAGAAACAGTAATGTTCCCTCTTCATAACCACAACCACTCAGAGGCCCAGTACGCAATTCAGTGTGATATATGTCTAACCCAAGAGACCTCACCTTTGTCCTCTGCCAGCATAATGGTTCTCCTTCTTAGTAAGACTGCAGTCCCACCAGCCACAGTAACACTAATGCAGGAATGTTTATAGATTTAGCATAAAGAATTCTTTTCAGAGAAACATACTGCAAACACTTCTTACTAGAAGAACTGAATGCTAATACAAATGGACCCATGGATATAGTGGAAATACTGTCTGAGAAGAGATAAACGAGAGTTGAGAAAATATTTAGCTCTCCGTATTTTATTGATTGCAGGAGTTAATCCAGAACTAACCTATCCTGGTTATTTCTACACACTGCAACACTAACTTTTAGTTTTCTTAGGGAATCATTTGAGAAGATGACACTATCGTGATACCATATTAAGAGAAGTTCATTTGCCTGAAGTTCCTTGGATACCTGAGGTAACTCCTACTGATGTTATTTACAGGCAAGCTGGAAAGCAGAAAAATATAAGAAGGTGAGGCTGAAAAAGTGCTAAGGGGAACTAATTTATATTACTTTAACTTCTGTTAAAGTCACTGCAGAAAGCCACTAGCTTAAATTCTGATGAATTTGATGTTGAACAGCATTGATAAAATATTACTTTATGTAAAGTATGTGAAGTATTGGATAAAATTACATAATTTACATACATTACATAAAAATATGTAAAGTATACACACACATTTTATATGTGCACCAAAACCTGAAATTTCAGCACAGATAAGCATGCCTGTGCTAGCTCTAAGAGTCACATGGCATAGCTGTAGTGACACCACAGCAGGAAGGAGAGCAGAGAGGACTAGGTATTTCTAGTCCATAAAAGGAACTGTTCTTTCCACAGTGGTGAAAGCAAAAGGATAAACAGACTTTTAGCTAATCAGCAAAGCACAAGTCTACTGCTTTAGGACTACAGGTTCACTTGCAATGTAGACACACGCTCAGAAGAATGTCATTTGTCTCCTGAAAAGATACTCCAGATCCACGCGACTGTTTGGGAACAACCCAAGCAAAGAGAAGGCGGCAGACAGCTGTTTGTTTTCCTGCTGAACAGAATTCATAGTGAGGGACAACTTGAGGTCCCACAAGCACAGTACAAATGCTCAGCAGGTGCAGGTAGCCATGCCCAGTCACATTCAATTATGTCTCTTGCTACCGAGGCTCATTTCTAAGGGCAGCTGATGGCTATTAATGAACTGGAAGAAACTGGGCAGCTTTTAAAGAGAAACTTTGCGATTTGATATTCCTCCACCGTAACCTAGAACAAAATCATTCCTAACTTCTAATGTCAATTTAGGACTCTAGATGCTAATAACTTACACAAGTTTAAAAAAATGACTAGACAAATAAAGGTGGGGGGGAAAAAAGGCATTGGGGTTTATAAAAAATGAGGGCAACAACTCCAGCATAAAATGTGGTCGAGGTACAAGTTTTTGCAGGATGAGAATGTATGTGAGGAGGTATCACTACATGTCATCTTCCATGCTCTTTCCTAGCCATTATTCACTGCCGTTACTGGAATTAAACTGACAAATCACTCCACAGACAATTATGTGCCACAGAAATGAGAAAGAGCTTATCCATCTGCTAATGCTCTCCACATCTGGATGGAGCAAAATTTCCTGCACTGAGTCAAGTTAAGGCATTAGCTCAAATCCCGGCAGCACCCTGCTTTCGATTTCTTTTGAACTTCTGCTTTTCAGCCATACATCTCCCAGATCCCTCCCTGGGTCACTGCCTAGAGGTCGTTGACAGACAGGGCACGGAGCCAGCTGGACTAGCAGTCTCAGCCACGATGCCCACCCCTACGAGCCCACTGTCGGCACTGGCACTTGGCCCCACTTTCTCCCAAAAACTTACCCACGAGTAAGTAATGAGGTGTTCCACTGGAGCACGATGTGCCTTCGCATCACGGTGCTACCATTATTGTCAATAGCAAAAAGTTGTTAATACTAATCATTACCAATAGCTACCATTATCAAGCTAGTACCACGCAGTACTTTGAGCAAGTCGCGTTACTCTGGGGCCACATTCGTCCGTTTGAAGAGAAGGGCACATCGCTGCCTTAGAAAAACGCAAAGGCAGCTTCTGACAGACCTGAACACTTCGCTTTGCCAGAGGAACCTGGACTTTCCTTCCTCCCGCGAGCTGCGAGAGCCGAGGAGTAAAATCGCAGCGGCCAAAACGGCAATAAGCTGCGACCCCGGCACCCCCCGACGACGCCCTCCAGACCCGTCGCCAAAAGGAACACCCAGCAGGGGTGACTGCGACGCCCGCGCGGGCCGAGGGTCCCGAGGGTCCCAGCGGCCGCCCCCCGCCCCGCTCGCCCCTTACCATCTGGGCCACCTTCAGCATGCCGGCGCAGGAGCGGAAATAGGCGCCGTCCACGAGCTCCGCGTCCGAGCCCACTGAGGAGGAGGTGGCGGCGGCCTGTGGGGCCGCGGGCCCCCCGCTGCTCACCCCGGTGCGGATCACTCGCGCCCCGTGAGACATGGCTCCTTCCCTCGCCGCCGCCCGGCCCGGGACAGGGGTACGGGACCGGACGGGGCGGGACGGCGAGGGGCGGGCGGCGGCGCCCCGGGGCTGCCAGGGGCCGGGCGGGGCGCGGCGCCTCCCCGCCCGCCCTCGCTCCCCGGCTGGCGCGGCCGCGGGGCGGGGGCCACGGAGGGGGCAGGCGAGGAGAAGCCGCGGGGCTTTCCCGCGGGGCAGACGCCGCCGTACCCGCGCAGGGAGAAAAGCGGGGGGGCGGAGGAGAAGCCGGGCGCGGGACGAAGCCCGGCAGCCGAGGCCAGCAACCCCCCTCGGGCAGGCAAAGGGTGGCCGTGCCGCGGCTCCGGCCCGGCACTCCCGCAGCACCTTTCCGGACCGGCAGCCGCAGCGGGACGCCCGGCCGTCCCCGCTTTGCAGCTGGGTTACGTGAAGGTAGAGGCCGAAGCGAACATCTCCAAGCAGGGGGAAGGGACGCCTCACTGTGTATTGCGGGGTCCGGGAGGGGAGCTCCGCACTGAACCGGCCGCCGCCGCGGTTAGCGGTTTTACTCGAACCGTGAAAAAGTGCCAAAGTTCGCCAGCGATGTTCTTGGGAGGGGAGCTGCTCCGGTGCTTCGCGGTGGAGGTACAGCTGCAGACAGCGTCTTCCCACACAACATTTATTCTCACCAAAATACACCAAAGCTCCTGATTCATGATCTCATAGAAGAGAAAATATTTGCATTAAATGGGCAGCGACAGGCAAAACTGGAATGACTGTCCAAATGTTTCGGCCCCATTGGTTGAATTAAATCGTGCGGAGATACTAACAAAACTCAGCAAAGGAAGCTATATAATTTCCTCAAGTTTAAAAATAACTTGTTTTGTTTTCTGACAAGTGAGGTAATAGCGGGCTTCCGAGCTGGGCATATGCCACTTTTGTAACTCATGAGAGGAGTAACCCCATCTTCAGCTGCAGAACTGCTCTGTTCTGCAGTTAGGATGCACGTTCTGTTCATATTTAGTATTTAATAGCTCCTTCAGCAACTAAAAGACACGTAAGTTCAGACGATCTCCAACACAAATAAGGGGCTAGCGTAAGTAATTTACATGAGCAAGACAGGGTTTGCCAGTGTAGGCAATGGTCTGTAATAGACTAAGCAGTACACACAAGCCCAGAACTATTAAGCCAGCTAGTTTTGCAACAAAAGATATTATTACCTGTCCCACCAAATTTTATCTCATTTCATCATTTAGATATCAAAGCTACAACATTGCCAATCTACAGGAGAGTAAAATGCTAGCTGTCGAGAAAGGTTTTTTTTTTTCTTTGAACAGCTGCTTTTTTTTCCCTCTTCTTACAGTTCAAGTTGAGAAGCATGCATGTTTATAGGCTTCTTGCAAGCCCTGTGGAGGAAGGTTCTAGTAACTTCTGTACTTCCTATTAAGAAATATATTTTTCTTACCCGCTGATTCAGCTTCTTTAGTTCTTAACTTCTTTTGAAAGTGTGTATATGACTGGGGCCCTGCTGATCTGAGCTCAGCCCAGTGCAATAGAAATACCTTTAAACTAATACAAATAGAGTAAGTCATATTTTCTACTCAGAAATGCAGGCATCTTCTGTAAACCGCTGGCACAAAGTCAGTCTAAAATACTGCTGAATTTGAAGTTTTTATTACAGTTCTCATGCTGTTTACTTCATCTTAAGTGCATCATGTATGGTGATAAGAGGTACTGACAACTCCTTAATAAATGAAATTTGATGGCCCTAAGTTGACATCAAGTATCCTTATGTATGTGGGTGACTTAGATTTTTCAGAGAGACTGTTTGTCTGAAACAAGTTATTTATAACGTCAAATACCTTCATTTTGGAAGTTGACTGGCATTTTGTTTATTTTAAATATCTGTAAAAGAACAACTGAAATCATTAGTGGAATTCTTAATAAATAAGGTTTCTTTGAATCTTATGAACGCTAAGCAATGCCTGCAGCCACAAACCTTGTTTTAATTGTTATATGATAAACTACGGCTATCTTATCTTCTTTATCAATATTAGAATATACAAAGGTGTAAGTCATAGTTTGCAAATCAGTATTTAAGACTAATGCGCTGGAACAAACAGATAACCTTTTGGGTGCTTATGCCTTTCTTCAGGCCTGAAATAGGAGGAGCAAACTTCAGAAGTAATTCTCAGCTTGTACTAATTCCTCCCAATTTTAACTAGATATTCAGAACACTTGAAAACCAGACAGTTGGTACCTGGGGAACAGCTGAGAAATGAGACAGATGAGAGAGAGCACAGGCAGTAAGATAGTTCTATTTCTAAAAGGAAAGAGCAAGGCAGATAAGTTATGGTTTGTGAAAAAAAAGCAAGGGCAAGCATAAAGCAAATTTCTGCCTAGTACATATTTTTTAAAATTCAGAATTAAGGATTCAACTCACAGATTTGCCTTTGGAAGACATTCCACACATCTTCCCTTGAGGATCAGCGCTGAAGGCTCAGAGAGGTGGTAGACATTTTGCCAGAATCATTCCTTATCTGGTAATAGTGTGGGTTTGTCCTTCATTAATGGGTTTATTCTGACATGTGACACACAGTTTCCATGACAGTTTTTGGTAAACTGGATGAAACATAGTACTCCCTCTTAGCTCTACTCCCTCTTACTACCTCTATCCACAAATGTCTGGGTTATGACTTTAGACCAGACCATTGCAGTTACCACGAAATCATGAAACATTTGTGCAAACATAGTCACGTTCTTTGGACTTAAATGATATTTGATGTACCTCTCAAGAACGCATTTCTATTACTACGAAAGCATTTTTACTGATGAGGAATCACTGATGAGATTTTAATTCTGGCTATATTTCTAGTCACATTTTATCAGTTGACAATTTGGATCATTTTTATGCCTTTGATTTTTTCCAGCAATGGAAAAGAGCATATGGGATTTTAATGACACATTTTATCTGTGTAGATAAAATGCATAGTTGGTAGCCCTTCTTCCTTCTCACAACTGGATAATTTTAGCAAGCAGCAGACAGCCTGACCTTTGTTGTACAGGCCAGATGCAATCTGCAGACAAATACAGGGTTCTAAATAATATCTTGGCTTCCCTTACACTGAAATCCTGTGACTCTGACAGATAATCAAGAACAAAACAATGTGATTGAGAACAGAATTAGCTGGCTGCTGATAAATCTTTGCTGCAGGGCACACACGTAAGTAAGCACACACCATTTAGTTACAGGGAGAAATAAAGTTTTTTTAAGCAGTAAGGTTTCTCTACTACCATATATAATCGCCCAACTAAGTTTTTGAAGACTGGAAGAGAGTCCCAATCTTCTTAATCCAGGAATAAAAGATTTACCAATAGTTTTAAATGAGGAAAACTTTAAATAATATCACAAAATAATCACAACCTTACACTCTCCACATAATTCCTGGAAAAAATTCCTTAGGTAATTTGTATTTGAAAGTCATTTTCAAAGGTATCTGTTTTGAAAGTCATAATCTTCTGTCATACTTCTGCTTGACTCAAAGATATTTAAATATGAGCATCAAATTAAAAATTTCATTTGTTAAACTAACAACTCACAGATGATGCCAGTAGACGGGAAAGGAGGGAGGCAGTTCTTTGTTTCTAGCACTAGCGTCTTGACAATTCTTCTATGGATTTAATCTGTGTATCATTTAATAGGATTTAGAAGCCCAGATTTTAATTAGGACAGATTAATGGCCTAATCTGAGGAGAAAA
Source organism: Aptenodytes patagonicus (assembly GCF_965638725.1). Taxonomy (NCBI): domain Eukaryota; kingdom Metazoa; phylum Chordata; class Aves; order Sphenisciformes; family Spheniscidae; genus Aptenodytes; species Aptenodytes patagonicus. The sequence continues at coordinate 125,678,534 of NC_134950.1, forward strand.
GAGAAAAACATGGTCCCCTGAGAAACAAAATATATTACCTTTAGTAGGTGTTTTGTGATATTCTCAGTAGGTTAAACACTGAGCACTAAGGGACTGTTGTCTAGACTTATGCCTTGGAGCCTGCTGGATTTGAGAAACCTGTTAAGATAATGTGTTTCAGGCGCAACATTCCTTCAGCGAGCTTCAGACCTACAGTAACAGGTTCCAAAAGCAATCTCATGATTGTGAGAAGCTGTTAGAATATGCAAACTGACAGGATCATCAGAATTCTTAGTAGTACGTATTTTACTCTGAAAAAGAAATTTAAAAAAGCAGCCTTCTACTCCCAATTTACAAAACATGCACAGTTGGGTCAATTATTTATTTATTTTTAAAGTTTTGGGTGTTTTTTTTCTGCACAAGGTCACTTTTTATACATAATAATGAGACAGTATCAATCTTAGTTTTGATTTGTAGCATTCAGTATCAAAAGTACACCTGTAACATTAAAAAAGTTACATTTACAAAATTGGCACATTGTCTGAGTAAGATTTATTAAAGCTTTAGTAATAACATCTATACAATGTCTAGAAAAATACCATGTTAGTTTTAAAAGAAGCAGTACGAATTTTATTATACAGTACAAAGTCGGTGTTAGATGTCTCCAAAGATGATACTGTATTATAAATAATCATTTTAATCTCAGCTTAAAATATATTGTGTCAATTCTATCAGAAATGTTCAAGAAGACCTCATCCCTCCTCCAAGCTTTTGTCAAAACAGTATAATCCTCAAGATATTTTATACTACAGAATTCATTTTAACAAAATATTTACTGCAAAGTTCGTGATCGCCAAGATATAAAGCTAAAATACGTATTTCCAGCATAGCAGGAGGTAACCACGAAGGCAAAGAACTGTAGAGAGAGGGGGGAAACAAAAAATTAGGAAACGAAATATATTTAAGAGCACTGTAATTTCTACGAAAGAAATAGCCAAGGGATTTGGAAAAAAGGAGAAATAGCAGGCTGACTAAAATGGCACTCTTTCACCTCCTTGTACTTGTGTGGCCATCGCAGTCAACACTGTATAAGTAAGCTTATATTATGCATAGAAATATGGGCCTAGAAGCAGAAAAAACATGGCATATTTCAACTCGTATCTCCACATTATACTGCCTCAGTATAGATCTTATAGACTGGACTCCCACCAATCCTGTACTTGCTGGTTGTAACATCAATTGCTGGTAAAGACTGAGGGATAGTCCACGGGACAGTGTGAGCTCAAGCTCACACTCCTGCATTGCTGCTATGTTCCAGGAATTGCCTACAGCCCACCTGTACCTCAGTATGGCGCACTGTGCATCAAAATAGCTTGTTTACAGAGAAAACTTGGATTCAAATGCAGGCCCAGTCAAGTTCACAAACAGCAGTACCGATTAGGTTACCAATTCCAGAGCTGCTCTATGATGAGTAAAGGTATTCCTCCGTGCAAGTAACAGTGATGGCAACCACACTGAGATATCACTACTTTGTCAGAAACTGATTACAGAATAAGCCTTCTGTAGCAGGCTAGATTTATTTTATGTTTAAAGATTAAAACTACACAGTATCTATCAGTAGTGTTGCTTCTGCAGTCCTTGCAGCATATGCACACAGAAACCAAAGAACAGCTGTGAACTATTTCAGTTGTACTGATAAAGTCCAATTCAGTGCCAGTGGTTAAGTTCCTGTTAATCACTGCATGTTGTTCAAAATAGACAACGTTCAAAATGGTCTTACGATAAGACCAGAATGTTTTGTGCTGGTAACTGAACCAAATAAAGCTGATACTGCAAATAAGATTAACACTACTTTTCTTGGAGGTGAGCAGTGATAGGACAAGAGGGAACAAACCCAAGTTACAAGAAGGGAAATTTCAATTAGATATTGGGGGGGGGGGGGGGGGGAATCACAATGAGAGTAATCAAACATGGCAACAGAGGCCTGGAGGCATTGTGGAATAGCCATCCTTGGAAATACTCAAAACTCAAGCGGACAAGGCCCTGGTAGCCTGATATGAGTTAGCCCTGCTTTAAGGGGGGGAGAGAGTTGGACCAGATGACCTCCAGAGGTCCCTTCCAGCCTAAAAGTATTTTAGGATTCTACCAATGTTTCTTGCTTATATACCATCATTGGCCTGGGTAGACACTTCAGCTCTGAGAGCAGGGCACTACTAAGCATGCATACAGGCAGTAAATCTAAGCCCTCCAACAGAGGGCTCTAGGTGAGTCTTGTCTAATGTAAATTTAATCCATGGCACCAAAAACTGTAGATCATGATGTAAAATATTATTACAATAGAAAATTGTAGCATTCTTCTTTGCCAATAATTTTGTTTCTTATGAAATAAAAGCTCCATCTAAAATCTAACAGAGAATGACTGTTGGGGATAGATGATTTGGTAAATTCTCACAAACGTCCATCCATGAAACCCTTAATAGGTTCAGAAAGTGCAAATCTACATTTAATAGTTTATTTAGACAGTGCATTAGATAAACACTATTAGGAGGTATTAGAAGCGATTCCAAACATCCCATGAGACACTGAGCATTTGTGCATTTTGTATAAAACCTGAATCAGCATGGAAGCTTATCTAGCAGCAAGCAAGTTCCTGTCAACAGCAATGGCTGAGTAACATCAATAGTTATGAACTGCCAAGGGGAGAAGACCCTGAACACCACTGAAGCGACAGGGACGTAGTTATCCAATTCCCAAGACAAAAACAGAGCAGGCGTTCATGGCCGTATACGATAAGCTTCAGACAGAAAACAGGATTTGTGAATAGTCCAGAGAGGACAACTGCAGAAGCATGAACAGTCAGCAAAGTAGCTGTAATTTGGAATTACTCTATACAATTGAATTTGACTAGCGTAGCCACAACATGCAAAAAGTTCTTTTACAACTCCCTTAGTTAGAGAATACATTCACCTACTCAGAAAGTGACAAGGCTCTTAAAAAAAAAAAAAAAAAAGTTGTTTTTCACCCACATTGACTGACTGCTTTGGATTTCCAAATCTAAGCAGTAAGACAGTAATGTCAGACTAATTAATGATTTGCATCCACTTTAAAACACTGGGAAGTTACATGATTTTTCAGGCATTGCCCACCCAACTCAGAAGAAAGATTACCAAAAGTTGAGGCTGTAACAGGAAGATCACTGTAGAAACAGCAATACCACTTCAGGACCTTCCCAAAGGCGCTGTGTATATGGCTGAGCCCACAAAAAGCTAAATGCACCTTATCCACATGCGAGCAAAGTTAGCTGAGTTAGTTTAAACTGCTTCTGAAGTTGTCCAGGTGCATTGAGGTGACTTGGTGCTCACCCAATCTGTGTTGTCTACTCTGATGTGCAGGCTATAACCTCTGCCAGGGAGCTAGTAATAAATGGGGGCAGGAGAGGGGAAAAGCAGTATGATATTAAAAACATTAAAGCCTTTTCCGATGTGACTGTCATCTCCTGGTGGAACTTCTAGTCACCTCCAAAAACTATGAACTAAATTACAGCTACTTATAGGTTTTGTGTGTGAGCTTCTATATCAGTCTGCAGCTTTTCAAAATCCAGAACGCATGCATTTCAACCTGCACTTCCAGTGAGCCTTCTTTTGATATAACTTTATTGGACATAGAACTGATTTAAACAAAAAATGAACTCACTGAAGAAGCTGCCCAGCTGTTGTAATTGTGACTGTCCAGTTCTTTGGTAACTGAAGATGCATCTACAATGGCAGCAATGAGGTACAAAATGAAGGCACTTCCATTAAAACACAGACCCTGTTGAAAAACCAAACGTAAGTAATTAATATGCACATGCATTTGTTACCATTTTCTATTCCAACATTACAAAACTCTCCTCTGAAATATAATATATACATGCAATGTACACAAGAAACATGATTCTTAACTATTTTTACCTTCTTCCCAGTTTCTATCGGTAAGATTAAAATTTAACTGCTTATTTTGGAACATCCATAAACATTAAAGCACATTTTGGACAAACTGTTCTCTCCATCACACTAAATCCAGAAGAGCCTTGAAGCTGGTGTACTGTGATTTTCCAAAAGTGAAAATAAGGACAAAAGTTTGGTTATCACAGTCTAGGTGTTAGGCAGTAAGAACTACATGAAAAAACAAAACAAAACAAAACAAAACTGCAATTTGATTACATTTCTAACCTACATAAAGATACACTGTAGGAATCAATAACTCATGGCATATGAAGAATATTTATAAAGCTTCCAAAACTTTGTTTTCTCCACTTCTGAAGGAGATAACGAGGGGGTGATTTTTTCAGCCGTATTCTTCCACCTTTCAGTACCTTTCCCTTCTGCCTGTTTTTGAGAGGAGAAAGAAACAGATAAAACCACGGAGGAGAACAGTCTGAATGGACTATATGGATCATCAAGACCCATCCATGGCAGATGCTTCATTTTCTCTTCCAAGAAGCAGGGTTAATGTCTCAGGGTACCTATGTTCATTACTAAGAAAGAAGCAAAGCAGATAACATTGATCTCACATAACACTACAGAGAACAAACAAGAACAGTTTATTCGGGTTTTGCATGTGAGGGAGAACAGGAAAGGAAGGGAGAATGGAAGTCTAAGAAGATGAAAGACAGATAAAAAGGTATTAAGGGTTTTTCTGAAGTATGTAATTTTAATACTTTGTCCTTTACTTACTCACTACTTGGTCATGGCTATAGGAAGTTCGTTCTTATTTAAAAAAAAAAAATCCCCCAAAACTCCACCCTGCTACTTGTCTAAGGCATATGAATTTGGCCATAAAATATACTTTTAGTTCACTGGTGCCATGTTTAAGTGGAATACCCATGACATGCTTTGCACCTAGTAACAACTGCAGTAATTAGTGACTCAATTTAGACCAGGTCCTAATGTTGTACATGATCTGCTCCCTTCAGCTTCTGGCCCCATGTTTGCACTCCAGAGTGTCACACCAATATCATAACCCTTAACTCTGTTGCCCCAGTTGTCTCTAAATGTTAGCATACTGGTGCAGTTCCAACTTACTAATTTCCATGGTGTCACCCAGTGGATGCTAGGAATATATGCCAATTATTCACTATTGAATTCACTAGTCACCAACTCTGGCAGAATCTAAAAAAAGAACTTCAGCCCAAGAAGAGAAGTTCAGAAGGCAGCGACAACAGCGGTATCCACACCAGCAATTCCCTCAGTGCACCAAAGCATGGATCAACAGCTTGAAGTGGTTGGTATGGAAGCTCCTTACATCCATCTCCAGGACATTTGGTTCTGGCAGAGTTTACTTCAGACTCGGTGGAGTCTGGCCCACTGCTGCATGCTCCCGTGACACACAGGGTTCAAAACTTTCTGAAGGGAAGCCATTCCCCAAACACATGCTTTCTCAACTGGAGGTCCCTCCAGAGAGCAGCATGCTGTGCTGTCATCTGTCAACATGTCAGTCTTCAGGTTGCCACTGCCTATATGAGACTTCCCACGCTAAAAGCCTTACAGTTTTCATAGCAGGCTGAAGGGCATGGATGTCCTCCTGTGCTTCTTAAGTCCTTGCAACTTCAGGGCATTTGGAAAAGAGCCACCTACCCACCTTTCCGCAGGGAACCGGGGGCAGTGCCTCAGCACTCAGATGGAGTCCAACGCCTGGCACTTGAGGTCTGATTCATACACTTACAAATGAGCAGGGTTTATCTCACCTACATCAGTTGATCTAATAAAAGGTATTATCTCTATCCACAGATCTCACCTCTCGTTTTATCTGGGCATTACAGTAATAAAATATCAAACTGTCAATTTTAGGATAAGATGCCAACAATTGGCAGGTTCAGGTGAACTTCTGTAAAGCACTGATTTTCAAACTCCAAATTTGATTGCCTAGAGTATTTGTTGTTGTTATTTTTAGATTTCTCATTCCAAAAAGACTCAATTACCCTGGAAACTACAAATCCCTGCAATATCTTGTCATGTAGAAAAGAAAAAAAGCACGTAATTTTTGAGAAGTGCTGCTCTGGGAAATAACACTGTTGGGGAAGATGGAATGCAATGCAAGTTGATTGGGCCTTTACTGCCAATATATTACTCAAACCAAATGGTTCATGCTAAATTACCATCTGCTTCTTAAATTCAAATTTACCGGATTTTAAAAGCTTCCATTGATTGTTTTAGCAAATAACTTGCACTATTAAGGAGAGTCAGTTTTGAAGCATGTCCTTTGGGTTAATTTGCAGTAAAAGTAACTGCATCTTAAGCAATTTGGTAATATGCTTAACCTGCAAAAAGTGGGTTTATGACAGAGAAGTCCAGATGTAATTTTGGATACTGCATACAATAGGCACAGTTTGAGCTAACTGTTGCCTAAGGAGGCAGAGCAGTAACTAGCAGAGACTGAAATTCAGGATACTTCAGAGAACAGGGGGAAGGTGGGCGTGAACTCACTCAAAAAGGTGTGCGCGTCATGCTCTCTTGAATGAAGACATTAACAACATCTCCCTGAAAAGAGACCCAACGTTCCTCTTGGCCAGCCAGGAGTGGCAGAGATCCAATTCAAAGGCTGTTCCCAACAGCTCCTTTAATACCTTAGGGCACAACAAGCTGGAATGCAAGCATCTTTTATTTATTTTGCATTTATTTTCTCTTCATATTACCCTTTACTATAAAAGGAGACTACCTTTTGGACCTACATTTATGTGATCTTATCTATGATACGTTCGAAACTCAGAGTAAGAAATACACTCAATATGAAGTAGAAACAAATCAAATACTCCAGCTTGTCTACCACATAGATCAGGGGCAAGTCATTTATGTGCAGCTGTTGTCTGATAATAGCGTTAAACTGATGAAAGAGGGATAATGACTAAAGCTGTATCCAAATGGATACAGAGATGCTTTCCCTTTGAATGTACTTTACTTACATCTAATGCAATGGGCAAAAAATACCCCACACCTTTAAATGGACCCAGACACATTACTACTGTAATTGAGATAATCCGACATTTCTATAGCAGTGTTATAGCCTTAATGGTAATTGCTGGTCATGAAACTCGAAAACAAAGAAGCTATCTGAACGTAATCCTGGTTGTTCTTATTAGTAATTGCTATACCTGGCTATTTATTACAGCAGCAAATAGGAAAATGAAAAGAACAGTATTCAATTTTACCCGCATACACAATATAGCTGATAACAAGCTGTTTGCAACACAGAAGTCAAATATATTTTATCATAAAATTAACAGAATTCTAGTCAATAATCTTTAGCTATTAAAAAAAAACAAACACCAGTATCTCACTGTATCAGACAAATGCAAAGCTAAAATTTATAATAATTCTTGGATGGGTCACAAATAGCCAGTTGGCTGAGATGACAATGACCTTCAGGATCTATTACCCTGAACACCAGCCTGTTATGAAAATCATGTAAAAATATACTGTTGAGAGGTACAGCTAGCCAGGTTTGTTCAAACCACAAAAACTGGATCTGAATTTTAAGCGCCTGTGAAATTTTTCTGTAATTACATTAGCTGTTTATCTGATTTGCATTAAGTCTTGAGCTAAAAGCAAAGGATTACATGGCATGTATTTTACATATATATAACACTAATTTTCAGCACCATTTTCACAGTAGGCCAGATATGGATTGTCAGACTGTTGCTACCTCTGAACCACCTTTGCTTTTACTTTAGCAGAGGAAGACTCATGTTTTAAGAGCCAGGGTCCCACTTCCAATTCATGGTGTTGATTCAGGTAGGGATTTCTGCTGTTTAAGCCATATGGCCAGGTCTGTTAGCTCAGGGGCAGCAACAGACTCATTCTTCATGGGATGTAATCGCTACAGGGAGAAAAAGAGGCCACTGTGCATAAGTATCACACACACATTATTAAAAATCAAGTCACTACATCAACCGCTGAACAAAGTGGTGAAACATCATAGGAAAAGCATTTTAAAAGTGTCTGGGTAGTATGAAGGTTAAACACTGCAGGTACGCAGCCACACAGCAATTAGGAAAAAATCTGCAAAAAGCACAAGTACAGTTGGTTAACTACACCCATAGAATGCATCACTATTTTATTCTCTTCATAACCCAGCAAACCTGAAACAACAAAGAATGGGTGTATTTACCACCATGGTCCATGGCACCTGGGGGATCCTGGTGTAGGTCATTGTCATGTAGATGATCAGAAAGAAGACGGTGAGAACCCAGTAAAACACAGCTACAAACATCACCCAGCCGAAGGCTGGATATAGAAAGTATTCTGTTCCAGCAATCAGGGTCCACACCAGCAGCCCCAATACCTGCAAAAGTTATGAAGAAAGAAAACTGTTACACAGTCTTAGACCTCATACATTTGTTCTAGGTCAAGGAACACCACCACTGCCATTCACATAACCATTTGATGAGCTGAGTTGGGATGCTACACTGACAGAATACTAATCTAACAAAAAAAGAAGAACATATAAAACTGGTTTTGCTGTGGCAGGGTGTCACAAAGGGAAAAGCAGACCGAGGCATCTCAGTGTTGATTTAGCTCACCTTTAACTATTATGGAGCCATACTGGCAGTGGTTTTACAGCTAGCTCTCAAAAGGATTGCTTATTATAGCCTACTAGCTTACGTGCATGAAGGTAAATACTACTGTTTTGCAGTCAGCAACGTCACTTTAGGAACAGAAGCCTGTGAAGGACCACTGGGATCTTCAGGTCCCATCTGCCACAGTCATAGGTAACTGAGTAGTTAGGGTCTAGTTCAAAATGGTCCACACCTCTCTGTGGACTCACAGGCACCATAGTCACAAAACAACTCCTAGGATCTTATTATAAAATGTAGTACTAAAATATCAACAGCCACCACCGCTGGAACATGCTGCCGGACGAGAGCAGGTCAGGTTGGGAACGTCATTACATTCCACAGTTCTGAAAACATCTCCCAAGTGACCTGGCCCTAAGTAGTAGACGAGAACTCACACTCAAGCAAAGTCCTCAAGCAAACCAGTCTGGGGAAAAAAAACTCCCTCCTGATCCTGAATCTGGCAATCTGTTCACATCTAAGACATGAAGGAATACGTGAACCAGAGATTTTAACATACTCTCTCCAGTTTTCTTTAGTTACGTTATCTCCAATGCATTAAGAGGGTTGAGGAGCAAACAAAACAGAAGTCAAGTCATATGCCACAGGAAGAAAAATTGTGTGTTTTGCAAGTTGTCCAGCAATTAGAAAAATCTTAATTATAAAGAGAAAGGGATATTTTATACCTTAAAAACAAACACACACAAAACCCAATCCCCACCACACACACTTCACTGGAGTCAGATGTGGGAACTAAAATTCTTATATTTGAAACAAGGCTCATCTCTTTCTGCTATCTGGACTGTGGTGAAACTGCCTAGCGGTGAGAAATGGAAGGAAGACAAAATTAAAGCAAATAGCAACACACTTATTTAACAGACAACAGCCATAGCTGGACAATCTAAAGAACCTTCTACCCCAATATTCTGTCTCTAGCAGTGCTTAACAACAGATGTCTGAAGAAATATATTAAGAATAGACCACGCAATAGTAATATTTCCTTGGACTACCTTCCTCTGCTCTCAGGAATGTGCAGTGGAGGGACTTCTGAGCCTACGGTGGTATCTTTGTAATCAATAGCCCCTGACAAAAGATGGCAGTTTTGCTACAGCTTCATTTGCACAAGAGCTAATCCTGTTCCCATGCAAGTTGTTGGCCATGGTCCCGTTTACTTTTCTGTTGCAGAATTGAACATGTAAACATTAATGATGAATCTCTAAACATTATATACAAAACTACACTGTTAAACAAAAGTTTATTGTAATCAGTCCTCCTAACTTTCAGCAGCTACCTGGTATCTGTTTATTTTGTCTTCAACTCATCCTCCGAACTGCCACCCAAACTTAATTCAGCCCTCAGTTTGTTGTCTTGTGTGTTCACAGTATATTCCTGTATATTATTTGTACATTCATCCACATCTGCACCATGCATACATAAAAGCACTGCACAAATGTCTGTTCCACTTTTTTTTTTTTGGTCTTGTAATAGAGAAGGCACATAATGGTCTTTTAAAGAGCATTTTATCCATGGTTTTCACCAATTCAGCAATTTCTCTTTAATAGGAAGCCCTAGAACTTGCTCGGACTGGGATAAAAATTCCTACTTTCTGCAGCATACCAGGGGAGGGCAGCATTGCCTCACAAGAACAGTTCAAATAGCATTAACTGGGTAGTTTAAAATATACAGTATTCCTTAATGCAAAGTTATCGGTTCAGCAATGCTTCCCATAGTTCATTTTAATTCTACTTCCAACAACATTTTACTAATAGTAGCAATTCAGTTAATAATGCCTCAAATTGCACTAACTACCCATGATTAGATTAAAAACCAACTCAATTTTAGTGTAACAACTGCTTTAAGATTAAACAATCTTGATAGACTGTTTAGCTAACAAAATACCATTTTCTTAGGATATAAAGTTGCTTTTCATTGTACCCATCCACTTTAATCCAAATTTAAATTCATCATCCAGAAATTATACCAATGAATAATTGGTCTCATGCTTGATAAATAATTATTAAAGACAGATTTATCCTAGATCTGAATATCTAGTAAAATACCAAGAGCGGAAACTTCGAAGATGAGACAAAGAAAACAAAGAAATTAGACATCATTAAACACCATAACCTACTGACGAGTGTTGGTTTTTAGAAAGCTTTTAAAAATAGAAGTAGACTTTTTTCATAAAAAGCACAAGACTGTGAACAATGCTTAATATTAAATTCAGCACAAATAAGATTGCTAAGGACACCTCAGCTTATATAATGGTTTATTTCTGGAAAAAGTAACAACTTCACAAGCAGCAAATTATTAAAATTAAAAAGGAAAATTTTGAGGTTACATGAGACCACTAATCTTACATTACCACACAACAGAGCTACAGGTTTTTTCCAGTAATATTCCAACCTGGTGTTATCACCCCTCTTTCAAGATCATTTTAATATTTAAGCTGCTGTACATCTCGCATGTATTCCAAAGAATTGCTTTTAATGCATGTTTTCGGCTAGCCCGTATCAATGGCAGAACAATTTATCTAAGCAATTGCGATGCACCACGGATGTTACAGATTTATATTCTTAACCAGTTCTTGGTTCATATGCATCGTAACTTTGATGGGTTGCATATTAGAGTGCATCTGACATTTTCAGTTAGATCCCGATACTCTTACTGCATATTACTGGAGCTGACAGGCTGAAATAATATTTCAGACTTCTTGATTAGACCTGAAAAGGTCAGATCAGCTCACGGTCAACAATTCACTCTGTGTGTAGTTAAATGATATGCCAAATGGTTTTATTGCATATGTAAACATACACAGTAAATTGGATTTAAAGTTCACACTGGCCATCAACATCTACAAAATACCTAAGGAGTCAAAGGAACATAGATATCTAGACAAGTCTTTCATGATTAGCTTGTCTTCTCAGCATGTTAAATACTGAGATAGCTTCTGCAGTGTTAAAAGCCTGTCTTGTAATATTCTGACTGTCCCTTACATTACATGTTTGCTGTTCAACAGATCAGTACAAACTGGATGACACTTGTGCACCTGCTGGAGCCGAGAATGCCGCTTTTCCTGCTGATTTGATAACAAACCTCCCCACTGGGAATAACTGGACTATATTCAAATGCCATCTCAGTGAGCATCTAGTGTACAGAATCTGGCAAATGAGTGATACGTATACGATACCATAAAGCAAAGACCAGCAACTGCAATACCTGGGGAGTGCCCACAGTAATTAAGTGTGCACAGACAGTACACAGCTACCTTCACTGCTTCAGATCAGCTGAAAGGCAAGGAAGAAAGCTCCACTCAGTAACTGGGAAAGGCCTGTTTCTCCTTATAGCCAGGTATGCTAGAGTGTATTAAAGTATTTGATTTTAATTTATGAGCAAGTCAACATATGCTTATTTAGAATTACAGGAACATACTACAATCCTGTCAGAAATGACTCTGAGAAAGGGAGGAAAAAGCATCAAGAAGACCGAATAAAATAATGCATGTGGTAGTCGATGAGAGGGGATGCTGGGTCCTAAGATTATAAGGGCTCCATCAACTGGGTCCAGTTTTTCAAGTCGGATGTGAGATAGGGATTTCACTCGTCAGTACATGATAAAGACAAGCAGTTTTCCCTTGTTTATTGCAGTCTCCGATTTCACCTTGGACATCTATTTTGTGATCATTTGGCTGTTGCTTGATTAGGGGAATTACTAGAATGCATTAATATGTCAAATGTACTAATGCATACTTCAGCAGTTGGCAGATACCATAAAAAGGAAATAAGTTTGTAGCAAAGTCCAATATTATTGAGTATGCAGGTTTAAAATTAGATGCTTAATTGCATATTCAAACCCTTAAATAAGTGCCATAATTTTTCCGCAGTGCCGAGAACTTCAAAAGTATCAGACTATTTAGTCACTTAAAAAAAAAAATTAAAGGCTTTGTTGCCTAGCAGATGAGACACATCTTGTCTCATCTCACTGGTAAAAGTCAGCAGGTATGAAAGCAGGTGTGAACTTGAATCTGTGTATCCAGTTTTGCTTTCTGAAGCAGCTTAAAAACTGGAGAACTGAATTCGTACTTGCAAACGGTATTGAAAAAGCCTATGATGTAGTGACTCCTCTCCAGTGACTCTAGCATTACAAATTCTGCAGCATTCATCTTAACCGGTTAACTCAGCAACACAGTTAAAATGTTTATGCAACCCTTTCAAAGGAAAAAGAAGTCTCACTGTGGCAGAACTGACAGGGAGAAAAACCTATTTGGCATGTTTGCCTGAAGCTTTTCCTATTCTTTATCCTAGAGATGCTTCCTAAGACCATTTCAGTTCTCTGTATGCATAAGTACTGTAGGATTTACACAGAGTTGCTACTGGCACAGATGGAAATGATGGTAGGAGACTAGAAGAGTTGTGCATTTGCAGCAACAGTTGTCTCCTGTATTCAAGCCACCTAAACATGGACAGAATCCAGCAAGTAGAAAGCAAGACATCTTGCCTCTCCTTCCCAAGAAAGGAGATTTTCAACTAGAAGAAAGAGAGACCATTCTAAATTATTGCACATCATTATTTCATTACTAAATCACAAGGTTAGGAGCTACCTCAGCAGCAGCACAAGCAGCCTATGAATCCTTTTCTTCCCTTGGCTACTCTCTGCAGGCAAAAAAAACCCAGGGAGTCTCCTGTGGGCAGGGAGAGCACGAACATTTCTCATGCCTGCTCCCTAGTTTCTTATCTCACCTTTCACGGCCCTTGGGAAGACAAGGTTGGAGATGCTTTTCATCAGGCACTAAGAGGGTAAGCAAGGATCCCTAAGGGCAGCCAGACCAGCAGTTCAGCACTATAGGGGCTCCCCTTATTTGATGTTGATTAGTCAGCCACCCCTTGGGTGTTTGTAAGCATTTGGTAAGATTAAGAAACATTCTTCCATGTCATTCATGACATGGATCACACACCATAACGCAGGATCTTACACTGTGAATCAAAATATTCGGGGGCGGGGAGTTATTTAAAAAGGAAAAAAAAAAAAAAAGAGAGAGGGAAAAAAAGGGCACTCCTCCTCTGCTGTTCCTGTAAGACATGCCCCGGACAGTCAGTCGTGAGAACAGGCGGATTTAATTGTCTTATATTTGACAGATATAGAATCTTTTTTTTCTTCTTCCACCTTTGGCTAAATGGAGTAAATGTTTGCACTGCACTTAAATAATGTTTTTAAATCGGAGTTTTTGTGCGCTCATACACGATCTATGAAGTGACATACAACAATTCCTCCTTCTGCCACTGGAGGGAACACAATCATTGCTTTTTTTAGAAAAACGCTTTAGAAGGGGGCACTTGCGCAGGCTTCAGATGCCCAGCAGAAACATAAAAGGGGCAATTTGCATACAGTGCCAAACCCTTGCCGATTGAAAGGGAACGCTCGAAATAAGCGGTATGTATACAGAAATCTTTCACAAGGGTTATGCTAAGTTAGAGTGTCTGCACAAAGCAACTTTTGATGGTTCACTTCCATACTGGGTACAACAGCAACATCAAATGTAGGTTTATCCACAAATTACTTGAAATAAGGATCATTTGTTTGTTTTACTTAACAAAACACAAAACAAACTAAAAAACCTGAAACCACAAAACTCTTCCCCACTATTTAGAAAATTGTATTTTAATGTCCATGAAGGAAAAATGCCTAAGAAAAAATAAGGTGAAAGCCTACAAGTACAGGATAAATCAATCAAATATCAATCCAGACTAAAATACAAAATAAAAAAAATCTTGTTTGTGCTGCAGTCAGAGAAAAGGTGATAAACATGTTTTAAAACTTAGCTTTTAAAACTGGAAGGATTCAAACAAATAAGATTTCTGTTAACACTGAGTAAAGATGCAAAGATGAGGCGATTCAAAAACATCTTTCAGCTACATTTTTTAGAGATGCAAGATCCTTAAGTGTCTTTGAAATTTCAATGACCACGTTAATGTACTCTCTAATAATCTAATCAACACTTTGCCTTAGCCTACCGCTCCTTTTTACCAGTCTCAAACACTTTTTTAACACAAAACGTTACAATGAGTTGACATCAGCCAATCACTACCGTGCCCCTCCCCATTACCGACAACACTGTATACCACCTTCCCTCCACAAGCATTCGCTGTCATCAGCAGTTGGAAGCACTTATTTTGCCAAGAGCTCCTCGATGGAGGAAAGGCTCGGGGAAAAAAATTCCTTTGAATTCTGCATGTTTTTGCAGGTTGTACACCAGATAAAAGGCTAGTGTTTTTGCTGAGACTTTTCAGGGCTTTGCCTTCCTAGCAAAATTTAAAAATCCACAGTGCTTGCAGAAATATGCCAGTGGTCATAATGGACATACCAATTAAGTATTTTATCATTTATACAGTATAACTCTTCGTGTCAAACTAAGTAGCAGCTACAGATCTCATGTCTCTCCTACCTTTGAAAAAACATTTCTATTTGTAATAAAACTGTGCAAAATTCAGTCTCTTCTACTTTCATAGCATTTCTAAAAATTGTCTGAATACCTTTAAAATTATTCTCAAGCAACCAGTTTCAGCGTTGAATCTTCCCACAAGTCTTCAAACTTTCTGTCATGCTCTTGGCTCTGTGGCAGCACCAGCAAGCACCCCTCACTACAGAACAAACGCGAGGGCTCAAAATACTGGCAATCCTAACCATCACTTGAAAGAACTCCCCCAGAGAGTTGCTTTTTAGGATAGACTTCCTGAGAAAAAGAACTACTGGAAGCAGCACATGCCAAAATATGCTCCAGAAGTACATCTTCACTAAAGACTGAACTCTCTTACTCAAGAGTTTAGTCCAAATCCTGTTACAAGCCACACAGAAAAACCTCCTGACCCAGGCTTGAAATGGGTCAAGGCCTGCTGGCAGACACTTCATTCAATAGGGAGCACGCCTATTCCGGAGTGAGAATTCAGATCAAGCCCTTCAACAGCTGACAGACCTCCAGTGCCTTTCCCACAGCTCCAGAGCTTCCTCGGAGCAGGGAAGTCCTCCCACACGTACCCCAATTCCCCAGAAAAGAGACCAAGAGAGCCTTCACCTAAAAAACTGGGGACCAGACCTCCCCACACCTGAGCCAGTAAAGAAGGGCTAGTCCTGATGTTTAGACCGTGACGCTCATTATCCAGATCAGCCATGCAGTGAGGATGTACTGAACTGGCTGCGGCTTGCGTAAATAAGGGTATCGGCTTGGACTTAAAAAAGGATTCACACTGAGAGGCAGAGCCAGCTTGCAGGAGTACCCAAGAAACTGTAAAGTCTCATTGGGAAGAGCAGAGAAAGGGAGGCAGTTAGTAGCTGGCATGCAAACGGGAAACTTATTTTTCTGATCAGAATGGGTACTGTAATACTGCAGTGCTGCCTAGGCATAAAGACAATAGTACCTGAGCAAAATGCAATAGCACACCCCGATTTCATATTACCTTAATGAGTCTACCACCTACTAAAATGAATAAATCACAAAGGTACTCCCCTAGCCTCCACTGTTGACTCCACTGACCGCACTGCAACTCGTGTGTGAGGAGTCTTCTATGATACGGTGCTCTGGCTCACTGCAACTGACAGCTGAGGAAAAAAAACTCGGGGGTGGGAGCAAGTAAGGAAACCGTGCTGTCCATCTCAGCAGCATATTACAATGCTAAAACCTTGCTTCACCTGAGAAATATGCGTGGAATGTGCGAGACCAGAGCTAACACCAGTAACACAGACCAAAAGGAGGTAGCTTAAATTAAAAAAGCAAGAGATGTTTTCCGGAAAACAGACTGTCCCATCTCCCATCAAAATTGTGAAATCACTACAAAAGAGTTTGTTTTTTACAGTTTCTCAGTAAGTTTTGTCTGAAAAAATAACTAGAGGTAGGGTAATGGATATTCAGAAGGTAAACAAGAAATAAGACTGTGCTTGGTTTGTAAGTTTAGTTCCATGTGATCAAAAACTTCACAGCGGAAGATTAAAAACTGTTAGGAAAGGAATAAAATAATAAAAACTCCACCAAACAGAACATATCACAGTGCTTTATAAATCAATGGTGTACCCACGCATTGAGTAAGTTCTGTTTATTCCACTCTCCCACTTCTAAAATGATTCAGTTGGATTATGCAAGGCACAGAGAACGGCTCCTGCAAGAAAAGAAAGTGAAGGTTGGAAAAAAGATGAGTCCAATTTTCTATTGAAGACTGAAGGAGGATATGACAGAAGTCTGCAGAATGGTGGGAGGCCTAAAGAAAGGAACAAGGGCTGGATCAGGACTCGCAACACAAGAAGCATCCAGCTAAATTACCAGGCAGAAAGTTGAAAAACAAACAGAAGGAAGTGTTATTTAAAAAAAAAACAAAAAACAAAACAAGAAGGAAAAAAAACCCAATACATAACCAAATTACAGAATTCATTGCCAGAGGAAACATCATACACACTCCTGGAAGACAGGTCAGCCCTGTCTGTATATAATATCTATATACACGATAGTCAAGATGCAATCTTCAGCTCTGGAAACTCCTAAATGTTCAGTTTGCTAGAAGCTCGAAAACTATAGCAGAGAAGGATCTCTCCATATGTGCTCCCTCTTACACGCCTCCCTAAGTTTTCAGTATCAGTCATTATCAGAGACTGAATACTGAACTAAACAGACCACTGACGAGATCCATTACAACCACCGTAACTAACTTACGGTTTTAATTTGCCTTACTTTCCTGCAGGAGACCCTGGCAACTGAGTACTGGAAGCTGCAGAAGTGTTAATAGAATAGGATGGGATGACTACATGCCACATCAATATACTGTTTGTTTCTAAAGTAGAATTACGAGGAATAATCTCAAGCAATGGTGAAGAAACTGGCTTGAATTATATCATCATAAAATCTATCGTCTTGGCAGAACAGTGGTTGATCATTAACAGGTCATTAAAATGTGTACAAAGCATAAAGATTGGTCCTTGTCCCAGGGCACTTTCCACATTAAATGCTTTAAGGTTTTTGAGGGCTGCATTCAGGAACACGCTACTGTTTACTGATGCCTGTAAATTCTAACTTATCCCTCATGTTTTGCCTGAGGATCTGCACACACAGAGACATTTATATAGGTTACTGTGCACTACGCATACATTAACTTATACGTCCTTGCTAACACAGTGCTAGCCATCATTTTATCTACATAGCCACAGCAGAAGACACAGCCTCATCTTTGCCCATAGTGTTCTATTATCTGACAAAAGTACCTTTATGCAGAATACAGTGTGACGGGCCTGTCCCAGGTCATTCAGGAGAAAGACCTGCAACCAGCCTCAGAGCTGCTGCAGCTGACGGGGAACACACTGGTTACTGCTATCAGTGGCTCCATCAGGGCCACAGTTTAATGTAAAAATAAAGAGGGGTGGTGCAAAACGCCACTGAAGACAAACAGCCTGTCCTAAAAAGCACTTACCTCTCAGGAAGGGCACCCGGTGAAATAGTTGGAAGGCAATGACCTCCACAGCGCTTCATCTCTAAACATGACCTCAACGCAAGGAGACTGCCTGGCCTCTTATCTAGCAATCACGAGGGATGCGAATAAAAGGAGAGCTGCTGCTCCCTTTTCCTTCCACTTCAGCAAGGCCTGGCTGTGGCAGGGATTACTCCCACCACCTAGCATTTCCCAAAAATAAACACCTTGCTATTGTGCAGCAATGCTGTTGATTTCAAATTCACTGTCTCCACAGTTTCCTGACAGAGTTGGGAGAAGTGGTATTGCTACAGGAAACACCACAGTATCATAGAGCTGGGAATTACTCACTGGAATTCCCGCTACGCTTTGCTCTTCAGCAGCACAGAAAGGAAAATGTAAAGTAATAGTGTATTAGACCCAAACACAAAATAATCTGCTTTTTCAGTTACTTTCTGAGGAAATTTTCACTTAATGCCGCTTTCAAGTATGAATTTTAAAGCAGACAATCACAAAGCAAAATAGCCACAGAGACAGACATGGCACAGGATACATATTTCTTTTGTGTCCTAGCGGTTGCTTTTGTGCAGCCTCTAGAGGTAGGGTTTTTTGGGAAAAACTTGACGATTCAGTACAAACACCTTCAGTTTTAAAAATAGCACATAAATTCCATACTCCGATCATTTCTTCTTTTTAAAACCCTGGTTATAAGTCGTCAAGATAGGTGAAACTACAAGGTTACATGTTTTTGTATTTATCATTCAAATATTTATGTGTTTTGGAGCACTGAGTAAAAGTTGTAGATTATTTCTTTGAGAAGTTAACATTCACAAGTTGGTCCTTTAAACAGTCCTGTTCTTGTACAGGCAGTACAGAAGAAAAAATACATCCTATATGACCCACATGAGATGCAGCAGTAATTCATTGAGTTGATTTGTAGTAAGTCCTACGATCAAATTCATACAATGCTGTATGATTTCATTGATTTCAATTTTAAAAGATCTTTATACTACAAAATTACATGCAGATTTGAGAGCTCATATTAGTAGGGAACATCAACTACTTGGTAGAAGGACTTAAAAGGGCTCACAGTGCTTCTTTGCTGCAATTTAAATTAAAACCATACGTGCAGGCTTTTTGAATTCTTATTTTGAGATTTGAAGCCAAGATTTGGACAAAGGAAGAAATTTCCTCTCCTCACATTTAACAAGAATTTCTATGGATGATGAATTTTGTATCTCTTCTCAAGACAGAGAGGGTTTCAGGAGTGCAGCTGCAGTTTAACTGTGGGATAGGGTCTGCCCCCTCCCTGTTTTTGGTTTAGGGTTTTTGAGGGGCGTTTCTTGGGTGGGGCAGGTGACAAGCTTAAGATACTACCTTTTGTTTGTGCAAATGTAGTGACTCGTTCACAAATATATGGGCATTTTCCTGAGAAGGGCTGCAGGCTTTCAAGTCAAGTAGTAGAGACTTATTTCTGGAGGTAAAGACCATGGTATAGCCCTTGTGCTCTGAATACAATTTCTCCTTTATAAAGTACACATACAAACTGTGAGTGCGCAGGTTTAACCTGCTGTGACCACTGAATACATGGTTGTCTTCGATACTTTTGGAAGTGCATTGTGAGGAAATTATTCCTCTTGCACAGAAAAATTAGAAAAAAAGACTATTAGCTTCAGTAATCTCTAACTCAGTAATCTCTTTTTACTTTTTCTTCTATTATTTAAATTGGAAAAGCTCAGAAGTGGATTCTGAGCTCAAAAGATACAGGGTCGTCTGGCTGAATGTGTCTTCCCCCATGTGGCTATTTATTAGCATCTTTATTACTACAACTACCATTGTTTCTTAATGGAACATGATGGTAGGAAGGGTTTGCTCTTTTGAGTTACCTATGTGTTCCTCTACCTTGATCTTGCCTCTTCTATCTACATACAAACTTTTCCTTTGGAAGAATTTTTACAGCACTCCATCTTCCTTTCTCCCATCTCCTCTGAAGGGATACAGCTCCTGAGTATAGAAAAATACCAGCTTCTCAATAAATCGCAATGATTTAAGTTATTTTTAACATTTGGTGCATGTGTACATGTAAAATACACACACCCACAAAGAAAGTCATTCTGCCATCGTTTGTATGTTAATAAGGTGAACTATTTTTAAAAGAGAATTCCTAACAATGGTTACTTATGAATTATGACTGATTATTTATGTAGTCCACTTTGTTTAAATGGTGTCTACGTTCTTCAAGAGAACAATGCTGTGTACAGCTGCTTTATTAATAATGTCACTGGCTCTTTGTCGCTATTTTTACATCTCCATCTTCCTGTTAGGCCATGTAAATAGAGATGTCTATAATTAGCAGACGCACAGCATTGTTTCACAAATCTTAGCTGTTACATTAAAATAGAAAGCTTATTACTTCTTTGGGAATAACTTTTATTTTGCCCTATAGTTAGGACACACAGTCATAAAGCCAGATATGATGCAATGGAAAAATCAAAGACCGTATCTGCTAAGAAAGGCTACTGCTGCATTCTACATCCATTTAAACATGAGGAAAACATTAACTGCTCATTCAAAAAAAAAAAAATCTTTTTTTTATTTTTAGAATAAAGTATCTTTTCATTTCCAGCTGAACACCACAGAAATTGGTGTTGTACAATACAGAATTTTCGCTTTCTGTGGGACAAAATCCTCTCGTCACCAAAAGTTGTAAGAGTTCCCCTTGCCTGACAAACAGAAGACATGAGATAATAAGTCTGCATCCAGATCTGTTGTTGTCTGCCTATTTCGAAGCTTATTGTACCTCTTGACTATTTCTGTATCGAGTCTCAAATATAAAGGTCCAACCCCCGGAACTATTATTCATGTTTTTAGGTAAAGATTAAGGATTTTACAAAGACTGATCCACATTGTAGAAGCACCTCTATCGCTGGCAAAATTGTTTTCTTTCCTGAATACATTTTGCATTAACAACATAGAAGAACAGCATGCCTATAAATATTTAACATTTGCATATGCTTTTCTGGAGGCATTTGTGTTCACAGACTTCATGGTCAGAAAGGACCATTTTGGCCATGTGTGCAATGGTATAAAGATTTCAACCTACAACATATTTTTTGGAAAGAGATGATGTCTTGGCAAAGACATTGCAATGATAAGATTCATCTTGTTTCTAAATAAGCTGCTATAATGCTTATTACTCTCATTGTTGAAAAACCTCAGCCCCACGTCTCATCTGAATTTGTCTGAACTCAGTTTCCAGGCATGTCCTTTTCTGAAATCTCCATTTGTTACCAATATATCAAAGATAACTTCATACTAAGAGTATTTAAAATTGTTGAAAAGACACAACTGAACAAGAGATAATCACAAACACTAACATTGCTTCTGACAAAAAGCTATGCTTCCACACACACACACACCTTTTTTTTTTCTTTCCCTTTCTTCTTTTCACGGTAGTAGTAGAAAGAGTTTACTTTGAAGGAATCAGGAACAGGGCAAATCCAGAACTAAGTTTTCAATAGAGACCTATTTAAGAGTTGTTACCACTGTCCCACAATTAATGTTTGCAGAGAAGTTTAGGATACAAAAGCAACTTTAAGATGAAGAATTATATGCAAGTGAAAATATTAAAGCCAAACAAACAAAATTAATTGGACAAACAAGTAAAAAGGCACTGCGGAGCAGTCATGCTTTTAGAGAAGTCCTTGTTACCGTGCTCCATAACTTTATTTTTAAGGTTCTGAAGAAAAAAAGTCCACAAGCCTGAAGGACTTCCCACAGCCTGTCTGCTCTCCATAATAAATACTCAAATGGTGCATGCAGCACAAGAGAACAAAGTAAAAAGCTCTGTAGGATACCTGACACTTGAAATTCAAACTACCAAAGTCATAAATTAAGTATATATGCCTGTATGTGAGGCAGGGTATAATGTTCTCCAACTGCTTCAATGGGCCTTGTGTAAACAAAGAACAGAACAACTGGCTACAACTGTCAGCTTTCTAGTGCAAGGGAAAAAAAGTCTCCAATCAAGAAAAAATATTTCAGGGCCTCAAGACATTGACTTATTCAGATTTAAATAAGTGAGCAGAAATGATTTGATGTCCCTCAGATGTCTGCTCTGCTTTTCTGCCAGAGGTTGCTGCCCTGCAAGGGTGACTGCATGCAAAGCTGCTCCTGAATTACTGCACTTTACTGCTCAGTATATCCGAGGTAAACAAATCACTGGTTTGGGTTATCACCATATGCTGAGCTGTGAACTGCAGTGAACAGCAAGGCATGGAGACCTTTTCAGCTGTCTGCGTTTAAGAGCCACCAGGCTGAAACCAGAACTTCTGTATTTGCCTCCTGTAATTCATAAACACAGAAAAGTCAAGAAACAAGCAGGAACAAGTCCTTCTTAGCTGCTGCTCTCACTGCATGCACTTATGCTTCACTGTCCCCACAACACAGCTAAAAGATTTTGGGTTTTCAAACATACTCCATTCCATTTCTCTCTCTGAATCCGATTTTCCAATACAGTTCACAGATGTCAGAACTGTTGCAAACTACAAGGATTACTATGGATTAGTGGATCTCCCATGCCTGAAAGAGAAGCGTTTAGAGCAATTACACTTCATAGTGGAAAGGTATTCCCCATACATTCTCTTTCTAGCTCCTCTGCAGGCGTAGCACTTTCCTCTGGGAGACAAACATGTTGTTAGCCTCAAAACTGGTACAACCCGCAAACATATCATAGAATCATGGAATAGTTTGGGTTGGAAGGGACTTTTAAAGGTCATCTACTCTAACCCCCACTGCAATGAGCAGGGACATCTTCAACTAGATGTCTTGGTTTCGGCTGGGATAGAGTTAATTTTCTTCCTGGTAGCTGGTACAGTGCTGTGTTTTGGATTTAGGGTGAGAACAATGTTGATAACACACCGATGTTTTAGTTGTTGCTAGGTTGTGCTTACACTAGTCAAGGACTTTCCAGATTCCCCTGCTCTACCGACTGAGAAGGCTGGAGGCGCACAAGAAGCTGGGAGGGGGCACAGCCAGGACAGCTGACCCAAACTGGCCAAAGGGACATTCCATACCATGTGACATCGTGCTCAGTACATAAACTGGGGGGAGTTAGCCAGGGGGGCGGTGACTGCTGCCCGGGAACTGGCTAGGCATCGGTCGGCAGGTGCTGAGCAATTGCATTGTGCATCACTTATTTTGTATTTTTTTTAATCATTATTATTGTTATTATTTTCCCTTTTCTGTCCTATTAAACTGTCTTCATCTCAACCCACGAATTTTACTTTTTCTTCCCCCGATTCTCTCCCCCATCCCACTGTGGGGGGGAGGGGAGTGAGTGAACAGCTGTGTGGTGTTTAGCTGCCTGCAGGGTTAAACCACAACACTAGATCAGGTTACTCAGAGGCCAGTCCAACCTGACCTTGAACGTTTCCAGGGATGGGGCATCCACCACCTCTCTGGGCAACCTGTGCCCGTGTTTCACCAGCCTTTCTTCCCTCTATCTAGTCTAAATCTACCCTCTTTTAGCTTAAAACCATTACCCCTTGCCTTATCGCAACAGGCCCCTTATCTAGCAAAGTGTGCCCACAGTCCTAGCACAGGCTAGGATTTTGTCCTAAAGTTCAGGCAAATCTCCTCAGCGTGAAATCAAAATATTGGTCTAAAATATAAGCACTACTTGCTCTCCATCCCATCCAACCTCCCCCCACCCCTGCATTACAGAAGCTGAGTCAGCAGATCAGGACACTGGCTCTGTCTCAGGGCATGGTCTCATGCATAGGCATAGACTAAATTGTGAGAAGAGAGGACAAGGCTACTACACTATCAACCACTGGCAGATGAGTAAGGCAGATAACTAGAGGGCAGTCACCTTGTCAGCCTTCAGCACCAAATTTACAACTGCTTACCAGTCAACCGCCTCTGCAGCGCTCAGGTCACAGTTCATCATGGTTTAAGGCGACGGGAACTGTGACTGGGTCAGCTGCTGGTTCAGTGGAGGTGGCCATGACCTGACCCAGCAGGCAGCACCAATATCCAAAACTGCAGCAACTGACTTGGTCGAAGGCTATCTGCATCTGACCTGCAATTCATTAGCAGCAAGTGATGCAGCACACACAGAAAAGTTATAAGGAGGAGAGCTCTAGGTAAGGTAACAAAAGCCAAGGAGCTGAGGGGTTACAGGCTGAGGGTATGCTCTGCTTTGGCAGCAGGCTCCCTTCCCACCCAAGAGGTTCTTCTGAAAAACCCAAGCCTTTTCCTGTAGTTCTGTTTATATTACACCATCTCCAATATACACAACCAACTAAATTATATTTACTTAGCTAACTTCCACACCTTTTCCCTTTCTCTTTCCTCAGATTTGGATCACAGCTTTCTTTTGCACAGTATTTTCTTCCCTAGAATGACAATAGGGCATATACAATAAAGAGGTGTTACCAGTCTTTCTTCAAATACTCTTTGTTCAGCATTTCAGCTATTTACCTCCCGCTCAGAAGTTCCTGTTTTCCCACTGAGGGGGGAAGGGAAGGCTGTCTATGGTGGCTTTTTGTTTAAAAAGTCTATGTACAGTCAGAGATATTTAGTACATTTTCCCTCCAAAGCGTGATACTACTAGTTTCAAATCAAAGAGGGGAAATTCTTTAGAGAACTCAAAAAAATCTGACTACAAAAGTAGTATTTTGCAGGTACCCCTTTCTTCAAGCTACCAGCTATTCCTATATCAAAATGCTCAAGTCCACACACATTGAAAACTCAGCTCGCTATCATGAACTGTGTACAACCACAGTAATGTAACGTAACCTCCTACTGCCAACAATATTACAGGCCTTAGCAAGTAAAACCAAGAAAGCAGAAAGGAATTAGGCTGCTGAAAGACATGACTAGCTGGGAGCTTTGCTAGTTCACACAAAGGGAAAAGGAAGAACACAGCGTGCATAGGGATTTGCCTTTGATACAGGAAAAAGCACATGTGGTTTCATAATCCAGTGATAAGGCAGGAAAGCCATGGGGGACACTCATTTGTTGGACTGAAGAAACATGTTTAGATTGACGTATGTGACGTTGAGCTGTTTTGACATCTAGGATTAATAGTATCATGAGGTTATGGCAATGTGGATGTAACAAAATGACTAATGCTTCATCACGAAATAAGATACCTACTTGTCGCTTGTATGTAAAGCTGTACACAGCTTTCCCTTTTATCATCTATCAGCTACTCTGTTCAAGCCAAAGAAACTGCGCATATGAAACAGGTAAACAAACTGGTAGCACACTGGGGGGAATCTTGGTAACAAGTAGGTTTAATTTTCCCTAAGTCGATTCTAGCACAAAAAGAGGCAAAAAGTGTTAATTAGGCTCCTCCTAATCTCAGTCTAATTTGACAGCAAGTACTCCACACAGGGGTATTGGAGAGGAAAGGTCTTAGGGAAGGTGATCTCTTTTATTAGATTAATCTATAGAATTGGCAAATGAAACAAATGGGGAAAGCTTCTGGGCATACACTTTTCTTCAGCACTGAACAGAAGGAACAACGAGCCGCCCCTTTACCAAATGCTAACAAGCGGATAGGAAACGACTATCGGAAAGGAGCTGCTGATCTTTAAGAGCCTGACAAACAATATAAGCGCCGATTAGCATGTATAACCTTTGCGGTAGGTAGGCTTTCACGTTCCTTTTATTTCATGTGCGGATATGTCGGGATGACTGAAGTCAATGGGAAATTTGCAACAGGTTTTAATAGCATCAAAAACTGATTCATTATAACCTTCTCTTCATAACAATACTGTTTGTGTACATTAGATCTTAGCCTGCTTTTGTTGCCATCAACTCATCTGGACTCTATTTGCACCTCTTCTCAGGGTCATCCTCTTGCTTGCATACATTGTCTATGTAATCTTACAGAAACAGCAACCACCACAAGTCAAAATTACATGTTCTTTTAAAATGCACTTCTCCACCATCTTTTTTTAAATGGAGACCTAACTTGAAGAGGCATTTTGAAATAAAGTTCAGTTTTTAAAGTGAAAATTACTTCAGACGTGAGTTGGTTTGGGTTTTTTTGAGGCTAGCATTCCACTGTTCAGCTTAATAAGAAAGTGAAAATCAGATGTAACCAAGCTTAGAGAATTCCATTTCATTTATTGCTGTGTACTCTGTTGAATTTTAACTTGACTTGGTAAAACACTTTCTAAGAGACCCCATCTCACCTTTAACACATCATCTTGACTTGCTTACTTCAGGCAAACATTTCCTAGATAGTCCTCTGTTACTGCATAAAGAGAATGTCAAGTTCTTTGTACAAGTGTCTGGTCATGTTTCATGATTGCCAAAGTCTAGAAAGAAATCCCAAGTTTGAACAAAATGTTTGGAAACCTCATTCTCCTGGCTAAGATTCCTACACTTTTTGCTGAGAAGATAAACAGGGAAAATTCTTTAAATATCCTGAATGGAACAATGAAGATGTAATTAGTAACATAAAAAGTTGTTTATCATTGTTCCACTCTTGGTAAGTCTCATCATTCAATTACAGTTCTACAGGCCTGTGTAGTATGTTCAAAACTGGTTTTATACATCTTCAGATGGAGGTCATAATTCAAACAGAAAACACACCACAAGAGAACCCATCTCTTCAAGTAGGTCATTACTTTCCTCTTGCACACTGCCTTTTAAAGTCAAGTCTCATTAATGCAAGAATCTACTCAAAACAGTAAAATAAGGATTGTGGTTTTCCGAAACTATAGTAGTTTCCCAATGACAGTGATCTTTCTGTCCAGTAGGAATTTTAGATGGTATCCAGACTCTGACATTAGCCAAACTCCTGTGCATTTGGAGAAGAAAAAAGAACACCAATACTATATTCATTTGTACTGCGCTATATCTTAGTAATACCACAGGGAAGGAGAAATATTTTCATCTTGGAGGTCATCCAGCAATCCACAATAGTAAATACTTGTAACTGTATTGCACAGTCCAATGAACATGGCTTATGCACACGGCGAGGCTTCAAAATATGAATCAGAAATCCCAACACAGATCCTGCTTTTCCATGTATCCTGAATTTCTCATATTGAAGAACTTGTCAGCCTTTTTCTAAAATCTTTCATTGAGGTCATCACAAGATAGTGGTAGGCCTGACAAAAAACAAGTCCATCCAACCTGTTCTATGCCTATGGCTCAGCCAAAAGCATTTGTTTATTTAAAAGAAAGCACCTGCCGCAATGCAAGAAGCAAACATGTCACAATATTAACCAATAACCTCCTAAATCACTGTATCACTATAAGCATTTCTAATATTCTTCTAAAATACTACAGTATTTTCCATAGTTTTGTCCACCTACAGCTTTATGACGCCATTAAAGATGGATGTCTCATACTGAGCAGAGCCTGTTCTTTCAGTTGCCTCACACCTCCTTCTCATAAGACCCCATTTTGCCAAATTCTTATTTTTCTATGTGGATTATCTGCGTCAAGCCTGAAGAAGAGCAGTCTGGATGAAGATTGTGCAAAACAGACCTTCAGCCAGTTGCCCTGAGCTGATGGGTAAGGAAGGCTTGAAGGAACGAAGGGACAAAAAAAAAACCAACCCGCAACTAAAAGAGCTGGAAAGATAGGACTCGCGACAAAGAGGCAGAAGAGTGCACGAGAGAGACAGGCACAAACATATGTTGAAATACTTTCCATTAAGTATGCAACAATGCCGGAAATACAGTTCTTCACACATCTTAATTCTATCATTAGTTAAGTGTACGTTATGGTATAGTCTGTAATTACATGACCACGTACTTTCCCCTTCTCCCCAACACCACCTGCGTGCAGCAACAGAAGGGAGAGCCTTCTTCAGAACGAATGCCTTCCACTATTTTGCTTTCTCCTTGTTTACTTGTGTGGCCTTCAGACTTGTTCCCAGCGTGCAACTCAGGGCTTTGTATCCACATGGGCTCTTTAAAAAGACTTTGTTATCTGAATTATGTCACAGGTCATTAGTAAATTATTAAACATATCTCTGTGAGATAAAGAAGTATGCTATCCCAATTTTACAGACAGTGCACTAAAATTAAGGTCAAAAGTACTTCTTGCCAAATTTCACTGGAAAACTTTTTTTCCCACAGCACTTAACATGGCACTGCATTCTGCCTCTTCAGAACATAGCTCCTACTGGCTTCAGCTAAAACTGCAAATAATAATTTCTTTTGTATCTCAGGACCAGAGTTGGGGATCCAGAAAACAAGGAGAAAAGCGAGCACACTGAAATGCCAGGCTTACTTGCCTTATCTAGCATCCCATAGGAACAC
Organism: Aptenodytes patagonicus; assembly: GCF_965638725.1. Classification (NCBI taxonomy): domain Eukaryota; kingdom Metazoa; phylum Chordata; class Aves; order Sphenisciformes; family Spheniscidae; genus Aptenodytes; species Aptenodytes patagonicus. The sequence goes on from NC_134950.1 coordinate 125,706,838, forward strand.
TGTAGTGCAAGCAGAAGATAAAAATCAGATTTTCCAAGGAAGCAATTAGCCAGGGGACCATCCTTTCTCTTTGAATAATCCTTTCCTTACTCATGACATACCTTCCTCCAATGCTGTATGCACAATACCCCAGGAACTCCCAGAAAAACTCTCCTGTGCAATGACAGTGACAGAAGTTTCTTGATAAAAATAACTTGATCACGCAGGTTTTGGCTGGATTCCAGTGTCTGCACACAATCCAATACCAAACCAACACTGCCAGGGTGAACATCGATTCTGGCACTTCTTAATTTCCAAGGCCTTCAGCTATAATAGTATTTGTTTAATGGTTTTGCATGTGCCTATGCACACACAAGCTCTTTGAAACAGCATATGATGTTACTGGCAGCAAGGTACATCATGGTTTAGAAATTAAACTAAAACCAAATCGATGCAGATGCTGTCATTTTTGGGTGTTTTTTTTCCCCTCTAAGGATTGAATAAAAGCACCACCCTCCCCAGCATGTATCACAGTTTTGCTCTGAGCCTGTAGAGGACAATTGTGCATTTGTTTATGCTTTCCAATCTACAGCAATAGTAGCAGGCATCCAACCATGGATTCACCCTCCCCTCACCTGATCCTTGCCAGAGTCTGCCCTACAGTGGCTGTCTCCAGTTGGAGACAACCAAGGCTGATTTTATCAGTTGAAGTGTCATTTTAAAGATACATTCCAGAGGTTTTCCTTTTGTTGGAGGCTTTTTTGCCTGTTCCCCTGTTCCCCAATGCTTAATTCCTGCCTGCAACACTCTCTGTGTCTCCATTTTTAAATTTCTCCTACGGTTCCTCATACTCCGCTCAAAACTGCGATGCCACATTCAGCTATTACCTACTGCAGGAGCTGCAGCCTTGGGAATAGCACTACTGTTGAATGAAGAGAACAGATGCTAAAATACATATTAAAGGGACTCTTTCATGTAATCACTATACACACATACAAAGGAAAAATACACTAACATACTGTACAGCCTGTTAGTGGCTATACAGCTTCCAGGCTAAATAAATGGAGTTCATGTCACCTATAATGCATTTAAATCCAGGCCTGGACATAGCAGTCACATTTACAGCTGATGATACAAACCACTCTTGTTTTCAGGTAGAAAGCAGAGGTTCTTGACAGGCTTCCTTTCAAGTTGTAAACATCAGGCCATCAGCTAAACACAAGCAGCAATTACCAGAGTATGATCAGAGAAGCTGCTTTCCCCACATGGCCTCTTTCCAGTCCCACCTTGCATTTTTCCAATACATTTATTCTTTCTAACTAGATTATGATATATCCAAAGACTGACAACATCTTGCTGATTATTACCATGCTTACTTAGTTCACCTCAGTTCTACAAAATCTGATTTTAGTGCATCTCATATTGGACCAGAAACATTGTGGCTGCCCAGAAGAAACTGCTGGGGCAGCATCCCTCTAATGATACCAATTTGTTGAAATTGGTTTTGGTTTGCTTTGAAGATTTTTGTCTCAGCAAACTTGTGGCTCCATCAGAGTCATCTGCACACCCATACCTTGCAAAACCGAACAGTTTAAACACTCAGTATTGTGCTCCAACTTGGCAAAAATGCAGTTACGCCCAGGACTGATCCAAGTCTGTGCAGCAAAGTGATCTGGCAAAGCCTGGATCCGGTATTAATGGATGTGGAACCAAGACCCCAGCCTCTTTCAGTTCACTTAACATAAGCTTAACATCAAGCCTTCCTTGGACCAGACCCAGCTCCCACTGAAAGCAGTGCCTTGATTCTTTCCTTATTCAGTCCCTCCTTCACTGGAGTTTTACCAGTCTAATACCTCAGCCGCTCCTTTCAGAGGCAGGTGAATCAGTGCCAGCAGCTTCCATGGGAACTGGCTCAGGCCACATGAACAGAACTACCTTGCCAAAGGTCTGATGGACGCTAAAATCTACTTGCTATTTGACCCTAGAAAAGAGGGCTTGGTCCTCTCTGCAAGGACACGCTTTCTACTGCTTTTCTGGAATTGAAACAGGAACAAGTGCAGAAATAGCACACTGTTACAATATGTACTTTATCCAAAAGAAAAACAAAGCTAAAAAAATACACGTGTGTGTGTGTATAAAAAAAAGCAGGACCATTAGAAACTGACTATATGGCACTATTATTCCCAGGAGAGAACAGGAAAGAACAGCAGGCTGAATGAGAAGGCACTCGCCAAACAAGGGTGGCACATCATAATTCCCGCTATGCTTCCCATTCAGAAGGCCTCAGAGCCCCTAAGAGAATTTTTCTGTGGTTTTGAGAATTCAATTTTTAAGAAGAATCCTTGAGCCACCACTGCTCTAACCCTGCCTGTTGCTGCTATGCAGTCGGTGCAGGACAGAGTAGACACATCCACAGGCTCCCAAGGTATATAGGGGTGCTCCCAGCGTCCTAGGGCAGGGAGTGAAAGGCACCTGCTCTTGCTGTAGAAGCAGCACTTTGTTAATGGTTAAGACTAGGAATCAGAAACTTGGGGGCCATTTATGATTTTGCAAGAGTCCTGTGTGACTCATAGTCCATTAACCTTTTTGTCTTCGTCCTTCCCCTGCTTGCATTCTTACTACGCTGCCAGTAAATGTACCTCTTCATCATACATGGCATGGAAAAAGTTTTTTTAGATAGGCATACACTACTTTAAGATCCTCTAATTTGAGGTCTTAATGTGTAATAAATCATTCCAAGGAGAAGGCAGGAATCCCAGTGCGGAAGGAGGGAAAAAAAAAAAAGAATATAACACAAGGAGAGAAAAACAAAACAAACCAACAAACCAACAATCACAGAGAAAAGGGACACAGACAAGTCCAGGATTTGTATTCATTTTAGGACAAAATGCAGCATCAAGTATCTCCATCATTCGCTGTATCTGACAATACCACTGTCTTCACAAGCAACTCAGTTCCCACAGTACAATTACCCAGGGATGTGGGCCTTCGGGGGGGGTGGGGGGGGTGGGGGGAGTCTTCCATAGCTTCCATAGTAATTTTTATTGAACCAGCTGGTGTAGCTGGAAAAAGGCAGTTTTCAGGGATGCAGTCCCAATCTCTTTCCAACTATATCATCAGCCTTTGTCCTCACACCATAATGGTTTTAGCCTCAGCACTCATCCTCATGAGTCACACACCCAGCCACAGCATCATGCTAAAGCTAAGCGCCCAGGAAGCTGTACCTATTCCATTAGGAATAATGGGAGGACTGCACATTTTACCAACATACAGACACAGGCTACTGAAGGCCAAAAAAAATTATCTAAAATTAGCTTTGGGTTGTATAAGAATTTTTGTAGGTACAAAAGAAAGAAATTGTTTTCTAGAGTTTGGGAGGGGTGAGGGAGAAGAAATTATACTCACTATCCACCCAAGAACAAAGTTGATGTTTAAGTATGTCTTTAAAGCATTCTTCTCATTAAGAGAGAATGACATTTCATACATATTCCACCTTAACCTTGAGGTATTGAGAATATTTTGCATTTTTGACCTTTTGTAAAATATCTGCATTCAGTTTGAGAAGCATTTTCACCCTCTTACCATATCAGTCCTAACACTGTTTCTATCTGCACTTGGAGCACGTTCCGGACAACACTTTCCAAAGCTTCTGTTTTCTTGTGTTCCCCAAACAGTTCTCTCTTCCCAAGGAAACACCCTGATCTTGTCCAGGAAACCAAAGACCTTTAAGGAAACAGAACTTTAAACAACGATATGATCCTAGAGGAAGATGGAAATCATATAGATGTGTGTATCCACTACACTAAGGACACTTACACTAAGGTTTAAGCTATGGAACAGCAGCACCTAAAAAAGGAAGAACAGAAACCTGACTTCAGTGAGAGTTTTGTCTGATCAAGAGCAAAGGAGAGAGCTTAGACTTTATATTGTGTGTTTTCTTATTCATGCACAGGAAGATGAAGCTACTGGATGAAGTGACCGACTAGTACAGGATACTTCTTTTCACCCAGTAATTCAAAGTGAATCGTTTTAAGACCATGCTTATGTACACCCCCTCTAGGCAAAGCACTTGCTCAACACATCAGAAGGTGTCTCAGTGTTGTCAACTACATATAAGCAGACACACTATGACTGGAGTAAAAACTGCATTATAAGAAGAAAAAAAAAGACAGAAAAAAGATCTCTACAGTTCCTGATAGAAGAGAAAGTCTTGCTGCTACTCAGGTGAGGAAAGGGGATTTATGGAACTCCCTCTGTGTTTCTGAGCGCTATCTAAGAACTGGGGGTGCAGGAGGAGCATGGGATCTATACACAAAACTCTGAACTGCAGGCAGAGAGGGCATAAAACTAAAGGAAAAAGCTAAACGCAAGGAGAGCTTTAAAAAAATTAAGTACAATTTTTGTCTTTTACCTTTTTCCACAGTAAATGGTCCCTCTGTATTACTCATGTTTTTCTTAACATTTATATGATTTTATTGCTAACTTAATTCAAAACCTGAATATCTGTAGAAGATTTTGATGCATCTCTTAGGAAAAAAAAAGGGGGGAAAAGCCTACTGAACAAGCATTTGGATGTGTCCAGTTGTTCTGGTTTTGGTAACCTTAATATCTTAAGTCTGACATAACTTTCAACATCTATTTCATATTTTGAGGCTCACCACTCTACTAGAATAAACAAATTCAACAAGATTTCTTTTCTCTGTTAAGCCTTCAAAGGTCTTACATTTGAAGAATAATGAAATAGTGATCAAAATTATTTTTATTGTCCAGAAATGTAATTTCAAACCATAATTTTATGTGGTGCCAATAATGTAAATAACCTCCTATCAGGCTTCTATTTCAAGTACATATCTTATTCCAGGCATTTCACTCAAAGAATAATCTGTATAGAATAGCATGAAGAAATGCAACTATAATTACAATTTACTAAAATTACCACCATCACAAGCTTTCACTTGCAGCAGCAGCATAACAACCTTTCAAACCTTTCCAAGCTATGTAGTATGTGTTTTTGTTAAGGACAAATAGCCATCACAAGCCTTAAAATTAGTCCGGCAAGTTTTATGAGAGACTCTATCTAGCAACATACTGGTGCGAAGCAACAATCTGAAGGAATCAATGTCATTCTGCTAGAAAGTAAATATTTTATAACTACATCCATAGCAACCACAAAACTCTCCACTTCTGCAAAGTGATCCATAGTGCTTGACTTCAGAAGCTGATTTAAAGCTCTGAGAAGGTATCACTAGCCATCATTCATCTTGGCCATAAAATTCCCAGGAAGACAAATATATGGTCTTTCTGGGCCATCATTGCACAGAAAAGAAACACTCAAAAGACATCTCTGGAAATTGCTATACTTGCTTCTTTTGAAAATATAAATCCTCCTCGGGGGGGATGAGTTACACTATAGGAATAAGTATCAGTTATCTTCTATAGGATATATTTCTACTGCAGTGTCAACTCAGGTGATCGACATCTGAATTAAAGACTTTACATAACACCACTTATGTCTTATATACTACTTTTCACCAACAGATCTCAGTGTGCCTTACAAAGATTCGCATCCATATTCCATGAATGGAGAAGTTAGAGAGATGAAGATAAATTCATTGTCAGTAGTGACTGGCCAACTAAGGCCAGTGAATTCAAGTCTCCCCAGTCAGAAGCCCCTGCCCTGTTCAGCAAGCATCATTACTTCTGTATATAAGTAATTTGTATAAGCTTCCACACACAAAAGCTGTGTTTTATGCCAGTTCCCAAAGGCCTCTCTCAGAAATCCAGTGGCATTTTCTATTTTACTCTTTACACTGAAACAAACTGACACCAGTTCTTTCCCAGTAAGTGGCAGGAAACCTTGCACGCTCTCTCATCACGGGGGCAGATGTAGAAGGCAATGGAAATCTGTCAGCACCAGGTTTGGGTACATGACTCCTTTACTGCTGAATATGCACAGTCAACCTCATCCCAGATTTATGCTGGCTTTAAAGCAGCTACATAAAGGACAGGTAATACCTGATCCATCATAAAACCTGTCTTTATAAAGCTAACTCATTTTGAAAAAATTGGAAACAGCAGACTGAGTTAAGAGCAGACCAGACCAGTATTTTGCAGCATTGCAAAGAATCTCTTAGTAAGAGCTGTTAAGCTGAATTTGCTGTGCCATTGAACCACAGACTCACTGCAGAAGTAGTCTGGTTACCAGTGCACATGGAAATCCACGCAACAGTTAATTCATCTTCACAGCACCCAAATTAGGGATGTAAGAGCAATACCTGATCAAGATCCTTCATTTAAGGGACTGAAAGATTTAATTTATGTGGTAACTTTGTGCTTTTCCATTCTCTTTGGTTGAAGAAGAACACAGATTTGCCCTTTGCCTATACAGAGAAGAGAGCTCCGGTTTCAGAGCCAAGAGTCACAGACTGCACTCCTCTTGCTGCATGCACATCGCTGCCTGACAGCAGCAATAATCAAATATTTATGCAGCCCCACAGTGAAAACTCTCAGAACATTTAGCACTGTTGTTTAACACCCCTAGCTTAGCTTTAACATAGTATCCTAATGAACAGGGGGTGTGGTAGATGAGTAGCTGCAGTGATAACAGATATTACTAAAAACAGTCACCTTCCCTATCTGTCTCGCAGGTGTCTCCAGAGCAGGGGCAGCAGAAGCAAAGGTATGCTCTTACCACAGCTGCTGCACTTCAGAGCTTGGTGCTTAGACTGAAAATGATCTATCAGGCTGCAAACTCCCGAGACTGAAATACAGACACACATATGAGTTCGTCCCATTTACAGGTTTGCAAATCATTAGCAGAAGGATCATGCTGTGAGCTGGGGGATCAGTACTGTGGGTCAGAAATATCCTGAAGAGCCAATCTGTGCAGGCAAGCCACAACTTTTATATCTATATAGGATGATCAGAACAGGCAGGAACTGACTGATTTAGGGTACACAACTCCATTATTGCTGAATACGCACAGCCAATTTTGAAACAGAGATCTTGTGTAAAGCTAGTCATCCTCTCTTAAAGCACATTTTCTCTCAGAAAAAAAAGAACATTCAGAACTGGTGGAAAAGGTTTGACCAAAAACCAATGCCAAACATATATACACACACACACACACATAAACTCACCGATTTTAGTAACTGGTTTTATTTCAGTTAATTCCATGTCAAGGTATTCACTAATAGGTTTTTCTTTTCCTTTAATTTCACAGAAGAACAGCTACTCTACCTGCTTTAAAATAAGTGGGGTTAAGAACCAGAAGTATTTCCTCAAAGGCAGTATCTAGCAATAGTCTACTTCTGTAAGACCTGCCTTAATGCTTTCAACTTCATATTAAAACTGTCCTCCATTCTCCCAAATACATCATCACAAACCAGTATAAATTCATCTACATTACAGACTTCTATCAGCTCCTTTGAGTTGGCCAGGAACCGCACATCTTCACACTGTTGATCAATAAATACACATATGTGGAAGCCTGTAGTGCAGACACAACTCTACACTAGCCTACGAAGTCAGGTAGCATTGAGGTTCTTTCTGAAGCTGGTAAATGTGTTCTCAAGTACTTAAGAAACTTAAACCAAAGCTGGCTCTAAACATCAATATTAATGAACTCAAGCATCTCAAAATGGTGGCTGAAGAATCATTTTATAATTATTCCAGGAGTCAGGAAAGGCTGATAGGAAACAAAGTCCCCCTAAAAACCATCATCGCTCTGTTCAGAAAGGTAAGCTACAGAAGTATCATCACCTGTCAACACAAACTAGAAAGCACATGTCCAACAAAGAGTAAGCAAGAGCCTGTCCATGCCCTGTGGCCATGTAGCTCAATGTAAGTGCAGCTGATGCAGTATTCACAGCCAAGCTGAATATACGACATTCCAGCAGGGCTTGGGAAAAGCCTTGGGCACCTCTTTAACAATCTACAGCAAGACCGTTCTTCAGAAAAAGGATAAGAACGGTTCATAATTCTGTTGTAATTAGTAACTGAGAAAGAGTGGAAAAGAAAGCAGCTTTTCTTTCAAAAACTAAGACTTCTTTATTCACAGATGTACCACAACTCTGACAGTGAAGCATCCCCTGTATTTAACAACTGAAATAAGCCTACAGTCACTTACCTACTAAAGATCACCAGAATTCCCAACCATGCCGGCATACACAGTACCAGCTGGCAGCAGGCTTCAACTTCACACCCTCACCACTACTTGCCCACACAGCAGCTGGCATCTCAATGCGCATCCTCTCTCCCACAGCACTGCTCCTGCCAGAGGTCCTACACCACATATCAGCCTGAAGCTTCGCTTGGTTATTTTAACTTTGAAGTCAGCAAAACCAACAGTCATTCCACTGCTCTGGTGAAGCACAATGTTTTCAAGCCTTGAAAATGAATCTGGTCAAATAAGTTAATCCTACCAGCATCATAAAAGCAAAAACATCACACAGGAAACTCAAAAAATTAGTTGAGGCAACCAGCTCTTTAAGTTCCTTAACTATTAATAGTGTAGGTGAGCAGACTTAAAAAGAAACACATTATTTTTAAGCGGAGATGCCGAGTATCTATTGCTAAACACATAGAGAGTAGGCAGGCCTGCAGAGGGATCCCAGCACTGTGTTGTTCACTGCCTACCACTAAGGCAAGTGACTAGACCCCATACTGCCTGGCCGTGTGTACGTTCGTTTACGCCTTATAAAGTACCTGCAAAAAATAAAATCACTACCAAAACCAAAAAGTGTTAGTTCGTATCCCACTCTGCACAGGTGTATCTAATCACTAAGAGCATAAGGAAGTGGTTTTTATTGACCTACAAAGTGAAGATAAGTTGCCTAATTAACTCTCACATCACGGTTATCTGTGCACTATAAAGTACAAAGCGTATACAACCAATGTACTTAAAGAAAAGCCCCCAAAAATCAGTTCCCGATCAGCCAAAACTAATTTTTCCGCTGCGAGAGGTGATGATACCGCAAACATCGCGGGAGACTAAAAAGACTGCATGTGCCCTGTATTACTTTTGCATTTGTCGATAGTTTCGAGGCGGGAGCGTTGTGCCCCCCCCGTAAAGCCGCCCTTGTTCCCGAGCCGTCCCTTCCCTCCGCTTCACCTGCCGGTACGGACCCATCGAAGCCGCAGCAGGTGATGAACTGAGGGGAAACAGCCCAACCTCCAAACCACAGGGGGAACTCTCCACAGCGGTGACCCGAAAACCTGCCGAGCGCCCTGTGCCGGACCGACGCTCCCCCGCCCCTCCGCAGAGCCGCTCCGCGCACCCCCCGGCCCGGCTCCTCCATGGCCGCCCCCTGCCCGGGGTCACTCACGATCTCGGTCACCATGAGGAGCCCGGGCAGTGTCCGCAGGAACTCCCTGTCGTAGGCGAGGGTGCTGGAGCTGGCCGACAGGTTGGCGGTGAAGGAGCTGCTCGTGGTGGTGACCGTGTGGGAGCGAGGGCGCGGCGGCTGCTCCTGAGGCGGCGGCACCGGCGGCTCCATCGTTGGCGCCGCGGGGCTGCCCCGCGCCTCCCGGCCAGCCCCGAGCCCGGCGGCGGGGCGGAGGCAGGGGCGGCTGCCGCCTGACGGGCGGCGGGAAAGGCGCCGCCGCGCGCCGCTTTGTGTGGCCCCGGCGCCGCGGGAAGCCCCTCGCCTCAGTGCGGGGGGGAGGGTGCTCGGCGCCCGGGCCCGGGCAGAGAGGCGGGTCTGGTGGGGTGCCGCCCGCCCAGGAGGCTGCCCGGCCCTCCCGTAGCTGGCCCCGGGCCGAGAGCGGGGTAGCCGCCTCACGGGGCGGGCGGCAGCCCGCTGGGGGTGGGGGGGGAGTGTGCCGGGGACCTGCCGCCAAGGTCGGTATGGGAGACCCCGACCCGGGGTTGGTGGTGCGGGGGATCCCCAGCGCTACGGCAGGGGAGCAACGCGGGGCCCCTCTGAAACCATTTCCTGACCTCCCGGACTTTTATACGCACAGAGGCCTTGGGACCACGTCTGCTTCCAGCGCAGCTGAGGAGCCAAGCCGAGCCAGCCGTTCTCTGCAAAAACACCCCGTGGGAAACCACGGCATAGCCTCATGGGTGAGCACGGTTTGGGGGGTCCAACCCCAGCCGCCTGCCATCGTTGTCCATCTAGACTGTCGCCCCTGGCTCCGAGGGCAGCAAATGTTGACAAGGAGATGTGCTGGCGCTGTGGGTTGTCGTCCCCACTGGCTGCCATCGCTCATCAGTGGCACGTTGTTGGGAGAGGAACCACCGCGAAGTGCTGCAGGCAGGGGACCAGAGGCTAGGAGATACCACAGCCCTCTCAGAGCTGGAAATGGGGATTTAGCAGGGATCTGCCAAACAACCAAGGGTCTCCATGATGCAAAAGACTTTTTAAAAGCCATGAAAGTTACTGGAAATGGAAAGTATGACATCATTATTGGGCTACTACCTGACAGTGTCGAGCTGTTCCCTAACCTATATTTTTTAGTACTTTTCCAGTCTAAAGTGTCACCTTTTAAAAAAAAAATAATTTCCGGGTCATTTAAGAGCTGCTAAAGTGATCTTCCATTCCACAAAAAGTATGGTGTTTCAACAACAAGCAAGCAGGTTACAGTTTTTTTCAACATTCAGGAATTCTCGTTAGTAAAGTATTTGCATGTGGCAGCTCAGTAAAAATGAAGTGTTTTCCATATGTCTGGAGGATATTGTCCTGGAATTGTTTACTGCTGCTCTCCTGCTGGCTAACAAAGGATGGATTTTGCAGTATTACCTTTCAGCAAGTGATTGAATCAGCTGGGGAGGGAGGAGGAGGATGGCGGAGTTTCTCCCAGAAATACGGGAAACGTGAATTACCCAAAGGAACTGGTTCTCGTGCATGATTGTGCCTCCGCTCACAGTGTAAGTGTGTCACAGCACAGGCTCCATGGGCTTCTTGGAATGTGTGTCTTGGCTCGGGCTCTGTGAAGCCTCCGCTTACTCATAGGCACTGGTGGCTTTTTTATTTAAGACAGCAGAAGAAATGTGGCAGAGTTTTGCAAACATGAACTGGAGGTCATCAGAATGAGATGCCAACCACTCAGCATGATATGATATACAGATCATATAATTTCTGAGTAAAAAAAAAAAAAAAGACCATTAGCAAACCACACGTTCAAACCATTTAACAGAACATCTCAATCATGAACGAGGGATTTACACTTTTTGGCAAAACCATCATTTTTTGTGGAGTTACCAGCATTTCTGTATTGGTTGAGTTCCTATTTTATCTCTTTTTCTTAAATAAGAGCTGAGATTTTAAAGGAACAGAACACATCTGTGCACTGGTCTGTTTAGAGACCTGCTTCAACTGGCTTACAAATAAAAAAGTGCTTTATCTGATTGTTCAGCACTGCCAAGCTTCCTTCCAATGCCAGAGCCGCTTTGAGGTGCCCCTGTTGCTGTTCGTGAGGATCCATTGTAACAGCATTCATTTTCTCCTCTGACAGACTCTTGTCTTTTCAGTTTCCCACCTATAAGATCAGTAAATAAAAGTGAGTAAACGTGGGGCTAAAATTCATGCCAGTAGCAAAATTAACACAGATTTCAAAATGGTTTGGGTCATTCACATCACTTTATCTTTGAGAACTGATTTATTTTACATTGGATATATATTCTCACCGTGTTCCCAGGATGTTATTCAGTGGTCTCAGTTTTGATGCATAATGCTAAAACTCTGTATTTATTTTGCTCCCTAAACTTCTGGAGGTCAGCGTTGTTTCTCTTTCAACCATAACAATCAATCAGAGCAATAAATTTCATTGCTTTTCGTCTGCACGTCTATCATTTGAGCATCCCAGGTCCTGTGGGAAAGAAAAAAAAGTAAAACAAAAACACAGATAGGGAAACATTTGTTTTCTGTTTCAACTACATTAAATCTATTAATATAGCAGAAGTTTTCAATGTCTGTTGTAGAGGTCTAGTATCATGACTAATTTAACAAGAACCGGACGCTACATTTCTGGGCAACTTCTCTGAACACTGGCTGCCACTCTGACTTCCCTAGCACGTTTTTCTCCAGCAAACATATTCGAAGAATGAGTTTCACTAAAAAAAGGGGCAAACACTCCAGAAGCTTTTCTATATCACTGATATTCCAGGGAGCAAATTTCATTCTTTAACTTGACAACATAATACTTTACATTTTGAATGTTAACTGTGAGGCTCTAATTTTTTGTTTTGCAACCTTGCACTGAAGGCTAGAACTGGAAAGCCTGCAGGGACCATCTGAGCTTAGCTAGATTTTTTTACATGTAGATAGCATCAGAAGCAAAATAATTGAATGCTGCTGCTTGAACAATCAACCTTTTATTACTGAACTACCAAGAGAGAAGAAGGTGGCCCGTTTTCTGTATTTTAAATTAACCTTTCAAGGGAAGGATTGGTGAGGCTTTTAAACACCAGTCAAGATTGTAACCTCTGTTTGTCAACTACTATCACAAAGTAAATTGTGATTAGAAAAAAAATATGTAATTTGGTGAAGCCTTTCAATGTAAATGTTTTAGTAAAAGCAAAACAGCTGATACAAGTGTTACCAGGTTTCTAAGTAAAGGGCTTATTTCTGAACATCTTGATATCTTATTAACAGATTCTTCCATTTAAGCTGGTTTGGTTCTCAAATCCTGAGGTATCAACATTTTTGAGATTACTGATTGAGCTCTCTAGAGCTACCTTCTTAGCAACAATGCGGCCAACTGGAAGTGCTAATTAAAGTAGACTCACAGGCCCAAGGAGCGGAGCGGACTGGAATTTCCTGAACTGGTTTTCTGTTTTTGAGATACAGCTTCCCTTCCCCCCTCCCAAATGCTAGAATTTTCAAATGTCAAAGTCATTCAGACTTTTTTTTAGGTAAGTAAAACAAGTAAACATAAAAAGGAAAGGTGATTGAGATTTTTCACTGGTCATCAGCAGATTTCAGTCAACAACAAAAACTTACTGTTTTTAAACCACCTAGGAGTGATCTAAGAAAGCTACGGGAACTTATTCTGAAGAGGGCAAGAAAGGAATTGTACTTTCCGTGGAACCCAGGTCATACGTAAGGAACATGGAGTCATGTCGGATGTCCAGGACAAATATTCTCACCCTTGACATCCCACTGTGCTAATCTGCGGATGAGGTATTTTTAGTTAGCGTTAAATCAAGAAATGTTTGGAATATTTCCTAATGGCTTTTCAGAATCAGCAAAGCGTAGGCTTTGAGTTACAAATGTATTTAAGTAAATAATTAATAACATATATTACTCTGAGTACGGCTTACGACCATACGGAAAAGCTGATTTATACTAACCCAAACCAGAAATACTTGATTTGTACTTTGGTAGTGACATGTGCTATAGGCATGCCCAATGATCAATCAAGGCAAATGACTGTGTATGAACCGGTATTTTGCAAAGTAAAGATGGTTTTCATGATTGAGAAACTTGGGTCTTCTAATGCTGCTGCAATAGAGAGAGAATAGATGAGATACCCATATTTTCAAAATGGCTATTTTTCTGCAAATCTGTAGAGGATCAGTATTTCTATGTGGGGTTACTGAATGTGAGGCTGGTTTGGTTTTGCAGCTTGGGCACTCCAAAATTAACAAACATAAAATCAATACCAATTGAAACTACAGTCCGAGTAATGACAGTGCATGGGATTTGATCATCAGATACATTAGGTTGCTGGAAAATGCAAAGTTTAGCTGTTTATGTTCTGTACTCCTTTTCTCGCAAATAGTTCTTTCTTTACGTGATGTTTACGTGAATTATATGGACAAAGGCCTGACTGTAGACACACAGACATTTTACCTGCCAAAAAGCTGTCTTAGAACATATGCACTGCCATACAGAGAATTAACTCCATGCTGTGAACAGTAATATACTGACTTTAATCCCCCCCCCCCCTTTTGAAACCCATTATCATGACATTAAGTAAACTGTTTGGTGATAGAGACTGTGTTAAGAAAAGAAATCACAAAGTATATAAGCCATGTATTTTCTGTGCATTAGCCTTTCACCAGCTGTTTTATCTGCTCTGGGAATCTAAAAATCCCTCCCAGCCCTGAAACTCAACCGTGTCTTAGATACTGCGCTGAGGAAAAACTGCTTACTTCCTCCAGAGCCGATTTGTACTTGGAAACACCGTCCCTGCACGCTGTACACATATGCTTAACTTCAAGGCAGAGAGCACATCTACTCAAATTAAGATAAGAGTTCGTAGTGAGAAGTGTGAAGTCTATGTACAAATCTTCTCAGAATGGGAGTTGTGGTTTTCATCAGGGACCTCAAATCAGTAATGCAGCTGCAAGAGTATGCCCATATTGTATTTCACAGGCTGCTTCTGAGCTGCCCTCAGCTGTCTTTCTCTACAGTGAGCCTGCAAGGACAGCTTCAAACGCAGCTGGTAGCCATGCCTTCTCGCACGTGCACATCACAAGTCACCTGAATACTCGAGAGTGTCCGGTGTCATGTTATGTGAGGAATGAGCTTATTCTGCTCCTGAGCGTGTCCAGGCAGGCTGTCCCTGAGGCACACTCAAATACTTTAATTGGGGTCACCAGTCCACCATAGATCTTTAAATACTACTATGCTACAAACACATACTAGAGATTACAGTACTTGAGAATATAAACTTTCCACTGAAGAAGTTTTCTACTCATTAGGGATGGTGCTTGCCTAAGTGTTTATGTGAATCACAGCAGGTAATGTTTATACAGCACCCAAGCCCAGTGCAAAACAGCTGGAGGAAAAAAATTCACCTTCAACAATTGTCAATGCCATATTTGTTTTTAGATAATTAATGAAAGACTGAACAATTCCACCGTGGTTTCATCACAGCATCATCCATGTTTAGGGAGAGAGTTTACAGCCACCTCATAACTTCTGCCATCGGCTTCCTTGCAGGCTTTATTAACAGACAGCTATCTTGCTCTGCTGTGGTTGGTACAACACCCTGAAACATGCCCGAGACCTAAAGCGTGCCTTATATTATGCTAAATTATTAGGAGGTGACTTGAGCTTGCTGTGTGCATATATACACGGAGAGAAGACATCCAGTAGCTGGCAGGCAAAAACCTAATAAGATACCATGGCTGGAAGCTAAAGTTGGACAAATTCAGACTGAAAATAAAGCATCTTTGTTGTTTGTTTTTTTTTTTTTAACTTATCTTTTTAATACAGCATAATTAGCTATTTGAATAATTTATTAAGCAAAGCAGTAGACTCTCCATCATTTTAAATCTGTAATTCAAAGCTATGGATTTATTTAAAATATACTCTTTACCAAGCTTACACTGACAAATTGTGTGGTCTGTATTATACAGAACATGACAAGAGATGACCGGAGTGATTTGAGAAACCACAGAAATTAATTCCAATCAATTCCAGAAAGCTACGATCTTGTTAATGCTCTAGTCACCCAGCTGTACAATATACATGCAGTACCAATGCCCGACACATCACCTCCTTGTCCTGAAGCGGTAGCAGAATAAAGGATCTCACGAAATCTGGCTGGCTGGGCCATGCCTGGCCAGTAGTTGGGTAATGCAAGTGCTGTACGGGGAGAATCAGTTTTATGCAGGTGGGCTGCAAGGTTTGAGGGTGGAAAATCCTCATTCAGAGAAAGAAAGGCGGCCAGTGGGCTGACTGCAGGATCTGCTGAGAAAGGCGGCAGCTGGCTGGGGCGAGGTACCAGAGTGTACGTGCTCTGTCGTAGGGGGCTGAAGTGCAGGAGAGGAGAACTGGGAGCCTGGCAGGGCACCGACCTAAGTGTTGGAGGACACAACAGTGGAAGGAGAAGGCAGAGAAATGCAGGCAGGTGTTTTACTGCTCTTCATACTGGTTTGCACAGCCGTTCTGTTAGTATGGGGTAAAGACATTTGACATCTATCCATTAACAGAAGGAGAGCAAAATGTTAACAGAGGAACACATTACACCACGTAATGGTCTGAAATCTCCAAGTGACTGAGCGATATGGTATCAGTATTTTCAAATCAGCAATTTATCTTTGCAAGTAGACCAGTGCCAAAAGACTTCTGTGAACACAAAGAACAAAATGACCCTATTATTTGTATTCATAGAACAGTCGTAGCTCTGAAACAAAACAAAAACAAAGAAAAAATCTCCCTAGCACAAAACACAGTCAAGTTCAACTCAAAGCAAGACACAGAGGTGCAGGCACCGGTGTTTTAGAATATACGGAACACTGCTCATGTCTATAAATAATTATTGGATGCTCTCATAGCATTAGTGTTACAGATATGCACAAAACCAGCATGCAAAGCTGCTGATACCTGGTAAGTCTCGTGTCAGTGCATGGCAAAATAGCTGCAGTGATGCAAGGCACTTAGTGCATTCTTTGGTTCTAGGTTCCTGAAAACAACTATCGGAAGAGAAATAGGAGCCTGGAGAAAGAGGAGATAAATAGAAGAGAGAATGTTTTTTCTATTATGGCTGCATGTATTTATGGGGAACAGTGTGTTGCCTGTTGCCAGTCTAGCAAAACCTGCTGGGATTTTTAAATGAATCAGAAAGCCAAATTTTGTTAATTTTCTCAATTCATTTAGTCTGCTTTGAAAATTGCAGGCTTTGGGCTGTGCAAGAACAGTGCATAGATCAGACTATAGAGCAGTCAGGGGATGGATGATGGGCTGCCTTTTGGAGGGACTGGGATTTCCTCAGAAGAAAGGCTTATCCCATTTATGATATGTCTTGAGAAAGCTTATCCTGTCAAGTCATTTATCACCCTACTAACTAGCTACGGAGCACGGATAATGCTTCTTTGCTAGATCAGTGAGGGAAAAGAGAATTTCAGAAGAAAGGAATTTTCATTTGGTGATTTTAGGAGGTTGGGAGAAGAGCTGATAGGAGTTAGGCTATCTAAGCTCTTTGAACCATGAGAAAAACATACCGAGAAGGATTTTACTAAATGCTCGTAGTGCAGCTAAAATACAGCCTTTCTACTGAGGGCAACCTCGTCTCGTTACCTAGGTATTTAAATTATATGAATTGGCACAGCCCTGTGGTTTGCAATATAAGATCTGGAGTAAGTAGAGGATGCTCTGAGATGGATGTGGCTCTAATTACTAACACTGAGGTGAATTAAGGCCATCCTATATTTGTGAATGTCCGCTTTAATGCTAACTGTGAGACAATTCTGACATGAGATGTGTTATAACACAGATGTCCCCATAAGCCCCACAATTAAAAAGCTTCGTTTCCTATGAACTTTGAGGTTGGCTCACCTTAATGTTCAAGGAAGTTCAGACTCCATTGGAAGTACTCGCTGCAGTGGGGTGGCAATCTACTCCATATAGCTTTTTTCTACTGAGAGGGTATCCTCAGTTAGCACGTTTTCTTGGCATGTACAAGAATTTGACATCTTTTGGTACTCTTCTACTTGGTCATGTTCAGCTGGAATTGACCAACAGGTTAAAAGACTGTGAAGGGAGATGAGGACAGGTAATGTGATAGCTTAACCTTCATCTCCTCGGCACATCAGAAAACTGGTTTTTTATATATATATATATATATAAAAATATACGTATACACACTCACACATACATACACAGACATAGCTATATAATTAAAAGAATGTCTCCTAGACCCAGACAATTATTAAAAAAAAAGTAGTCACTAAATATAACAAATATATGATCTTACAAAAGCAGCGTGGGTTTCCGAATATGCCAGTCAATTTCTTACTTGCCTTCCTCGCAAGGATTCAATCAGAGGCTCAGGAAACAAGCTGTATCAGTGTGTACAAATGAAGGTCATGCATCAAACTGCTGTGCTTTCTTTTTAAGTGATGTTGTGATTACTTGAATTCAGTGAAGTACTAATCAGGGAGGTCATATTTTTGAGATTCATTGTTCAGGCAGGCAGTACAAGGAAAAACATCAAAGTTAGCAAGGATATATTCAAACCAGGTGTTACTTTGATGAAATCTGAGATTATTTCTTGCATACAAGCATCCCTCTTGTGCTAGAAGCCTACTTTTATGGGCTGTCTGAATTCACTAGTGAAGGATTTCTTGATGTAATTCACAAGTAAGAGAAATACGAGTAAGGGGATTACTTAAGTTCATCAGTGCTGAAATGCAGGATTTAATAAATTATCTTCATAAATAGCAATGAAAAACACTGGGATATTTTAAAGAGTATTTCAAGGTATCTATCTAATCAGAAGATGAGTTATAGGTGACATCCTCCAGCCTGCAAAAGTATTCCCATCTGTAAAGCAACCGCGTGTAAGGCAAGCAGCAGGAAGAAAAGAAAACACAGACAGAAAAGGGAAAAAAAAAATGCTGGTGAAGGCACCTCTACTACAAAGACAAGTATTCAATCATGTCTTCTTATAAGAGCATAGAACGGGAGCTGCGAGGACGCATGACAACTGCCTCTCTAGGAGAGGGGAATGGAGGGGTAGCAGGCCCACAGCCTACATCATCTGAGTGCGAGTGATACAGTTCAAGTTCACCTCCAAATCTGGGGAAGAGAAGAAGAGGCAGGACTTGAAGAACTACATCCCCCACATACTTGCTCTGTATGTATCTCTGCCTTGAAAAAGAAACCGTTATTTCACAGTATTTGGTAAATGTGATTGAAAATAACTTATAGCAAGCAAGCGTGAGCCCTAAGACGGGTGACAGCGAGCGGCGTAGTCCTTCCATTAGCACTGCACAGAGAAGCAGCCCTTACCCTGTGTGTGTGGTAGTGAGTCCCCTCACATAAGTTCTGCTAAAAAAAAAAGCCATCATCACATTATAATCAGCCAACAATACTGGCCTAAAGCAGATGCACTAGGCTGTGTTTGCTCAAAGGTGGTACAGAAAACAAAAAATTTGCCAACCCAAACCACCGCCAACCCCCAACACTCCAAATCCGTATTAAAATGCATATTAAGATCAGCTCTTTCTTGAGATCTGCCTACTGGATTTCAATATATTTTACTAATCACCTCAAGCCAGATAATGCTTTTGAAAGCAAAATAATCTTTCTAAAATTCTATCTAGCTATGCAAAGACTTGTGACTGGGTAAGCCCAAGAAAACTGCACTGAATAGAGATAAATCATATGTCAACACTAATACTTCAGAACTGAAAGCGGACTTGAAAATTAAGCATTTTCCCTGTTCAAGTGTTATCTGTGCATGCATCTCCTTTTTTAAAATGTGAATTTCACACACAGAGCAAGCAGTCCCAGGGAATGAAGTTGCCTGTTCTTTAGGACATGTTCAACCAGCAATCCCAGGAACTTCCTCGTAACAGCCCAGCTGAAATGCTTTCACCCTGATGCAAGCAGGCTGCCTTGAATAGTTTAGGTTCCCTGCTTATTTACCCTATAGCTTCTGCGACAATAAGCCACATTGTCATTTTTAGTGATGCATTCAAGAGGGACTCATCCAAGGCCTCATTACCTGGTGCAGAGTTCCCAGTCATTATAACATAATGAGTTTTAAATCAGTCTAGTCCAACTCAGTAATTGAAACAAGGCACCTGGAGCTGTGCTTCTCAAATTTTCCCATACTGGGCCTTTCCACTCTATTTCCTAAAAACCATCTGTCCATCCAGTCTGGACCTAACTACTGTTCCAACATTAGAAGAGCAGAGATGTTTAAACCTCCCAGTATTTGCTCATCACTCCTTGGATGCTCCCCTGATTCAACCCACGTGCTGAGATGACAGGTTCTGTCTAAATGCGATCATTCACAGAAGTGCTTCTCGTGCCCCCATCACCATAATATTTGATAATTCACAGGTCACGTAACCAAGTCCCCTGCTCTTCACTTTAGGACTGATTACAGCGACAATGAGAAAACCAGTGATGCTGGCTTTGTGCTAGTGGAGAGCTTGTACACAACACACAAGTTCTCAGATGGAAGGAACCAGCAAGATTTCCAGCCCACTTGTGGGTCAGGACCTATTTTAGATGGATAAAAATACATCAGGAGTCAGGAGTGTCCCTGGAGTGTTCTTGCTCAATTTCTAATCATTTCACCTCAACCTCTGGTAACACCAGGCTACAGCTGCTAATAGCATTATAATTATTTGGTTGTTAAGATCACATAAAAAACTTTAATAGCCAGGGTTGTGGATACCTTGCTATTACTAGGGCTCCCACTTCTAGCTCTGAATCTGCAACTGCAAGAGAGAAAGAAGAAAATTCCCTCAGAATTTCAGGAAGAACATTTTGAGGAGCTTTGCTTTGAGGGCCTCTCTCTCACTACTTAGTCAGACCTAATCCTGCCCAGTTTAGCTCTGAGAAAAATCACAAACTGCTGAAGAGGTAGACAACACTTCTGATTATTTCTCACTTGTTAAATGCAGTGTGTGCAAGAAAGAATGGGGGTCCTTACCCCAAGGAGGTTGCAATTATTTCTTTGACCACCTCTTGCCAGGCTTTCTCATGACTATCTCTGCATTTTTCTGAACTCTCATGATCCCACTGCAAAGTGAGTAGAGTCCATATTTCCTCTGTATAACCTGTCTGGAGTGCATGAACAGCATATTTTTCTCATCTCAAGAGTTTCCCATATCTTTCTTGGGAGAGTGGTACATGGAAGGGAGGGGGAACTTCAGCAGCAATTGTTACATCTCAGTGCATTTTGATAATACCGAGTGTGCTTGTGAAATCTGTCTTGCACTTGAGCAGCTGCTAAGTTCTCTGAGGAGACATTTCCCAGGTTTTATTTTTGAAGAGAACATTGCAGCACTAAGTTGTTACCACAAAGCCGTGCCTGGTACAGAATGACAGGACAAAAGGGGCTCGAATCAACTCTCAACACCTTTGTCTTCACTCTTCCTCTATTTTAGTGCATGTTCTTGCATTACCAGCTCTTGCACTGGTTAAAACTGACTTGGTCTCACTCCCTATTCTCCAACAAGTGCAATATTCTCAATTCAGTTCCCTCTCTCCTCCACACATGGTATATACAAGTTACACTTAAAAGGGTTTACCTATAGGGTAGGCAGTCCAACCGCATTCCATGCTCTTCTCTCATTTCTAATCTGGTTACTTTCAGACAGCTAATTGTGCCTGCTAGGAAACACTTCTGCTGCTCGACAGTGCCCAGCACCGTCAAACCAACCACATTGCATTTTAGAAGAAAAGCCACACCTGGAAATTGTCATACTGGGCAACTGCACATTGCTCTGCCAAATGGTTATAAGCAGCCGAATTACAAGTTTTAGAATATATCTGTGAATAATGTATAGTCATGTATAAGTTGGAGACAAAATTTCTGAGAAAAAAGTATTATTTGAATGAGTATGGTAATGAAGTACGGTACACATAAGCGTAGGATAATGTGGCTCTAGAGTAGGAATACACTAGAATCAAATTATGCAGCTTTTGTTACAAAGTTTAAGGAGTCCGACTGGGTGAAGATGATCATTGCTAGCTACCAAGATTTTGGTGTGATCACATATTCTAGAGACTTAAAGCTGCCTGAGCAACTACACCAGGGAATACCACTAAGAAAAACATGAGCTTCTGCTGTTTGAAAACAGTGATTATATGAATAAAGATGCAAGTGGCAGAAGGATTAAACCCAAATGAAAGTTTGGAAGATCTTATTCCACACTTAACCTCTCTATTGGGCACCAAACATAAGACGAGGCTAATGCAGAGGGCAGTATCCTGATTTTTTTTGCCGTGCTGGCTAAAGCCCTGGGAGTAACGAAAGGTATTCCTTCTCTATAGTAGCCTACAGCCTGAAAAAAAACGCAGATGAAGAAAACCGGAGGATAAGACTAAACACAGACAAGGGAAGACTGTCACGACTAAGTGCTACTGCAATTACCACCTAACTTGAAGCTTGGGGAAGATTATGCTGATGAAGTCTACATTAAAAAAACAAAACCAAAACTGAAAACGAAGCATCTCTGCCACATTCAAATGCAACTCTGCACAGTAAGTGGAAGTTAGAAAAATCCCTAAACTGAGTTTAAATACACCATTAAAAACACTTGTACAAAAACTGGGCTTTAATCCAAAGCACAGGCACAGCCAAGGCCGTCTCTGCTCAGCTATCACAATACAGAGCAGCTTGCTTTGAGCTCGCTTTGCTAAAATGCTTTCAGGTGAGTATCTTGAGCCTTCAAAATCATGTATCACAATACATGTTGGTTTATCCTTGATGCAACAACATAGGGAGTAGGTACCACAAAAAAAAAAAAAAAAGCATGTTAAAAAAAATGGCTTACAGTTACTGAGAAGCTGTGATGCAAGTATTTTGTGTTTGAAGTTTGCGTTTTAAATACTAGCTAATGCTTCATAAATGTCTCTATATTACTATTTACATAGATCAGGAACCCAGCCAGTGCTTGCTAACAGATTTGGCTTGCTTTCCAGTTCTCTCCAGCCTTCAAAAAGCAAAAAAGCAAACTAAAAATCCCCAAGGCTGTACTTTCTGAGCCCACCACATGCCTGTGCTCAGTAATAGTCAAACTGAAAGATATTCACTAAGTCCTCACAACAAACTACTCAGAAAGAATCTATTACACTGAGAGCTGAAGTTTCTGTAACAAGAATGTGATGCGGTAGTTTGCAATTTTTAAAATGGGGTTTATAATGAACCTGGATTCGGAGAAAGAAAGGGCAAACTAGTTCAATTAATGTCATTATTATTATTTTCACCGAAACATGGAATATGCACTATTTTTTACAAACGTGGCATTTCAGAGCTTCAATGTCCGGTAGCGTAGATGTGATACTGTTCCCCTAAAATAGTAGCAATGTTTTCGATTAACCCAAGCTGACTTACTGCCATCCCAGAGACTGTAGGATGGTCTGGAAGAGATCTATGCACTAGCTTCACAACCAAGCAGCTTTAAATGAATGGATGGACACAGCTGGTGCAAAGGCAGCTCAACATCAGTCCTCCCAGTGGACTTGCTAAAAGCCTGTGCAAAATTCCCAGCCCCTTACAAGGCTTACTTGTGCACACAAACGTTCAATAAAAGGTAGGTAGGGGTTTACCTGTATAGGTGAGCATAATGCGTGTGCGTGCACACACCTCCTTCTGATGTGAAGAACCCTTCTTAAGGTTCACTACGAAATAGCACATACAGGTGCAGCTACATAAAGACGAGAGGGAAGCTGGAATCGGTATGAAGAAAAGCTGTAGGGTGAAAGACACTAAATGACTGCCATCCAGCTGAGAAAACGAAACAGGCAGTGTAGCGACAACAAGCAGCGCTAACATCACAGGGTGCAACATGGATTATATTGAGCAGACTTTGGCAGTTACCCCCACCTAAACAACCAAGACTGCTCACAGGTCAGAGCTGTGCTTTATTTATGATTCACCAATTCCTTCAGCATGAGTTACAAGAAGGACATACATTTGAAAGCAGTAATTCATGCTCTTTTTAGTAACTTACTGAAATAATCAACATACGGTTCCCAATGCTCCCTACAATTACCCTTCCCAGCATCTCTCTAAAACAGATACTGTAGGTAATAGGTAAATATAACAAATAAGTAAATTCAATTTAGACACGGGGAACGCCAACAGAGATACCATTCTTCTAGGCATCACCCTACTGTTCTCTTAAAATCCAGTTCTGCAACTGCTTTCAGTAAGAGCAGGACTAGACTGATAGATCGAGAGTATCTGAAAGTCCCTACTGAAAGCATATCGGCAGGAATCTGAAATCAAGTTAGAACAGACTGATAAGAGAACTAGGTTTCATTTAATCTGAATGCCAAACACGTCTCCTTTGCACATGCTGGGATTGAAAGCAGATACTCTTCTCATCCATTATTCAAAATAGAAGCGTTACCTTTTGGTGGTCAGATTTCCATCAGCTCATGGCAAATCACAGGAGAAAACTCCATGCGGCCAGGAGACAGGCAGAAGAGAAATAGTTTTACACTTTCTAATAATATGAGGTGCTACGTGTTCTGGGTCAACATTTTATTTCAGCATTAAGCAGCCCCTGTGATATCTATGTACTTAATTCATACGACTCCAGCCTTACAGTGAAGTCCAGGCTGGGAGCGTTATGAAGAAGCATCAGCGCAGGCCACTGGAAACTGACTTCTCGTCTGCCGTGTTTCATGTATCTCAGGGCCAGCCTCAGTGTTATTTACAGTCAGATGATCAAAGACACCCAGCCTGTAAGCACTGATTTAGTGAGAAAGCACCACCCCTTCAGAAGATAATGCCCATATGAAAGAAACGTATCCATCCTAATTCTCTCGTGATGGTTTTTACTTTCCCGTTGACTCAGACTTACTAGAATGAAAGGCCCTGTGGATGGTATGTTTTAGATACCCACGTATTTATTCTACTAGTTGATTTCACACACCCTTAAAATAAATGCAATTTTGAGCTAAAAGTACAACGAGAAATGACCTAATGGCTGAAACTCTGGCTTAAAATTAGGAATAAAATGCATCCAGTCACAGGTTTGCTGGGCAACCACCTCTACCTGTCTCAGTATCCCTATTTATAAATAAGGAATTAGGACATTGCTCTCATTTTATGAAATGCTTTGGGGCTTTCAGGTAGACAGTTCATTACTCTGTTCACCAAAAAAAACCCCATACTTTGTTTATAGTATGGTGCCCCACAACTAAGTAGTAGACCTTCCTGTCCCTGGTTAAACACTTGTGGCACCTCCCACCCCTTTAGCTGATGTAAAAACTGACAAAGCTGAGCACAATGTGCTCTCATCATTTTCCAGGCTCTTGCAACTTCCAAGATGCAACAGAAACAAGCATTGCTGGATGCACATTACAGGACCCCAAGTGATGCTGAAAGATCTCACAGCCTATATTGTCCAGGAGCTCAGGTAGCGACTGTTGGCCTGTACTGGGAGGGTCTTAGACATCTAACAGGCACGGCAGGACCTTGGGCAGAGGTAATAAGGTGTTGGGTGTTTTACAGCAAGCTCGTTCTCTGTGAATCTACAACACGTGCATCTGGTGCTGAACTATAACCATCTCTGAATGCAAGGAACACAGCGTGAGACAGCTGCGGTCATACAGAAACCTAAGGAAATTCAGAAATAAATGGGAAGAAAAGTAACTTCAGAGCAAGCGGAATTGGTCACTTACCCACCAGTGCCCTCCAGTGGCTCACCCAGCAACTCAAGGAACTGAAGACAAGAACCTGTTTCAGAGGTCAAAGACACTGTTTTCATTGAAATTGTTTCACTAATGGACAAAAATGAAAATGCTGACATCTGGATGTCAAACAGCTCTTTTTAAAATTTAAGTTCTTGCATGGCAATCTCATATCTGCTATCATTACATACCATATCCATAAAAACCTACATTCCATCAAGTGAATAAAATATTAATCGCAAGTCATGTAAAATGAGACAACAGAAACCAAAGTGATTCCCAAGACAAAAATGTTTATTTGTACTAACTCTTCAAATGGGTATACTTTCACAATCTTTAAACAAAATCAGTACACATGTCTAGGGCAAGCAGAGTACGTATCATTAGAAGATAATGCCTCCCTTAGTAATTAATGTTCATAAATCCAAGAACAAGTTACAAATTTATGACCTTGTATGCAAAAACCTTACACAGGGGTTAATGTTTTCAGTAAGGCCATCTCAGTACTAGGTAAAACAGTGTTTGTAGAACAGGATTCTAATCATTCAGTTCCAGTATCATATCACACTCTTTTAATGAGCAGTAAATATTAGTGGGGGAAAAATATCTAGCACCAAGCTGAATGTCTTCAAGCACTAAAAACCAAATACAAATGGTGAAGTATCCATAGAAATTTAAATAAATTATTTTAGTTACTGAAACCTCACTTTTTGTCTGAAAAAACAAGAATATCATTACAGACTGGAGGAAAGAATTCCATAAAAACCTTTTCTCTGGATTTGCCTTAGAATAGGCTTCTGTACAAAACAAGAACAATTAAGATTTTGGGGTTTCAGTGGTAGAAGTAGTATTGGAATAATAAAGAAATCATCTTAAAATATATATTAATTTACCACATTTAGCTCATATAGCCCTTTATGTATCTTACAAAATGCTACTGTTCTACATACTGCATGTAAAAAGAAGTTTATATATACATGTACATACACACATATAAAGGCAAAGCCAATCAGCTTGGTATTTAAAAAAACAAGACAAAGCATAAGCAGACACACCGAAAGTTATGCAGTAATGAGGAGTGTACACTCCACGTGTGCGTTAGTGCTTCCAATCTTAAAAACATCCTGTTAATTGTCTAAGCAGAGTGCTTACTCCAAGTCAGCTCTACCAGTGATTTCCTTCCTCAGTTGCCACAAACGTCTAATATTACTTAACTTCTGGCCATTATCTGTTATGTTTAGCACTAAATCAGAAATAAGGCAAAATAACTTTTCACATCCCTGAATATCTGAGGACATTCACGAGATCTTCCAAAAATTAATGCAAAAACATTATAGGAGCACAAGAAACGGTACCCCTGAGCTGAAGCATCTTCCTGTCTATACAAAGCTGCCCCAATGCTCACCTATTTCAGAGTAACCCAGGCTGCTTAAGCAAGTATGACAATTATTTCCAGGCATCCCCTTTGTTTTAGCAAGTTTTAAATGACAACTTAAAGCGTCAGGATGGGTTTGTGCGGATGATTTCTGGTCTAAAACATCACCGAGAACAGTGAACAACAGTTCTGATACTGCTCAGAAGCTTGGAGTGGATATTCAGAGCGGAATTGTCTTTTAACCCTTGTCTTCCAGCTGCAAGAATGAGTCCACTCTTTATGTACCTAGCATATATTTTACCAAAAAAATTACAGTTTAGTATACAAGAAAAGCAAGACAGATTTCATTTATCTATCCTCTCTTGCATCAACCTTCGTACAAAAAAAAAAAAAAAAATCAAAGCCACCCCAACCAAGCTAAGCCCACTCCCAAACTCCATAAAATCACAAATTTTCCAATAATAAATAAAATTAACCTCCCTGATAAAGCAAAGGTGCCTGAAAAAAACCTAGTTGAGATACCTGGGGAATAAAAAGCTTTGAGAAGATTTCTGGGAGATTGGTCATAAACGTCTTGATCCAGCACCCATTAAAGTTTTGTCCAGTGAAAGAGTAACTTCAGAATTCATCACTCCTCTGGCGAGGCTGGTTCAGGGCTACAGGCCAGTTGACGTGTCAGTCACTGGCAGGCACTGAAATGAATGCAGTCAGCATACTGGCACATAACCCTTTTGACAACACAAGCATGATCTACAGGGAATTCCCCATTCTTTGGAGTGTTGTGTGGAGTGCCACACTTTGTAGCTGATGGTTAAGCTAGAAACACAGCATGACAATTTGGAGCAATGGATACCCAAGAGTATCCTTCCCCACCCACCAAACAATACCAGTGAAGAACGACCACAGGTACAACACTAAAATGGATCCTAGGCTCCAGGGTTCAGAATCCCCAGGTCAACATCTCCCACTTGTTTGGGGGAATGGTATTCTAGAAGAGCCTAACTCCTGGGAACAGCAAGGGAGAAACAGAGGAGTACAAAAATGCAAGGATTAAAAAATAGAAGGGGAGGTAATGATCCCCCTCTAGCATATTCCATTTAAAACAGTGTAATTAAAAACTTTAAATTCACTTAGAAATTGGTTTCAAAATAGTCTGACAGTTTTAAAGACTTTCAAAAATCAAAATATTCTTCACCAGAGTTCATTAAAATATCCCTGTAGCCCCCTGAATAACTGCTACCACTTGTTTTGCATTAATATTGCTTAAATTAATACAATCATAAACATGCAAAATGTTAAAATTTCAATGTGTATGCAGAATAAAACCAAGTTCTAATAGAAAGACTCCTAATATTTCAAGGTTACAGGCTTGATTCAGTCTCCATCAAAACCAGTGGGATTCTTCCCATGGTGTCCAGTGGATTTTGGACTAGGCCTTAATAAGAGACAACAAAACATTGTGTTTTACGGTGTAGGAACACACACGAAGTACACTTGTGTATATACGCTAGATATGTAGTGCAACTTTTGCATTGCGCATCTTAAAACAGTTTTATTTTAGCCAGTAAAATGACAATCACCAAGCCAACACTGCATGCTATGTCAAACTAGGCTGTAAAACAAAAACCAATACCCATTCAGAGACATTCATGTTGTTACTGTTGCCTAGTGAGCAGCTTTGAACGACGCTTAACGATACATCCACTTGAACCCAGATATAAATTTGAAAGGCAGAAAGCTGCATTAGTACGATGGCCTGATTGATTTTATATGTGCTCCGGATGACTTTGAAGGCAGGATATCATCTCTCTGACAGGCTTCCCTTCATAGCAGATTTGATACACAGCAGTGAACAGTGGAAACCTGAGGAAACAGGGTGGGGAAAGCAAATGCAGCCTAAGTTTATTCTGTAACATTTTCTTAAATGAAAGAAATAAAATGGGGTGAGGAGAGGGAGGAGAAAGAGAGAGACTGAAAAATCAATTTCTTTCAATTTGTCAAGCGCTAACACCAGACTGAAAAGCACTGGATAAATACAGAACCTGCGTGCATCTCTAAAATGAGTCACTCTCAGAAGCCTAGCTAGCTATAATGGAGTCTGCAACATTCATTATGTATGGCACAACCATTAAGTGATCTAAAAAATTAAAAACACTCGCATTTTTCCTTGACATTCTTACAGCACTCATCTATGGTTAAAAAGGATGACTGGCACATCAGTTACACATTATCTCTGAGCAATAATTTGATAATACAATTGCAGAATATGACACAAAGAGACTCAAGAAGAAACTGAAGGTCAAGTTTTTAATAAGAGTCCAAAATTAAATGTGGATTTTGAAACACTAAATTCTATCTCCTCTTTTTTTCTTTTTTAAATTGGCCACATTTCCAACAACCGCTAAATTATTCAGGCTTCTCTGATAATCTGAAAGCTTGTTACAGCCAAGATGCTTTACAGAAATTTATATTTGCTTTCTGTCCATCCTAGACAGTGACAGTCAGACAAGTCCCATTTTCATACAAAGCCTGGTGAATTTTAGGGATTAATTATCTGTTCACCAGAATAAATATGCCATTTCAGTGTGGCTTTTTATATTGATAAATTTTGACCAAACACACTACGTTATTTTGACTGAAATAAAAAATAAGGAGCATTGGAGATGGTGAAATAGTTAATTTCTGAGCGATTCAGAGTACATCTGGACTAGGACTTTCTCCTCAGGAAAGCGGCCCCCATCAGTCACTCTAAAGTTTATCTGTAATGCAGAAATGCAGCATTGAGCAGAACCCCCCACCAGTCCTGAGCACCGTATATGCTTGCCCATGCACTCTGCTAGCACGTGTTATACTGAGGTAACTCTGGTATCACTACATAGCTCTGAACTAGACTCCTCAAAGTGAACCAGAGGTCACAAGAGAAGCCATGAGCCATTCAGGACTACCATTACAGCATGGTGACTACTGCATTCTCAGGGGCAGATACAAGATCTGTACTTGGCTGAATGCAATACTTTGCATTACTGGGGGAAAAAAGTGGGGGAGTGGACATGCTTGTGAATTTAGTCCATTGTTTCTATGGCTTTTATTACAAGTGCTTAAAACTGAAATGCTACATTTTGAATTATCTGAAAGATTTTAATGTCCTGCTATGAATGCACGTCCATTTCTTTTGGTTTATTTTTGTGGGACAGAAACAGCAGCAATAGCAAAAACCACCTCATGTCAATCCAGCTGGATTGATTTTTGTTTTTATTTCATCGGTGGAACCAAAATTAGCATATAGCCACATAGCTGCTCTTTCAAATCCAATGCTACACTGTTTAGGTTGCAAAACCCTTACTAGGAAATATGCAGAAAAAAAGTGTAATAAATGCAAATGTGTAACATGCCTCACTTATCACTCATTTTGTATAATATATTGGGCCAGGGGGACTGAATTTGCTTTTACCGTAAAAACTTAAATGTAGGCACTAAAATAAAATTTGTTATGCCTATGTAAGATTTTACTAGAGGCAGCCACAAGACATGTGAACCTTCTGAAGCAAAATCAAGTTTCACACAGCTTTAGATACAGTACCAGCAGTTACTTCTCAGAGAAGTACCACCACTACTACAAACCACATCTTGATACCTAAGTCTTGCTGTTTATCTCAGAGAGCATTACTCTGCTGCGCACAGGTCTGCCACACTTCACACGAGGAAAGCAGAATCAAGGCTGACTGCAGGCTCATGGCCAGCAAACTCCAAATGCATCTTATGTCTGAGCACATTAAGAGGGCTAGTTCTACAACTGTTGAAATGAAAAGACTAATTGCACTGTAAATATAAATAGGCATCAACCCTGCTACCAAAGCTCTTCTACTGAACTTTGACTTTTGCATATTTCTGCGTAGCCTTGGGACTCTTTCTGTAGGATGAGAGTATGAAAATTTACTCTTACTAGACTCTTACCTCTTCACTTTGAAACCATGGCTGTTTTACTGTGTTTTATGTTTTAAAGCAGTAGCAAGAGAGTTTTCGAAAAACACTTTGAAAGTTGCTTTCAAAAGTCTTGTTGAATGAGACCTTTTATGAAGAACTGACACATACATGTTGGTATACCAAACAGAAATTAGCAACTCTCTGTTTTCATATCTTTCATTAAAAACACAATCCAAAGTCTTCTATAATGCACTCTATTTGTTGTAAGATAGAACAGGGGAAAAAAAAAACAACCAAAAAAAAAAAACCCCAAACACAGCATCCAGTCTCATTTAGGGAATCATAAACAGCAAAGACTGAAGCCAACATTTTAATTAGTTTTTTTTCTGCAGTTAGCTTAATTACTGTACACTGTAGAAACAGACTTAGGTGCCTTACTCCCAAAGATAATGTTAAAAAATAAGCAACTTAATGCAGCTGATCCATTAAAACTAGCCTTTAAAAACTGCTTTGGAAGAAAAAGTAACAAGGCTTGGTCTTCTGACTGGCAGTCATTTATTTTCTGATTTTGCCTCCTCTACAAACAGGAACAGATAGAGATAATGCATCCCTTAATCTCATAAGGGGACAACTGTGTATGTGGCTTTAGGAATCATACATGTTCTGACTTGAATACAAATGAACAAGCCAGGACAGCCTGCTTAATTTCATACCACAAAAGAAAAACTGACCTACACAAGCAGATGGCAGGTTTTATCCTACAGCAAACTGGAAGTCACGTTAGGAAAGAGAACTGCGGTTTCTAAGCTAGAATACACGTGGATAGAAGCAGACACTCTATTCAGCTGATCAGCTATACAGATCCTTAATAACAAAGATCCTCTCCTTGGAGATAAGCAATGAATTTACTACTACGAAATGAGCTGTAGAGCCTCTTCACAAGTCTCTTTAGGAAGCTCAGCTTCTATTTTCATGTATTTTATTCTTTTCACATGTTAAAACACACTCTGCTATGCTTTTCTATGATAGCAGGAGGCAATAATACATTCTGTAAACAGAAGGGCATTCACAAATTTAATGTCACACTATTAGCTCTATCTAAAGAAATATTATTTTGAGGTTTTATTCACTTCTCTCTGTGATTTTTAACTGGGGATTAAGCCAAAAAGAAAATCACTGTAATAAGAGTAGCTATTACCTTCATGACGATATCAAGACTAAAAATGCAAAAAGAGTTATGGAGATAAAAAAGGGGTACGTGGAACTTGCTTTATCTGTTCTTACTTACTTTTCCAGCATTCCTTTCTGCTTGAGGATGCGATACACTTCTGCAGAAGTCTGTGGTCCTTGCAGTTTCTGACCATTCAACATTTCTTGCTCCAGTTCTTCAATAGACTAAACAACAGGGGGGAGGGAAGGAAGAAAAGGAGAGCTATGATAAAATTTTCATAAGCCTGACAACATCATCAGGATGGAAAAAGCAAGATGTTACTAAGGGTTCTTCCTTTCTCAAAAGTGTACTTCAGTAAGCATATATAACATTCTCCTATATTCTTGTTTGCAAATATTCTCCTTCTTAAATCTGCATCTCCCAACACGTTATCCCTCCAGCTTTTTTTTTTTTTAATCACCCTTCCTTTTAACACCTTTACACTCATTCTAACCTTGTAACAGACTCAAAAATGAGAGGAAAGAGAAGGGTACTCACTCAGTACAGCTAGCATGTCTCAGATAATTGTACTAATACTCCAACAAACCAGGAGTGCTAGTACTTGCAACAATGGATTTCACCCATTGTGAATAAGGTACCTTTCCAGTTTTAACGAATGCTTCTGCTACACGTCGATTCCGGCCACCGTAACATGTTGTGATGAGATCAGCAACTCCACAGCTCTCCAGGAAAGTGGCAGTAGACACCTGTCCTTTGCAAAAAATTCTGGCAAAGGCAATCATCTCCATTAGGCCAAGGCGAATAACGGCAGCTTTGGTATTGTCACCGCAGCAAAGGCCATCACAAAACCCAGCTCCTACTGCCACTATATTCTAATTAGAAGAGAAAAACAAATGGGAAATGAGTCAATTATTGCTTACAGAATCCTAGAAGACACCAAAAGACAGAATGCAGATGTCCCTAAGAACTGCAAATACTTTATTAATGGAAGACTAGGTTGTTGTTTTGGGTTTTTTTGGTTTTGGGGTTTATGGGATAACCATTAAAAAAAAAAAAAAAAAAGAGATTACAAGTCTTACCTTACTAAGTATTTCCAAGTTAAAGCTCTGGAACAAGTTGCCCCGGAGGCTGTGGAGCTATTATTATTGACTATCTTCAAGAACAAGCAGGTTACACCACACCCAAACAAGGTTTTATCTAGATTGAGCTGTTCCTGCCCTGAGGTAGGGGTAAAGCTAGACTGACATCCCACATCCCACAGCCCTTTTATCCACATATTTTCTTTACGATTAAAGTAATACTGAATCTAAGAAACATTTATTGACTTCCATGTTGATATGCTAAGGGACCAAATTCAGCCAAGCTAATCATATTCAGCCCTTTTAAGTATGCAGAGCTTGCAGAGC
This sequence comes from Aptenodytes patagonicus, assembly GCF_965638725.1. Classification (NCBI taxonomy): domain Eukaryota; kingdom Metazoa; phylum Chordata; class Aves; order Sphenisciformes; family Spheniscidae; genus Aptenodytes; species Aptenodytes patagonicus. The sequence continues at coordinate 125,739,754 of NC_134950.1, forward strand.
TCCTATATCAGTAATAGTTAATCAAGGGTTTCCAGAAGGTTCATCACACAGGAAGACCTTTCCTAAGCAAAAAATGTTGGGTTTGTTTTTTTTTTCCTTGGACCTGGTGACAGCCTTCTACAAAGAATGTACTGTTTCTTTGTGAACAATCAGCTATACAGTCCCTTCTTTGGTTTACAAACATAGAGATATTAGTTGAGACATGTTTGAGTGAAGTGACTATGAAAGCTATTTTCTGGCCTGGGAGTCAGAGACTAGCCATGGTTAGTTTGCCCCTACCAAAAAAAACCCCAAACCCCTACCAAAACCCAAAACACTCCAAAAGAAATGGAATTCTGACGTACTGATAAAGCAAACAAGGAAGCAATAGATGTAGTAATACCTTTCTGCATGCAACAACAGCAACCTCAACAGAGACCACAGGAGAACCAACATTATGGCACCTAATGTAGCACCTGATGCAGGGAAAAAAAACCCAAACCACCAAACCAACTTTACCTGTTGCTGAAGAAACAGCAACAGTCAGAAGTTGCTAATGAAAGCAACAAGCAGATTAACAGCTGGTTTTGTTTTGTTTTTTGAACTGTAAGAACCAAAAACCGCAGGCAGCTGCAGTGCTGCGTGGCCCGTCATGTCTAGGCGACTTTCAATCAAATGAGGTCAGAAGATGAGTCATTGCTTTTTGAGCAGCTAGCTGAGGTCTAAAGGTGACTTTAAAAATTGCAGACATATCTCAGCATCAGACCTGAAGCAGCAAAAGATGATCAGACTTTTAAAGCTGGTGCTTTAGATCATCCTGGTTTAAATCTTGGCTGTGATGATTCAGTCAAGGTATGTTTTCATCGGACGCCTCTCCCAGACTGACTTCCAATATTTGTTCATTTGGTGGCAAAGCAAGAGGAAGTCAAACATGTATTTAAGAAGTTTTCAGACAGGATAATCCATTTAAATGGAATTTGCACATAAATTAAGTCTGCAAGTGTTTAGCACTCAGCTAAAAACAAAAACATTTTTGAACAACCTCTGGGCTTTTTCCATGTTCTTCTTGAACACTCCAATACTAAAGCTTCGCCTTCCCTCCAACTTTGCCTGCTCTGACTTTCCTTTCCACTTTGAAGCAGCCTACCTGATCATAACTTACCATATTATTTGGCCTACGGTATTTTGTTGTCTATTTTGCAATGTTTGTCTTTGGAGCAACAGAAATAGTTTTAAGCAAGTAATACCAAAACTAGTTACTTCTGAGGAAATGGGGTAGGGAAGAAGAGAAGTTGTGAGTCTAACTCTGAAACACTAAGCTCCTTGTTTGTACAATGTCCCCATTTTATGTTCTTACACATAGTTTGCAAATAATGAGGAAACAAGACAACTGGTTATGTTCTAGAACACACCCCCACACCTAGGAGACTGTTATACCCTGGTCTACATAACCCTCAGGCCACAACTATGAATTTACAAGCTCTGCTATCTGGTTTCATTTAAATCCTTTAAGAATCTATGACAACTCTCTCGTGTCTAATACTTCTATAGAGAACTGAATTATACCACATTGAAAGTTACACCTTACTGAAACACAAGCCACTCCTTTTAAAGACAAAACAACAACAACAAAAAAAAATCTCACAAAACTTGAGACTGAGTCATCTTTCTGTCCAAGACAAGACCAAAACAGGCAGCTTGGTACTTGAAATCTCTGGGTGCAGGCACTAAAGTCAAGTTTGTTTCAGGAAGATGCGTAAGCAAAACACAAAGTAACACACAAGAGCCTAACGTCACTAGCACTATAGCGATCTTCTGAGCAGCAGACTGGGGTGGGGGGAGAATCGCATACCTACCCAGCCAAACCAGCTTTCTGTATCTGATACGGTCGATCCTGAACACTGCCACTGCCAAAGCCTACACCTGAAGTTACAAGAGTTCCTGCAAATGCAGTGGGTATACATTTGTGCAAGAGGAGAGAGCCCACGTTTCCATGAGCTCAAAGACTGACTGCATTTGCATACACAACATGGGGGTCTGAGAGCAAAGTAAGCAAGGACGAGTTTAGCCTAGAGACAAACCTGTTGTTCCAAAGGTTCAAAAATACTGTCACAACAACCCCAAAATGACTGCAACACAGCGTTCCTCTTGGCCTGAGAGACTGAGAGCTCTCAAAACCACTTCAGGCTTGAGGAAAAACATTTTCCCCATCTTGGCATTAACAGCTTTTTACATTAAAGCATGCATCCTGTAAGCAAGATGCATAGGGTGTTTTTATATTGCATATGGTTTTAAGCTACTAAAACACTTTGCACTAACAGGCGAGTCTTTAGCTGGTCTGGTATCCAGAAGCTGGCATTAGTCCTAGTCCTAGTTATTCTAGAACATGAGCAAGGACTGGACTGTTATTTTATCACCGGGATAGTGAAGCTATACTCCAGAAAAGAAATGTTGATGCCATGCAGTGCTCACAGGATGTGTCAGAGCAAATGAGAGAAAGTGTCTTTTAGTTGCACATGACCTGCTGCAAACATGCCAGAGGTCACAAATGCAAGGTCAATAGATGACCAAGGAACCAAGGTTAACAAGACTGCAGACTTTGCTGACAGATTGTTCTCTTACACAGTCAGTGCTCGGAAACATCCAACTTACAGTCCTACTCTGTTTACAGTAAGTTTGTGGAGTGGTCATGAAGACAGCTTCAGAAGCCATTTCTGAGGCAACCATTACCTCTCCATAATTAAATGGATCATTAGAGAACTAAGCAGAAATGTTAATTCACCTGGGACATCCAGCCTTCCTTGAGGTAGTGTCACAGCTCAGCACAGCCTGCTTTCCTCCTTACTTACACGTGAACTTGGAGAAGCTCCTTGCTTCACATCATGGCTGAGAGAGGTCAAATGAAGACTCAACAAATCAAAGACTGTATCAGCAGGATTGTCAGAGAGGTTAAGCATAAACTGCTTGCTTGCTCCTAGCAAACTTGAATGTAAATAATGGATTTCATTTCCACTTAATCTCAGGAAAGAGTAATTACCACAATCAACTTCTACAGTACCTAGACCGACTATCCAACAGTGACTGCCATAAACACACTTTGCAGGACCACCTTTGTACGTAATAATGCTGGGTTACATAACCTGGTAAACAATAAATCATCGTTATACTTCTTCTTTGCTTAAGGCTAAGCTGGAGCCATAAAATTTAGAGATGGGCATGAAGCAACCTGAAAGGCAACGACAGCTGCTGCTCCTTCTCCTTCCTACAGTAACTGTCACCTCTGTCTCAGTCCTTGGCTGCTGCCACTTGAGGGAGTTTAACTCTCCAGATCCCTGAACAAATATATCAGCCAGCTGGAGCATGGCCATTTCGCCATATCCAGAGATTAGATTCTCACTTCTCCTTCCCTCACACCACACACACCACACCCCCCCCCCCCCCGTCACCACTGCACTGGGTAAGTGATTCCAGTACAGTTTACACCCAAGAATGCAGCTACCAACGTTTATATCGCCTCTCAAGTATGCTACTAGGTTCATACACCAGCTCAGCCTTGCCTCATGTCTGTGCTGTTGGATTGTAAGACCACACACTGGCACAGGCAGTAAGGACTCTAAGGACACCTCAGAGGTGATGACCTTGGGTCTATGCCACTGTGCAGCATCACATCCATCAGCATCCAGGAGCACATCCATATGTATGCGTAGCTGCACATACTACTCTTACAGTGGTGTCATAACCTTTAAGCACCTCCTAGGAAGGCCCCTTCATTGTCTGGCACATGGCAGCTGGAACTTGTAGGTGGCCTTGGGTCAGGCTGCCTGTAAAGCCAACTGGACACCTTGAAACTGAACTATCCAAATCTGAAGTTTGTTAATTTCTGAAATCAACCCTTAGAAAAGGTCAACAAATAAATGTGAAATGTGCTTCAGTCCTCAAAAGAAAAATATCCTGATAGAGAAGAACATGCCAAGCACTTTTGTTCCTACAGCCAATTAAGTTATTGTAGACAGCTGTTCTTCCTCAGTATCATCAGATTTTGTAGTGACTGCCATTGCCTATTTAGCCAGTCTCCAAGCTGATGCAAGACTGCAGTTTCACTGCACTGATTTCTATACTTCAGTCCATCTCCATCAGCCCACTGTCACAAAAAATAAATACAGTAAGTGAAGTGAATGTTCAATACATATAGGCATATATATGTATATAAATAGCAATCAAGCACATGTTCTTTCATGATCACCCAGCTGCAATACCTATTATTACAGTCCGAATTCAAATATGCTTCAAAAAAACAAATTTCAAACCCAAAATTATCATTATTGTAAGGGAAAGCTGTGCTCAGAGCACTCTCTGTTACCCTTCTGTATTTTTTCCCAACCTTTAGGCAACCATCCACATTGAAAATCTTCCCTGCTTAGAAAGGCTTGCAGAAATGAAGAGCAAGGTAAGTTTAGACTTTTAACAAGATCTAGTCTATTATGCCAGAAATACCAGAAAAGTGTCCTTTTCCCAAGCTGGTATTTATAGAAAAATGCAGAAGCTGGGAGAATATACTATTTCTCATAGTGTAGTATTTCTCATCCTTTACATACCAATACAGGAGTTGCTTTTACTATTTCCACATCCAAAAAGACAGTCTGGACTGGCACGTGTGCCTGCTTACTTCTGTCCTCTAAGCCGTAGTTTGCAGTGACACTGCTGACATTTTGAATTGGCACTGCTATAGAAAGAGAGTAGAACCCCTCTTTTTACACCCATCTCTTCACACAACACGACACTGCCATCTTCTGAAACAGGAATTTCCTCCGTCCAGCAAATTAAATAATGCTAACTTTTACTATTTCTTCATGAAGTAACTTTCCAAGTTTAATAAAGTAACTGTCAGCTGACAGAACCTACACTTTAGATTTTTCCCTAAAAACAATCACATGAAAAGATTCTTATTTTTCACATTTTTTTATTACAAAGATTATCAAATTAATCATAAAAAAGCAAAATGCTTGTTGTTACACTTAGCAAACAATTCTCCTAATAAGAATGTACAATTTCTAAGAAAAAACCTCAAGTTTACCTTTCACTATTCACATCTGAGCTTTGCATTTTGCTTTGCAATAAAAACATACCCATCTCTTTAATTTTAGCTGCTTCAATTTCTTTCAGGGGCATATATGTTCCCAATGCATTAACAAAATTTTGCAACGTTCGATTTAAAAACAGCTCAGGAAATTATTTACGTGCTGTCAGCACAAGATTTAGGATTAAACAAGAAAGGGTTTTAAATGAAAAATTACTTTTAAAAATACAATTTTAATAAAATTTTCTTTGGGATTAAGGAAGAGTTGTTTGTTTAAAAAACATCACCTATATTAGCATGACTGATCTATGCCACTTTATACCAGTTCATGCCTTTTAATCAGGCAAGAAATCCATAGTATTTTTAAACAAGTTAATCTATCCTTAATTCGCTTTTTGTTTGGAGCTCATACCATGCATTTCTTTGGAAGTCTCAACTCAGTTAACAAAATGTACTGCAATCAAAACCAAATGACCAGAGCGTACAGAATATATACAGCTTTTTAGAAATGCAACTAGAGAGTTCAGTCTGGAGGATGCATGATGAATAATGAAGCAGGGGGGGAGGAACAAAACAAGGCTACAAAGAAAATACACAAGTTTCACCTCAGTATCTTTCCAGGTCAAGAACAACAATTTATTTAAATTCTTCTGCACTTCCAAAGAGATGTTGGTATCTTGCCTCACTTGGACCTTTACAGCGGAGTTTCAGTGTCTGCTGACTAGCTGCTCAGTTTGATGGGCACGCTCATCTCTAGCACCCTTTCATGAGATTTGTCTGCAGTAAAAATTATCTGGGACAGAACTCCTCTATCAAGCAAGGACTTAAGCTAGCCAGAAAACATCAGGCTGAGCAGATTTCAAAGAAAAATAAATCTGTAAAACTCTTTGACTAATTTCATAGGTCTATACACAGGGATTTCTCTCCTGCTAACCTTCCACATCACCACAGCATTTTAAAGCAATGGCTGTGGAGCCAAATTATGAGCTCCACAAACTTGAGAAATTGCTATAAATACAGTAACTCCAAAGCATGTTACACCAAAGTGTATCCCGTTAGCCCAGTGCACAGACCCATGACCTCTTCCTTCTCAGGACTTCCAGTGTGACAGCTCTCTAGACAAAATTATCAAGAAAACCAGTATGCCAAAAATTATGTTGTTATAGCTATCAATTTACTTCCCACTGAGCAGGAATCAGAACTCCTTAGCTTAAAGACATCATTCATTGGCTTGGTAGCTTTGCAGGTCAATGGTGTAGTTTACACATAATTTCAAAAGAGACAACAAAGCAATACAAAATAATTATCCAAAACATAAAAAATAAAAAAGCCAAATTATCTACTAAACCACTACACCCATCAGAAATGCTTCCATGATAGATATCACACAACGTGAACTACAGTACTATTGGCCAGGGCGCCAAGCGACTAATGCCTTCCTTTCACAAATGGCCTGTAAATTAACCTGAAAAAAACCAGCAATAAGAATGTTTAAGCTAGCCTTTGCTTCCTGTCAGCATCAATTTTGTTACCAAAAAAATTCCAGATGAGTAACTGTCCGAAATAACTTTTTTCCTATTTGGGTCATTTCTGTATGTGGTTATCCACACAAACCTTACGCAGTGTATGTCCACAAAATATAAAACATAAGAGTGCTCACATTGTGTAAGTCAATGAAGAGGGGAATAGTTTTGTCAACAGACACAAAGGATTAATGCCAATTTCTTTCTCCCTTTCTTTTTGTGAACACGCTGTTGCAAAAAGAAAAAGGGAACTAAAATGGGTTTAGAAATATGTTGACCAGTTAGATGAAATCAACACTTGTTTCATGACTGCATGTAAGCTAAGTGAAAGATGTAGAAAGAGAACTTGGGAGATGGTGAGACAAGGGTCTAAAAGCCAACTATCAGAACATGCTGCTCCCTAATTTCCCATCTCGTTCTTCCGGAAATGTTATGTAGCAGTTTTATATATTATATAAAGCACAATAAACCTAATTCTTTAAATGAAAATACCCTCTTTTTTCTACAAGGATCACCGTTCCATCTATGTACCAACTGCAGCCTGTTAATCTTACCTTCAGAGCACCACAAAGCTCAACTGTATCTGCATCGTCTACTACAGTTATTCGGAAGTTTGGAGTCTGCAGGAGTTCTTTGAAGAGAAGGCCATTTTCCAAGATTTTGCTGCCTGTTGAGAGAGAGAGAAAGAAGGCTAAAAAATGAATAATTTATTTGGGTGTTTAGCCTTTCCTGTGCAAGCCAAAATACTTAAAAGCAGAGATAAGGTGGTTCTGTCTTCGTCCTAAACAGACTCCTGTTTTAAGTGACTAAGGACATGTCTACATCACACTTAAAAGCTCTGCACTGAGTTACTCTGGGCTTCTTCATAATTCATTGTCTACTCAGCAACAGATTCTAAATAACAATTCCACTAAGTCTCCACACTCTTTTTCTTTGTATCATTCTCTTTAAAAAGAACAGTTAATAATAAAACAAAAGTGAATTAAAAAAATATCAGGTGCAATTCTACCAATTATTTTTAAAGCCTGCATTCCAGAAAAATACCTACTGATAAAGGTATGTCAAGGATGTTTTATTAATTGAGCATGCTGCCACTGACAAATGTTTCTAAGCACTAAGAGGTAATTCAACCATTCAAAAATAAGTTCAATGCAAAAGCTGTTAATGAGAGGTTACAAAGCTAAAAATGCACTAAACTGTAAAAATTAACACTGAAAAAAATAACATGAACTCTGTGCTATTATATATGACTACCTGTGTATGACACACACACGCCTATCTAGACACTGTGAAATCCAAGACTAGGCACATCTCTGTGCTGTAAAGGTGTGCAGACATCAACACAGAACAAAAACCATGTCTAGCTTTTGGGGGAACTAATTATTTTGAGAGATTAAAATAAGATATTGATACCTTAAAAAAAAAACCAAAACACAACCCAAACATGCATAAAGGTACCATCTGTGACCATAACATCTGAGCTGGAATACAGAATATATAATCATTTATCCATATAAAGCCATGTAGACACAAAAAAAAATCTTAAGCACATAATAAAATAAAGCAGTTTGTTATGTGGAGGGTGACAAAAAGCATGCTTAGTATTTCACCTGCTAAGGTCACAACCCTCGTGAGACTAGGTAAAATTGCACTCCTCCCTCTCCCTCTATTCCTGGTATGGTCCTAGTACTTTTGGAAGTATAAACATTCTAGGAAATTCAACATTAAAATAAGAAGAACCCAACAGTTTCTGGTAACAGCCAGCCAATGTTGAAAACAATAAAATTTGAGCTATTTGGTGTGCAACTGTGAGGACAGGAGAATGTTTTAAACATTCTTATTACTTGGAACAGTACCTATTGTGGTTTCACAGAATTTCTCTGCTGCCACCTCATTGGCAATGTTAGCTCCCATCAGCACACTGATGTCTATTCCCATCTTCTCTCGAATAATGTCAGAGATCAGTTTGAGTCCCTCCGGGCCTTCATCTATTCCCTGCAGCCAACACCAAATGGAATTACTAAAAAGTCATTCATTAGACACAGTAGAGAAGAAAGCACATCACAATTAGTCTTGTCCACAGGTGAGAACTGCAACAAGGCCTATTCAGATAGAGACTGAAGATGACAGACTTGCTACCAGTGAAACTTCCGCCACTGTTGTGACCTCTCCAAGCTGTCTTCTTTTCATAGGAGGTAGCACCTTAAGAATTAGGACTAAACTCTAGATGATGGTAACAGTTTTTATTCCATGCTCGAAGACCTGATTCTAAGAAGTGCTGAATATTCAGCTTTGTTAGTTCAGAATCTCAGCTGCTTATTATCAGTGTATCCTTACTAAAACCAGTGAAGCATCACCAATCCATCAGTTGTGAATCAGGCCTGCACTTGGATTTGAAATTGCACCAAAACTCACAAAATTGCATCCTAATAACTTGTTTTGTGAAGAGGTATCTGAACTGAAATATCAGAGACAGATTCCCTTGTGTATAATACCAACAACAGTTTACTAGTACAAACCCAGTTTAATCATTTTGAATACTACTACAAATGGAACAGCTGTTCACAGATATGTAGAAAGCTGAACAACTGAGAATAATTTAACTTTTAAGGATATTTTTAATCTGTATTTATGACACTCTTTACAAAGCGTGAAAGTAGGGGCAGAAATAGGACCTTAGAAAAGATGACCCCAGAGATTAATGCTGCAATGGAGGAGAGAATCTGGTACTCTGAATTGCCTGAACCAAGAACTCCAAATGAGACCACTTTCTTCTCACAAAACCCTTTTCTCCTAGCCTGCTAAATGCAGACTCCTTTTGAGTTTTTAGAACAGGGACATGGCAAACAAGGTACTAAAACGGTCTTTCTTTCCCACAGTATACCACCTTTTATACCGTACTATTTTTAATGTTGGGGATTTGGTACTTTTGGGGATTGGTAATTTTGAATTATGACTTAATGATCCTCTGCCACTTTCAGATACACATATATATACACACACACTTATATGTTGCTGGTAGTGACATTTCAGGCAGGCAGTAACTTGCATTTCCACAGATCAGAGGTGCTATTCCTTAAATAACATGGTACAATCAAAAGACATGCAGATATGACTGCATAAACCCAGCCAATTAAACTACAGACAACAGTGCTTGCATTTCTGCATTATTTTTCAATTTGTATCACTTGATGCACAACTCTGCTTTCTCATCTTTAATGAGCCATATAGAAAGAATCTGAAAGCAAGCACACATATACATGTTGTATTTTTCCCTCACAGTGTCAAAAATGTCCCCACAAAATAACTGTAAGGCCCCTCCTCCTAAGGAGGCAATTAATAAACAGAAAAGCATGCACACATTGGGAACAACTCCAAAAACGTGAATATGTACACAACAACTATTCACCCAAGTGAAAGGAGATCAGAGCGGCTTAGGTGCCAAATTCAACCCCGCTATGAAACAGATGCAACTTCTGACAAAGTCAAGGAGAGCTGCACCTGTTTCTTGTAGAGTTAAATCCAATACTGAATGACTAGATGACAGGAGAAAAAACAAACACCCCTCCCTCCCCCAAAAACGAAGGCTCAAACACGGGAATTTCCACTGGGCAGCAATGATCCCCAGGCAATGCAAGTCCGATTCTGTGGTTTTATCGCTTGCGTCCTGACATGCTTGCCAGAGCAATCCCTGGGGCCTGTATATAGGTAGATGAAAATGAGATTGATGTTGAGGCTGCCTGAAGAGCATTTTGAGTAACCTCCACCTATCCTGCTTCCTGTGCTCACTGCTGTACCGCATCGTTAAGTTGTATACGGTTCCTCCCCTGACACCCACACAATGATTTGTTAGGTTTTCATAGACATCAGTGATCAGAACTTATGTAAAGCAACACAACTGCAAATGTTTCAATGGGAACACAGATTAACCAGCAGACAAATATCTTTATTTCACAAAGACTCAGTTTTATTATCAGACGTTAGGCTCTGCTTGAAGATTAGACTGTCAAAAAAAGAAAAAGAAAAAAAAGACTAAAAGATGACACACTGCTAACTTGCCAGGCAATTTAGAAAGCACAGAAACAAGACATCCCACTAATGATATTTTTCAGAGCAGGACTGCACTTTCACCGCCAAAGTCAACACAAGCCACTTTAATAGCATTAGTATTGAGCATAATGAGACCACTAAAAATATGACTTTGATGAAAACAGCATGCATAAAGAAGCTGCAAAAGTAGAGGAAAGAATGCATTCCTGCCTCTACTTAGTTTCATTGTTGTGTTAAAACTCTGCCCTTTCTTTTTAAATGATACTTTTAATAACACACAGTTATGCCTTTTCATAAAAGTTAACATGTACTTTGCATTCTCCCGCAAATAAATTAAAAGGGGCCTCACACCATTTCTTTCGAAAGACTTCCTACTGATGCAGTGTTGCAATGTGACAGTGGGAAGCTGCCTATTAATCAACTCTGCTTTGCATGGCAGGTGTCACTATTTTACTTACACTACACTATGCATGGGCTTTTTGTTTTGTTGTGGGTTTTTTTGTTTGTTTGGGGTTTGGAGGTGTTTTGGTTTTGTTTTTTTTTAAGAAGATGAGTACTCCCCCCCCCTTTTTCTTTTTTTTTTTTTAAACATAGCTATTAATCAACACTCCATTAAAGCACTGGTAATCAATACCCAGAGCAATAATCCCAAGAGACTATAGGCCCAGACTCTGACTTCAGATATGTTGACATAAATCCTCATTTACTCCACCGATTTCATTAGAGTTATTCCTATCACTAAGGACATGAGAACATAAATCACATTTAGCAAATTAAAGAAGAAAAGTCTATCTTGAGCTTACAGAAGAAAGAAGCATAAACAGACAACTTCAAAGCAATAAACTTAAGGGCATCTACGACAGCTGTGTGATTGTGATGCTACGCATTCAGCTCTTTTAACACTGCCTTATTTTATCCTTCTACAATATGAAAAGTTTTTCTACAAAATGCAGCAAGTGCACCTGGGAAGCATTACTTTTTCATACATCTCGGCAATATACCAGGTCAGCACTGACAAAACAATACAGATTTGATGGGCTTAGTTAGCCAAACTAAAGAGACAAGCTTGCAGTAAATAGTGATAGGGAGGTTTTGTTCTTTTTAAGCACAGATCCATAGACGTATCATTTTCCAGAAGTGACAGTAAACATGGCAAAATGTGCTGAGAAAATGGCCTACTGTCAACTAAGTACAAAGCAACAACAAACCAGAATCTTCCAAACCTCGTGGGAATAGCTTATTCTTTGCAGCTAAACACAAGGGGGGGGGGGGGGGGAAGCCCATCCACATTTAAAAATTCTCCTGCCACCAAAACTACAAACACTCCAGTGAGACACTTCCTACACCTCTCCCCCTCCTATTTCCTATGCTCGAACTGTCTTTTTGGGCCATGCTGAACAGACTCTCTTGTTGCAACATAATATTTGACATGAACAAGAGCACTATCCTCTCAGTCACATGCAATTCTCTCAGCAGTTCTTAAAATGATCAACTCAGCATGTGGGATCTGTGTTAACAATCAAAGCATTATGCTTGTGCTCTCTTCATCTAATGATGCGTTTGGAAACAACAAATAAAAGACTGGAAAGCTTGGTGGTGCAAAACCTATTCACTCCCTCTTTCTTTTTAAAAGTCTTGTGAACAGCCTCATTTTCCTCTTCCTGCAAGTGCTAGCCTAAAGTAAAACACCATGTAACAATCCACTAATGACTGAGACAAATTCCAATCTTACATCTAGAAGGTTTAATGGAACAATCAAGTGAATAATGCAAAGAGACTTTTCATATCAAAATATCAAGCCACTTTTTTAGAAGATCCCATGACACATTCTCAGTTATTAATGCATAGTATTTATTATACCTTTATGAGAGTTATACCGAGCGCTTTCTTGGGTATTCGTCCTGTGATTTCGTCGCAGACTTTATGAATGAACTGATGAGGAATGACAAAAACCAGCAAGTCTGCATCCTGTACGGCTTCATTAAGGTTTGGGACAGCAACCTGTGTAGTTATGGAAGAGAAAGGCCACATAACTTCTTAAAATTAACACTACACACAAGTGTTATCTGGTAAGTAAAAGCACATTTTGGTCTTATACTGAATGCTACAAACTACTGTGCTTCATCATTGAAAATAAGAAGTAACAAACTTCCCAGAAAAGCAAAAGAATTTAAGCTTTCAAACAAGCTATTTTATGTCTTGAAAGGGGCATCTTCACAGCCACCAGCATGGTTGGTGCAATGAAAATTCAAAATGTTCCGTAACATTCAAACGAGTACTTTGAGTTAGAAAATATAAAATAAGAAGCTGCCTTCTCTTTGACAAAATAATCTCAATTTTTGATAAATGATTGCATGCAGAAAAGTAGTGTCTTTACTTAGTTCCTTACACACTCAAATTTCTTCTCCAGGCCTCTTACATCTACTAATTTATATTCTCTTTCTCTGTACTCAGAGATTGTGTTCACCCTTTAAGAAGGTGATCTACTTTGAAGTCACTTGCCAGACTCCACTTTTCCTAACACTTGATGACCATCTTGAAATAACACTGGGGTTTAAAATGTAGCAATAAGCTCGACCTACTGATAAAGAGAACAAACTTGAACGAGCAGGAAGTGGACAGCAGAAACACCACACTTGCTGAAGGCTAGGGAAATGGGATTTCAGCATCACTGTTAAAGAGAAAACTGCAATGCACAGCAATTCATGTTTTTTCTGCCCAAAATCTCTACTGAATTGTCAGCTGCTCCAGTCTCTTCCTATAATGTTTTTGGGGCAAGAGTCACCACCTGCCCACCCACCACCATGTTACACTAACACAGAACAGATGTGGAATCCCACTCTTCTGCCCTGGCAATGCTACATCTAACATGCTGATCTGACTGCACATAGTTGAAATGCAACTGAGAACCAGATAAACTGCAAATGGCTTGCAGTTCACTTGAGAAATACTCTAGCTCTCATGCTGTAATACTTTCTAAGAGCTTCAGACTACTTGAAATCCCTTCAATTCTCACTGACCAGCCAGCTCCCTTCCAAAGTTGAGGCCAAATTTTTTTTTAAATAGGTATGGTCAGAGCTGTTAATCTTGCCCTCGTTTTCACATTTACTTCCCTATACAGAAGCGAAAGTAACATAAAGACAACAGTGAGACCGAAAAAAAAGAAAAAAAAAAAAGAGAGCACAGTGAATTGGATTTACCTACCTCCATAATTGCATAATTTTACTTGTTCAAATCTCTGATCTCATCAGTAAAATAGCATACAGTTTGAAATATTACAAACCCTAAAGTTGTTAACAAAACAAGTTTCTACCTCCATTCACAGCATGAGCAATATTCCCTCTGCTCCATAACTAGAATTTAGCTTCCAAGCCTTACCACGTTATCTGGCAGCTTGTATCCGGGGAGATATTTTACATTTTCATGTTCACTATTTATGATATCTGTCAGTTTTCTCCCATTAACGTTCTCCTCGAAGACCCACATCTTCACTGTGGAAGCAAACTTTTGCAATTTTTTTACATTACTGCCTATTATTTTGGCAACCGCAGAACCCCTGCAGGAAAGAAAACAAAAATATTCTAAAAAAATTATGATTTTGCTCTAGAAGAAAGAGACTGTCTTTAAAATAAAGAGAAATTCACAGGTTATTGGACCAGGTACTATGTAGCATTTTTGATCTAGTAAAACAAGTGGAAAAATACACCAGTCATTCACACTGCTGCTTTCTCTCAAACAAATATATCTAGAGTAGGTTGGATTGAAGCATTTACTGAAAATGTCCCTACTTATTTTGTCTGCTTATTGGCTATCCAGTGAGAGTATGGGCTGTATTTCCACAAATCAAATGGATTATATCTTCAAAGCAGTAGTAAAAGTGACATACTCAATTTTTAAAAATGGATCATTTCCACCTTTAAGAAACAGAAAGCTTTCTTTGCTAAGCTGACTGACCCATCAATTGCTGTACAATACTGATATACATTTAAAGCCAAGAAGCATTTATGTCTTGCATGAGCTGTAAGCTTTATGGTTATGCTGCCAACTTCACAGAAATTAACTATTGCAATGGCATCCTCTGAATTTGCAGGCAGACAATTCCACTACTGTTAGCCTCATTTTCTCCCCAAGAACAGCACACAGTGAAACCTGTAGGATGGTGATCAATTTTACTACCCAAATCTCTAAGAAGCAATTAAATTAATCAGAATTAGTGAAGCTACATACAAGAAGAGGAACAAATGCAACCTTCCCTTCCATTCCTAGCCTGAATGCTACATGGAAGAAAAAGGTGCCATTTCATAAAGCCTGTTAACCTAACTTTCTTTCCTGGGACAAGAAAGCAGCTTCATAATTACTGATAACCTACTAAGCAGACAAAAAAAAAAAATTTAGAAAGATGCAAAAAAAATACACAGTCACCTATCTCAGGCTTACGTGTGTGTGGAAACTGCACACTTTATTAGGAGGTCAGAACGCTAACTTTGCAAATCTAGTTATACTCACACACTCCCCTAAATTTATTATGGACATTGCTTGTAATAAACTGATAGCTGGCGACTAAACCAAATAGATTCATTCTGCTCCGAGAGCTTTTAAAATGGCACAACTCATTGTGCTATATTAAAGATGTGTACTATCACAGGCCTAAGGTCACTTTCTAAGTAGTGGCAAAAAAAATTATAGTATCTTAACTATACCTTCTTCAGTTAAACCATAAAACTGTATGTCTTAAAAGACTGGAATTTATTTCTCTAATAGCTCTTCACACACTACAAATTCCCCTGGGTTCAGGAGGTGATACAGAAGCCACAACTGTCAGCCACCTCTCATCAAGCTCGTATTCTAGATCTGCATGCATGCAGAGTGGTTTCCGCTGCAATGGTAGACAACTCACCAGCTCAACCCCCAAATTTCAGATCCACACAAACAGTATGAGTCACATTCGACACAACACAGGTATGTGTTCCTCAAAATGCTTTGAGTTCCTTCAACAAAAGCACATTTACTACTGTGCTAGTAGATTTATATACAAAGTCTGGATCCTGGTAAATCACTGTCTTCAGTTTTGAACTTCACTACACATTCTGTGTGCTTAGTGTTGATAGAGAAAGACAGAAATAACTGATTCAGCAACTGTCCGACTGGGATTTTCAAACAGTTTGCCAGCATAAAGTTTGGCAGCATGTACTACTTGAGCAAGACATTAATTCTATTACTATTTAACACTTAAATGCCTTAGCTGTCTTTTTAATACAACATTCAAAGGCTGAAAAAAAAGTGAAGATTTGCCTAATCTTAGTTCCTGAATTCAAGAAGATTCTCCTGACTGGCTTCTCTCCTTCCTCATTTCCTGTTATGTTGCAACAACTATTGCAGGACTGAATTAAGCAAGGTCAAACAACTGACACCGAGTCTAAGATTGCTCTATGCAAGGTGAAATACCAGCTCCCCACACCTGTTAATCCAACAAGCAAGCCCTTCTCTTATGTGCCCTACCACTCCTCAGTGTGTACTCTGAAATAATTTACTTGGAATGTCTGGCTTGTCTCATACACTCCTGACACATCGCAAGGCAAAGGAACGGGAATTCTTGCCAATTTATTCTTAGCAATAACAGTTCTAGTGTGAGCTAGGTTGCAAGACTTGGTGCCTGCAGCAGCTCACACAAGAAAAAACATAGTGAAAGATTCCCTCATAAACCTTAACCCTGACATCCTCTGAGGGATGGTTAATGCTATTCAAGTAATACAAGGTAGTTGCATGCCAAACAGCAGTTCTTTTCCTTGCAATGAGTATCAAACGTACGCCCAAATACAATCACATACAGTTCTTCAGAAGTGTTAAATAAGTGTATCTGACACTCACCGAGCAAGATCACACACACTGCAACAGTGAAGGGCAGGAGACAAAGTATCACAGTTGGTCTGCTTTCCCCTCATCACTTTAAAAGTAAAGCACAAAACCCAGAAACTCCTAAACTTGCCATGATACCAGCATCAGTGGAGGTCACAATATGCAAGTGCAAATAATGTCATTAACTCTAGCTCTACCACTTGTCCCTATAAAATCACCTCAGTTAAGCCACAAGTTTTACCTCCCATTTTTCTACAGCAAGTTCCTAGCTGTATGAACCCCTCCGCCCCGATAACTTCCCACCTCTTCCCAAACTCTACAGTTTCTGTTCAAGTTGGGCAATCAGACTAATTAACAACTGGTTCTAGCAAAACAGACAGGGATAAATTCTGGCTGTGCACACCTTGTTAACCTGCCCTGGAAGTGTTATCAGAAGAGCAGGCTATAGTACGTGTCCGAGGCAGCATCTGTAGTGTTTTAACTGAACCTGGGTACTGCCCTTGAATCCTGAGGCTCCAAGGCATATTCCCCAGGTGTACTCTCTTCACGTTCAAGAAAGCCGATTTTATCCCCTATGTTAAAGATCCTAATACAATCACTTATCCACCAGCTGAGCAACCCTAAATGGGCAAGGCCAGCAAAAAGCACAGCTCCTGCTCTTCGGTGTCTTGCGAGCCATCTGTCCCACCCCATGATCTTCCAATCAGGTGTCGAGTGACCCTTGCCAAGTCAACTTCATTGTTAAGGTGACGTTCCGGCTAGCAAACCGACCAAACAAGTCTGACTGGAAGTAGTTTATCATCAAAGGTGACTGGTTCAACCCTTCTAAATGGTCACTGTTGTGCCAAGTTCCTTCAGTGTTTTTTTCTTGTCCTGGACATAGGTTTAAGGGCTGTGAGAAGGCAAGGACGTCTGTACAGTTACTGGCACTTGTGGGACAGAATCATCTCACACAGAACCCCAAAACCCCACAGTCTCCAAACTGCTAATGCCAAACCTCACTCAGTTCAACCACTTACATGCTTACAATTTAGGCAACACCAGTCATGCACTCCTGTAATTCAGGCTTCAAAAATATATAACCCCAAAATATCAATTATAAGATGTATATAAATGCTTCAATTTCTTTCTGTTTACCTGCTTTTGAGCATTAAATGCTTCCACTTTAGGACCACAGGCCCCAGTTCAAAAAGCACTTACATGCACACAGGTACACAATTCAAATTAAGTCCTATTTAGTTCAATGGTTGCATATGTTATTGAATCACAGTGCCCTTTGCAGTCAGGGTTTGGTGTTTGTCACCCCTTGGACTTTGAGGAAGAAATCACCTCTCTCTCCAAGAATTATTGTTTTCAGAAACATTTTGGGGGGGGGGGCAGAGATGGGAGAGCTGTTGCACAAGCCATTTGCAATTTAAGATTTTTGATTACTTTGGTTTCTGCTTTCCTGCCACAAAAAAACCTGCCACACTGCTATCACATATGAAATAAGCTATCAGTCATTTGAATACATTTATCCCCCAAA
The DNA here is from genome assembly GCF_965638725.1 of Aptenodytes patagonicus. Lineage (NCBI taxonomy): Eukaryota > Metazoa > Chordata > Aves > Sphenisciformes > Spheniscidae > Aptenodytes > Aptenodytes patagonicus. The sequence goes on from NC_134950.1 coordinate 125,757,764, forward strand.
AGAAAGAAAAAAGCTGATGCCCAGTAATAGCGTTCTCTCTTTCTCTCAGCATCGCAGATATGGGCATTTTGCCACCCAAATATCCATCCCATTAGGCAGGAGCTTTTCTTGTTATTAAACTGATCCAATGAGGTGAAAACAAAATATATATGCACGTGGTTATTGCTAGTAGGTAATATCTACCTTTGCTTCTGCAAGTGTGTTTCACAGTGAATCAAATATAAATGCAGTCAAACTTCTGTAAAACTTTTTTGCTAGATTTCAAGTATAGAAAAACAGCAACAATACTCCTAAAAGATAGATAGGTCTAACTGCATAATTTCTTTCTGACATATATTGCAATGCACAGTATCTCCCTGTTCATCTTACAAGCTAGTGCAAGGAGAGGAAGAAATGCTGCACTGAAATGTCAGCCATTCCCTCAACAAGCCATCACAAAGAAAAACACAACTTGGCAGTTGCTGATATTTTTAACTATGCAAAACAACACCAAAAGCCAATTGCACGGAGTGGGCAGCAGGTGAGCAACAAGTCTAAGATCACCTTGACAAAAGACTGGTAAGTTTTGTTTAATAAAATGTAGTACCTTGCTCTATACCAAACTCCCCTGATTTTAGATTTAATGTCTTAAAAAACAATGTTATCAGGAAATAATGTATGCTTAGCATTAGTAATTGAAGTGACAAACTGTGAAGATAACTACACTGTATTATATAAAGGTAACTTATTCATTGTAAATAAGGACCCGGGGTAAAAACAGTGATCAGGAATGGCAGAGAAATTGAAGAAGCAAGACAAAGGATTATTAACATGATACTCCTCTTGGAGAATGATTAGTAAATCTATTACTTTCGGTGGACACAACAGTAAGTTTATTTAAGTCTAATTATAAACTAGTGATAGATGCAGCAATAAAACCTTGTCTCAAGCCTTCAGTGTGCCTCAGCATAATCAATTTGAAAAAGCAAAGGTATTTCAAATAACCTAGGCGTCTCGTAACTCTTCTTTAAACTACCTTGGAAAACAGCTAACATAGGAAACCCCGAACAACACTTCTGGAGAGAAGCGGACTTGTTACAGAAGCCCTACAGGCAGCGCTTAGTTAGCAATGACCTGCTGAAAAATAATTAAAAAAACGTTCAGCATCTTTAATGTCTACGCCACCTGACATCGGACAAACCACACAACAAATACCAGGTTAAAAATATCCTAAAATAACTTCTTCACAGAACAGACGGGTGCCTACAAGCACGCCAAAACAGGGTGCTCGATTCTGCCGCTTCTCCCTCCGTTTACTTCAGGGCAGTACCTCTGCCTCCGAGGGAGACCGAGGGCTGGAGAAGCCCACCCGTACGGCATAAGTGCGCCCAAAAGCCCGCCACAGACCAAGCCCTGCTGGTAGCTGCCGACGACACCGTGTTTCACCACCAGCACCGGGGCCGTCGCCTCCGGGGCGCGGCTGACCTCACCACCGCCGCCACCCCTGAGGAAAGCGCGGCCACGGCGCGAAACCCTCCGGCTGCGGGCCAGGGGCACGACGGCGCTGCGCGGGAAGCGACAGCAGGGCCCGGGCAGGCACAGCCGCAGGGAAGGTCAGGCCGGGGCCGCACTCACCAGTTCCCCGAGCCCACGATGCAGACCTTGAGGGGCGCCGCTGAGAGCGCCATAGCAGCGCCACCCGCGCCCCGCCAATGGCCGCGGCGATGGGCTCCGTGAGGCGACCGCCTCACGCTCCCCCGCCTCTGCCGTCAGGGGATCGCCCTCCTCCCTCCGCCCCTGCGGCTTGCCGGGAAGTGTAGTTCCGCCCCGCGTCGCTCACTCTCTCACCCTTGCCGGCTCTGTGGAGGAGTCAACTCCCGCCATGCTCCCATGGCGGAAGCTCTCGACCAAAACCAGCAGTCCCGCAGACGCTGTGCCATATCCTTCTTGTCACCGTTTTCTACTCAACTAATACCGTACATTTCAGTCATATATGTCACGACAAAACTCTTTTGCTCTCTCCTAGTGCCAGAGCAGCGCTGAATAGCTTCGGGGTAAGTCTGTGAAGCCCCTAGATGTGGAGGAATCAATGTATCAAGTAGTAAAGCAGGTCAGGCCTGGGGGGATTTTAATGGGAGGAACATGAGTGTTTTCAAATACTCCTTTCCCCTCGGCCTTTAGCCAAAATCATGTTGTTCTCTGTCCCCCATGCTTTTCCAGGGAAAAAAACAATGCAGATGAGCTGTTGTTTTGGTGAGGTGGTTTTGAGTCATCTATGATAAACTTTTTTGACAAAAGTGTATTTCTACTGACACCTTTAGCTGTATTTAATAATAACCTGGAAGCACTCAAACACAATGCTCTTGTCTCTGTAAAAAGATGGTGTCCCCCTCTCTTTATTAGAATAAACCATGTATCAAGACAATACCCTTTTGAGCTTTTCATTAAGGGGAGCTGTGGCAAACTCCTTTTCTTGTACCTTTTCTAAGTGGCTTGCAAGGGACCTGATGGTGCTAGCTGTTCCTGAAATGCTTCTTCAGTTAGAGGCTACATGAGAGGAAAAGTTGTACCAGCTCAGCTGCCTTTTGGGTCATTGTGACTGAAGTGGTGTGAACTGCTATCTGGTGTTCTCCTGTTTAAAAGTGGGGTTTTCACTTACCCCACTGCCGGTTTGCTATCACATTAAACTAAACCAGAAGGGAGGAAAAAAACCCCAAAACCATGCATAAATCCAATCTGCTTGCGCTAGTATCTTCATTTCCACTGGCAGCATTTCCTAATGCGGAGAAAGCCCTCATCTCATTATTGTTTGAGTTCTGTGAGGGGGTGTTTTGCTTGTGCTTGCCTTAAGCATCCAGAGACCAGGGTTGAGAATATCCAGCCCAGCTTTTGAGGGATTGGGGAAGGGGTAGTCCTATAAAATTGAATAAGGACACAAGCAACTGGAGTCTAAATCCTTAATGAAATAGGGGAATGAAAATTATGCAAAAAGTACATACTGTAAGCAGTTCAGGATCATTTTGATGATGTGGACAGAAAAGATAAAAGTCTTTATTAAGCTAAATGGGAAATATAAAAAGTACAGACAAATTATAATTTCTATAGATTTTCTCATAAAGCTGACAGTTCTTCAACGGTCTAGAAGGCTATGGTCCATCAGTCTGCAGCATTTTATGAGGTTGTGTGTGTACTTCTGTGTTTTACACAGAATTGTCTTACTGGCAGCCTGCAACCTGAACTTTAACATACATCTTCACCATGAACTAAACTGCAGTCTAGTTAAACAGTTCAAGTTTATACAAACTCGGTTAACAGCCAAAATATAATGTAAATACATGTTCATCTTGAAGAACCCTCAGATGCATTGCAGAGGCCTACTGGTACCATTCCAGAGACTTTTACCTATAAATAGAGTATTGATTAATTTAAGCTGCCTCTGAGGTAAGAAGTGGCCAATCCTTTAAATAAAAACATTGCAGACAATGGAGAAAAAAGAGCAAGAAAGAACCTTTCTACTGTTAAAACAAGTGCTTCCAGATCACTAATGCTACCAAGAACACAAAAATATTCTTTTATGCCTTATCTGCAGACTCAGACTGGCTGTGTTCAGGCAATTTAGCTGTACTGATTGAAGATACTGTCCTCCCATCCTAGCAGGCTATACCGACCTCAGCTGGAGATTTTAATCGTTTTCTCAGTGTTGGCAGAAGAAATTACTTTTTGCATGTTAGTGGCTTGAGTTCAGACTCTGGCATCTTACCTTAAATTGCTAATGAGGTGGGTTAGGAGCAAAGGCAATCTGAAAGGTAATCTCAGGGAAATCAGAATAGTAGCCTCTTTCGTAAGAATACATCCTCACGGTGTAGCCATGACAGGCCAGGTACAATCAATGAACTGAAGTCACAGATATTCGTGTGCATATTCCATTCCCCTGAAGCTTATACAGCAACCAGCCAAAGGGAAGTGACAGACAGCTATAGGTTCTAATAGATCAAGCCAAACAACTGCCTGAATTGTAAGTGTTAAGGCCCTCAGATTCTGGGCTTTGTATGGAAGCAGCTGAGGCAGGAGCACATTTTCCCTTATGCCAGCTTTGCTATGGCAGCAGTAGGAGCTCCTCTGACAGGTGAAGCAAGCATCTGGGTTTATTAAACCACCACTAAGATCTGACAGATTTGATCTGTCAACACCCCATAAGACTAAGTCAATATCAACTTTATCTAGCGCATGTCAGAAAGCAGATGGTTTGGTACTTATAATTCCATTACAGAAAAAAAAAAAAGAAGATTGATAAAATAAAAATACATTTCGGATGGGGGAGAAAGTAATAAACAATGAGATCACTGTTCTTGTTTTCCAGTTTTCCTCTGTATTTAAGTGGTTTGTTGGTCCAATGTCAACAGAGATAGATCCATTTTTTTCTCCAGTGCTTCATTTGACTTTACACATGCTGATGAAAAAGACAGCATGGATTAAGCATCCATTAAGAACAAAAACAACACATGTAAGGGCAGTATAAAGCTCTGAAATTCTCTAGTTGCATGTTCTAGACTACTTATATGCAGAGTCATTGCACTTACAGCTTAATCTATTAATCTATTTTAACTATTCTAGATATCGCTAGGGTGCCTGTTCCTCTTTTTCTAGGAAGTTCTCTATTTGTCTGATGTCCAAGCATTTATCAAAACCTGACAAGCTCCTTTCAAAACTCAGTACCCAGAGATAATAAGATATGTCAGTGCTAATCTACGACTGCAGAGAGTCCTGTACAAAGCAGAAACATCTGGCAACTAGAAAATACAGGACAGCTACAATAGTTTAAAGTATTTAGCTTAACTGCAAATTTCTGAAAACAATCCTGATTACCTACTTGGAAAATTTCCATTTAATATGCTGATTTCCTCATTGAATAGGTTATTATAAAACCAGGTTTTTTAGGATACATTCAAAAGCATTAAATAACAGTTTCCTTTCATTTTATTCTTAGCGTTCTGTATAAAAGATAGGAATCTGATTTATATATAATTAGGTAGTTATTGCACTGGAACATATTAAGTTCTTGAAACACAGCTTGAATCATTCTAAATTCTGCTGATTTTGTAGGAATTTCTTTTATATACATACTACTGTGTGAGCGTGGGACTGGCAAAACTGTGACTTCTTTAGTAGTGTAAACTCTTTAACCTAACTATGGATATGGATTAGGTAGCACAGCTGAGCCTCTTTGAGTAGATGACCTCAAGGGGAAAAAGACTAATATATAATAATTAGGATTTTCATAAGACACCTCAGTGTCTAAAGCATCTTAAAGACAAACATGAGGATGAGGTTCTGCCTAAATTAAACATAGATGTAACTGAATAATAGAATTAAGAAAGTGCTCTTCGTGTCCCACAGTCTCTGACTTTTTTGAAGGTGTACAGAATGGGAAGGAGTTAGGTTTGGCTTTTAGTTTTTGGGTTTTTTTATTCCTAGTGACTGCTGGGTAGCTTTAAAGTCCCCAAAAAAGAAATGCACATTAAGGCCAGGAAATGCTAAGAGGCACAAATATTTTACCTTCCCTCCACTCAGACTTCCTCCCCTTCAAGTCCACTCCCTATTCCTCCTCATCCTTTCTCCACATAACCTGTTTTCCCACCTCTGAGCTGTACTTATTTTGTCAGCTCTCCATTCCTTTATTCAAATGTTTCTCATTTATGCCCATTCTCACCTCGGACTTCGCAGTCTTGCTCTACTTTGTCTGACTGTTCCGCACTTCTGAGGATAAAAAGTTAATGAGGAAAGGAAGGTGTTTTGAGGGTTAAAAGCCATTTTACTTTCCTTACATTGAGGCAAATGTACTCACTTCATTTTTAGAGAACTACCCACCTCATGCAAGGTTGACAGGCACCTTCAAAATAAGTCAGTCTTCCAAATATATCACCTCTCTATTCTCAAAGAAGAAAGAATATTTGCAGCTTTACTTGGAGATCATATTGCCTTTTGACAGGCCTTACAAGATAAATACAATTTTAATCTAGCTGGGAACCTAGGTCAAGCACAAATTATAAAGCTTAATAGATAAGGACAAATCTGGAAAATTAATGTCTCATTTTAGCTTTATAAAGACTTTCTCTCTGTATCTTACAGATTCTGCTGGTACTGTTTTTTCCTCTGCCTGCCCAACATAGTGTACTTCTTTCAGGTAACCTATTACTGATGGTAATTTGTTACAAAGTATTCCATTAAGCTTTTGTGTTACTTAAGGTCATAGCATGATAAACCTTTTGGGTCAGTAAAAAGGCCATCCTTCCCCAGTTGCTCATTCCCCTTTATGCACTTTCTTCCCCCACCTTGTGTTGACACACAAGTTGTTGTTTGCGCAGTCCATGCAGAAAATCAAATAGGAGAATTAGCTCTGTTTATCTCCTTTTTCTAGCTTAAAGTGTTTGTTGAACAACTGTCTCAGCCCATAGCGTAAGAAGTCAAATGTCTGACTAAGCAATTTACCGCTATTAGATTTGTATTCTGGAATATAGAGTCTAAGTATAAAACAGAGACAGAATTATGTGAGCTGAGGGCAATACACAAAACTGATCTTGGGAAATATGTGTGTCTGTCGGGTGTTTCTTGCCTACAGTCTTTAGGCAGTGGAGAACTATTTTTAGAAGAATTGTTTGTCATTGCTCTGTCCTATATATAAACAGTATTAAAAGATATTCCTTACAAAAGAAAAAATAAAGGCAAGCTTTGCTCTACATACGTGGATTTTTTTTCCTTTTTTTGAAGTGCAGATGGCCTCAAATCATTCCTTTCTTTTCTATCTTCCATTCTTATCTTCTTGAAGTTGAACTAGTCTTCATCTAACCTTACTCACTGAACCATTCTGATGGCATGCAGAGAATGCTTTCTTTCCAACCTTTCCTCCGCAAAGCAAACAATAACAAAGACCTTTGTCTTTGGAAGCTAGGAGAATGGTGATGGTGTAAGAATGTAAGCCTGGTTCCCTACTGTTTAACAGTCAGCTTTGATAAAGCATTCAATTTGCAAAGCCTAGATCAGTATCTCTGATGTGACCCTTACAGCTGCTAGAGACTAACTAGTGCCTCCACTCTGGTGCTTATTGCAGCTATGTCCTGCTCTCATCACTGAGTTCTGCTTTGCCGGTAACTCTTGCTCACATAGTTGCTCTGCCTTCCAGACAGTGCAGTGACTGGATCTCTTACAAAACTCTAAAATGAGCCTCCCGCTACTGTGGGAGCCCCAATCCACGGAACTGTGTCCCTGTAGCTACACAGGGCTATTATCAAGCACTTACAGACTATAATTGACGTTTAGGAGGAGTGAATTGAAATTATTTACTGTTTATCCCTATTTCAATGGAATTCTACATAAAATTTTGGCAAAGTTATTAGTCAAAAAAGGTTTGGATCATGCGTCAACTTTTTCCTGCAGTCTGTTGACTGGAAGGGGATTATTGAGGAGGAAAAAAAAAAAGCACAATGAAATTAAAATCTAGATCTTTAGATAAACTGCACTGGCTAGCGTCCACGTGATGTAACGGTTCTCAGCTAGGAACAAAAAGAATACCAGGTCTCTCTCTGCATGTACCATTGTCCCATGGAATGCTGCAACTAGAAAAACTCTGCTTTAACTGGAGTGGAATGGTTTGTGCCTCTTTGTTTATGACTGTGATGGCACAGATGGCTGCAGATCTGCTGCACATTTGTTGGCATCATTGCCTCCACATTTTAACGTAAGAGAGTTTTGAGCGGGTTTGCAAGCTCTTCACAAGCAATAGTCAGGATTTTCTTAGCATTGCTGTTTTCTTGGATTGTTAGGTACAGTGCTGGGTGCTAGCATCATGCTGACAGAGGGCAACTCTGGAGGGGCACTTGGCACCAATACATTGTTGCAGTGAAGGATCTAATAGTAAAGAAGCGTGTGGACTAGAAGTGAAAACTATTTCTAGCTGGTCAAGATGTAAAATGTCTGTCTGGTCAGTTGAATTATGGAATCAGAAGTTCATGGATGTAACCGACATTCACATGATGGGAAGCACAGCTAAGTGACTGCACAGTTCTCTCATCCATAATGGAATCTGATGCGCTGTCCAATGATCTGGAATCAGGATAGATCACTTCTTATAGTCTCTCTCTACTGTGCTTCGATGACTTTTACTACATCTAGAATGAATTTTAACCAGCACACTTCCAGATTGAAAGTTTCTGGAAAGACAGCCCTAGTGCTTTCACTACAAGTTTTTAGTAACACAAGATGTGAAGTTTGGGATTTCCAAAATCAGAATTGAGACAGCGAAGGCAGTTCATTAACATAGTGAATGTTGACCTAGATATGTATGTCTTCATTTCTCTCCGTATATCAGATATTCAGTCTTACGCAGTCTGAAGAAAACATTCAGATAAAGTTATTGCAGAAAGATGTACTGAATGATTTTTAGAAATAATTGGGCCCAGCAATTCCTGTTAGATCAATGATATGCTTAGCTGATGCTCTCAATAGTTGTGTCTGAAAGCCAGTTTGTTACTGTTTAATAGCTTTTATTGACATAGACTATGTGAAATTGTATGCAGTTCCATAATTGATTTTTTTGTTGCATTGAAATTTGATTATATGTCATTGTCATTTTTTGGAACAAATTAATGAACTGTCTTGTCTATGAAGAGAAACTGAACTGAGAACCATGGAACAGGTTTTTCACAACGTAAACATTGTGAAACAATAAACAATATAAATTTGCTGTGAAACAGTAAATGTAAAGTACTAAAATCAGATAGTAACTGTCGGTTCATTTTAAGCAAAATGAGAGCCTTGGTGTGTATGGGCACATGAACATTTGATGTAGCAAGGAGAGTAAGAAATACGAGAAGCGTACTCCATTTTAAAATGGTAATGAATAGCTAAAAAGTTTTTACAAAAAATTTTAACTAAGCTGCTATCAGGGCCCTCATTGAGCCCACAGGCTCTAGTTGTCTTGACCAGCCTGTAACCATGTTTTCCCGTAAGCCTCCTCTGGGACCCCTTCCTCATCTCCCAGGCTTTGTCTGCCTCTGTTCTCAGGCAACTATGGTGTGGTGCAACTGTGTAATCTTGGATCAGATTGCTCTGTAAACAGCTAGGTCATGAGAAAGAGCTGTGAGAAACCTCAGATGGGACCAGGATGCGCATTTCCATCCATGCACACTCCATGCATTGGCTCAGGAGCTGCATTTCAGCTCAGGCCTTGCTGTCGGTTCCTGCCTGAACTACGTTGCATGTATGTGATGCCTGGCCTTGTACCTTGCCAACCCTGATCTTGCCTTCCTGACTTGTCTCCCTGGGTTGACCTTGGACCTGCCAGGTGTCTGCAGAGTTATCTGGCCATCAGTGGACTTTTGGCTGAACCTGGTTACTGTCACCAGACCTGCTTTGCTCTTCTTGCTCAGGTAGCGTGGGACTACACCCTTGTTAGGAAGGACGTTGCTCCCATCTGCTTGCCATCCTGGCTCATCCTCTTGTCTCACCTTCCTTTGCAGAGCAGCTCATTCTTGCTGTTCCCTGACAGCTGAAGCTAGAAATATTTTTCTACACTAGCTTTAAAAGCTATAATGATGCAGGCTTATGTAAGATTCACTTTTAGCACAGCAAATGCATAACTGTTTTCTTAGTTATGTGGATGCACCTGTGCCGATCCTGCATTGCTGAGAGTAGGAACAAGGCTAACAACAGGACAAAGATCAGCTGCACAGAAAGGCAATTTACTTGTGTTCCTGTCTGACTTCACTCATTTGAGCAGCCACAGAGCCAGTTTATTTGAGTAAAGTTATGCAGGATTAGGGACTAGGGCCATAAAAAGTAACAGTTAATACATGACTCACTGATACAAGGAAGGTATGTACAAAGGGCAAATTATTCCAGATTACAAAACTATTTAAGACTCGAAGTGAAAATATCTTATTCCCTTGTTGCAGAATTGGAGCAAATCACTCTGTTATTATGTGAGATCATATTAAAAATAAATCAGGTAGGATAAACAAAATCTATATCTATAACATGTTATATCTTAAAAATACACTCTAATTCTACATGCCAAGCAAAATTAATATGGTATTTATTAAAAAGCAGCTTATTAACTCTTCATGCAAAATGTAAGAACTCCAGCAACTATGCCAACCAATGTTTCATTAGCCACAAAATACATAATAGATACAGAAACACTGCCTTAAGAGATTCTTAGCAGACTTAAGAGAATCACCTTATCCCATGGCTCCACCTGGGCAGTCAGGCTGGTTATTTAGTTAAATCTCAGGTGACATTCTCATAATGGGTGGTTCTTTATAGCAGGAAGGAAGTTTGTGAGCCTTTGAGCTGAGTACCAAGCCAAGCTGGTTGTTGATGAAGACCAGGTTGTGGGGTATCAGTTGTGTAAAGCCATACAATCTGCAGGAGTTCTACTATGTGGGACTCACAGGGTGCCAGTGATCCCAGGAAAAAGAAAGTATAGGCTACAGGAGTAAGAAAGCCAAATTGTACTTGGTGGTTGCGCTGGGCTGGACATGTCATTTCTTAGCCCCACTGTCTTCACCCCTTCTGTCTGCAGTGTAGAGACCCTAATTCTCTGTATGCTGACTTTGTGCTATTTTAGCTTGTACACTGTACAGAACTCTGCCATGTTGCAACATACAGAGTCATACCTTGCTGCTATGGATCTGCACAGGGCATGTATATTGCCCTGTGCTTGTCTGCTTTGTAAGTGGCCACCACATACGCTACAGGAGGGGCAGCTTGTACCTCAGCTTCTGACCTTAAGACAGCAGAGCAGCTGGTTGTTTCCTGTGTTCATCCTTTTTCTAGATAGTAGGTCATAATAAGTGATCCTATAAAGGTTTAAAAATACGTATTTTTGGACATCAGATCATTATCTAAGTTTTAGAGCATTGTAACAGCAGTTTCTAGTGAGATCTTTTTTATAAACCCCATTTCCTATTCTTTTCCACCCATAGTGTCTAGTCTATCTTCAGGATGGAGGGCAGGTCTAGCATTGCAGGCTAGTCACTTCTCTGTGATGGAGGTAGGACAGCTTCCCTGCTGCCTCTGGTTGCCTTTAATGAGATGCAATCTTAATTCTCACCAGCAGTGGGCTGTTTTTTTGCCTTTACCACTTACATTCGTGCTGTTCCATTGCTGTGCATCAGAAAACAGTGCAAGCTGTGCAATTGTAATGTGTGCAAAGCCTCTCTGCATCGAGTGTGACAATCTCAGTAACCTTCGTGTACAGTATGTGCAGTCTAATAGCACCAGCAGCATCCAAACCCTGTTATCAGCATACCAAGCCAGCATGGAATGTCCCCTGTGGAACTGATCTGCCGCGGCTAGTTTGTAACTCAAGGGTGTAGGGCTTTATTTGTCTTATCTGCAGAGGATAAAAACTCCCATGAGGGTGTTCCAACTTTCTGTTTTGTTATTCTGTGGTAGAGTCTATGCATATTAACCTCCTGAGTATCGACACCTAGGACAAATTTAGCATCCAGAGTAACTGTGACTGATTTAAATGTTTTTGTTTACTTGGAAATCATACACTTGCCATAAATTGTGAAGGGCCAGGGGATTCTGAAACAGCTTTCAAAGATGATAGCTAGCCAGCTTTAGTGCCAGTCTGATAGGGTCTGAGTATGTAAACCAAAGCTTTTCAGTGTGCTTAACATAATTTTTTTCAAAGAAAAAATCACCAATGTCCAACAGTGTCCTGACTTGCAAGCACAGAAATGTTTTTTTCTATTAAATTTTAGTGCCTGTTAACACTTGTGTTAGCAGATACAACAAAGCCCGGTAACAGAAGAAAAGATTCCCAAAGGCAACTTTATAACAACAACATGATATTAATCAGCAAAGAATGACTTTCACTGGTGATTAATTTAGTGCGCTGTGAAGGAGGAAGCTCCTTTGGCACTAGAGGGAGTTACTGTTTTCCAACAATAAATCCTGTCCCATGCAGCTAAAGTTCACACATATGGGGACTTTATTGGTTTACAGAGTTTGTATGCAAACTGACTGAGCAAAAGACCAAGGTGGAGACAAAGGAGGCATTAGACAACGTTTCTGAACAAGATGCGGCACAAAACAAAGTTTACAGCCAGTTAACATGTAAATTTTTATTGCAATTCTTAAAATTAGATTTTAATTAATCTCCCATTTTGGATGTAATTTGAGTCTCCACCCTTTATGTTTAAGAAATACTGGGATGTTCTTCACAGCAAAACTAAAAATCTGTAGTTTATGGATAGCTTCATTGGTTTTAGCAGCTAGCTTAGGTCCCTGCTCAATAGAGGCATTTCCAAAAGAGCTCTGAGTTCCGAATTCCTGAGTCATGCCTCAGTTGGTTACTTGGGTGTGGGAGAAGCAACAGGAAAAAAAAATCCCTGCAAGTTTTTAGAAAAATAATGATGAACTATGGTGATGTTAACAATTTCATCACTAGTTCTGATTTTCTTTAATTTTTGATAGAAAAACTTCATTGTTTGTAATGCTTATGTGTATTAATGTGGTATTCAGACCTAAAACAATGTTCTAGAGCCTGAAGTATTCATCCCAAAAGCTCATGCAGCTTGGTTGCCATGGGTAGGGTTGTGCAGGCATAAATGATGGGAGTATAAGATGCAATCATGTTGATTAAGAAACAGGGTGAAGAAGAGCTGAGTTTTGGTCACTACTGATAGGAATAAAACCCAGTAAATATCAGTAGATAGATATCAATAGATATCACCTGATATCAGTAAATATCAGTGGATATCTCTCAGTAGAAGAGTTTTAATTTTGAATATGCACAAGAGATAAATCCACTTTTATTTACATAAATTCACTCTGAGGGTCAACAGCATGCCACAAACTACTGTGTTGAAAAAAATAGCTGTCTTTTTATGTAGAGGAGAGGCTCTAGCACTATTTGATTGTCTAATTTGTATTCATTTGGTTAAAGAGGAAAATTCTTTACAATTATTAGCACAAAGAGACTATCCTCCCTATAGTTATCCCCATCTCTGCAGACTTGTCTCCTCTGCTCTGATATTCTAGTTTATACCTAATACATAAGAATGGATACCAGGATGGTGTAAAAAACATTTGGATTGAAGAATAAATTAACACAGTAGATAATGAAACCTCTTGTCATTTGTATTTATTTTCTCAAATGCTATAAAACTTGCTGCATCTCTTAGGAGAAATATTATCAGTTCTCTTGGAGATTCAGATCTTCATATTTGCTGCTAGTAGAGATGATGCATTGTCTTTCTTTGTCTGTACACCCATAAACTCTATTGCATGACTAATTAGTCTGCTGTAGTAACAGTGAACTTAGTAATGTAGTTTATGGCTTAGCTTTCAAGTTTGCAAGAGTATTTATTTGAAAGTTTTTAATTGTTTAGTGTGTTGGCCTTGAAGGCACTAAAATGCGCACAACACATGAATGCTTTGACCATTCAAAATTCATCATCAGTAATGCAATTAGAAGTCTTCTGAAGTGTGTGACCTGTCCAAATTATAATGAAATGGAAAATTGACTTTTCAGTCATTAATTACCACATTAACTGGGCACTTTCTTGCACCTTTAAACCTTGGAGATTTTATTAGAATATTGGATTAAATAAAAATATGATTTAGTCTTCTCTCAAAAGGGAAAGTGAAATACTTTCAGGATAGGCTATTGCAGGTGTATCTGGAAGATTTTGAGAATGCATTCAGTGAAGAAAAATCCTTGGCATCAGCCATGTTCCCTGAGTGTTTCTTTCCTTTGAGGAAATGGAACACATTCCCTTTTTAAATATTTGCTGAATTCTTTGGAATCCATGACTAAGTGGAATATTTTTTCTATGATGTTTAAATGAGTTTGCTCTTTTGGTTCTTCTGTTTGCTCTGTGACTCCCAAAATAATGCATTCAGGTTCTCTTCTCATGCTATGTTAGGCCAAGGGGAACTTTCCTGAAGGCATGAAATGTGAAGTGCTTGAACTTCTCCAGCTCTTTTCTATACTCTGTGAGGACTTTTATATTCTCTAGGAAGATGTCTTCATCATAACCTGAATTATTTTGCTTTCCCTTTGCCTCTGATTGTGGCCTCCTTAGTAAGACCAAGGACGTTAGTTACTTTTAATCCAAAAATTGGGGCTTTTTTTCCTTTGACACTGTTATAATTTATAGAAATATAGCCTAATTAACATATTAAGTCTGTGGGAAAAGCTAACCACTGTGAGATCTAGGTCCTATTGCTTATTTTCTATTATTAGTGGCATTTTATTAGAAACTCTGCAGTTCTGGCAATACATTAGGTTTAAGCTGGACACTGGTGCACAAAGCAATACATTTCCCATTTGCTTTCTAGTTGACAGTCCATTCATTTCCTGGTACAACTCCTGTGAGGAATTAATCAGATTTAATGAGGTCCTCACCATCTCCTTTTTGATGTTGTGCACTCTGCTGGTGCATCCTTGCAAAATGACATAATGTACTAGATTTTTTGCTTCTCTTTCTACATATGTTTTGTAACATGTTTTCCTAGATTGTGCTGGCTATCACAGAATGTAAGGCTTCTTGTGTTATTTTGCTTGACTTTGATTTTGAGCTTTATATGCATATTCCTTATTACCCTGCAGATGTGAGCTTCATACCTGAGTCGTCCTTTTTACTGGCATTTTGAATTTTCAGTCTTGTCTGCTGAATTAGACTGCCATCCATCTGCAAGAAGCCTTGCTCTGGACTGAGTAGAACTTGAGCTAACTCTAAATAATGTCCCCAGATTTAATTCTAAATCTGCCAGTGTTTGAAGTGTTTTCTGAAGCTTTTTAATTGTGTCCTAGATTTCAATATTCTTTTCCTTCATGAGAAAGCAAATTTGATTCTTCAGTTTTCATTCAGCCACAGACACTTCTAATGTAATCTTGTACCCTAGATAAAACCACATTTTTGTGTTTCATTTTATGGCACAGCTATCGTACTTCTTACATTTCTATGCTGCAGTTTCACTGCCTCCTTTGACCTATATTAACAGGAGATGCCTAAACGTACCGTGTATTTCAGCACCTGCCACCATAAAAAGGCGACCTTCGCAATGTCATTTTGTCTTTTAATGATACCTATTGCTTTTGTATACATAATATAACAGTGTTTGAACTTCCTTCCATTGTCTGCTGTATTTCTAGAGAGTTAGAGCTGTGATTGAGCCTTTAGGATATATATTTTAATTTTATTTCTGATGTTATGTGACATTAAGTAGACTCTAGGACACAGGATGCATAGCAGAGATCAACTACATTAAGTGCTTTGATTCCAGTTGGGCTTGAATTTCTTTATCTTCTCTATTATATAACACAAATTTCTCGGAGGCACAGCTCTTCACAAAGGGTGCCACTAACAGTACAGAGAATGTAGGGGAAGTTCAGAAGCCAGTGAAACAGGAAGGTACATGCTTCCTGGTCAGTCCTTCCACGTGTACGTTCCTGGGTAGCTAAGAACAGCATTAGTGAGAAGAAAAAAACTTTATTCTCCAAGGAAGAAACATCAATTGCATTGTGCTACAGATTGTAAATGAAAAATGTGCTGCCTTGGTTCTATGTTACAAGTGGATATTCATCCCTTTTTTGTAAACTGATCCTGTATATTGCTTGCTGTTTATTTCTACCTCCACAGTCCAGGCTGAAGCAAACTGCTTTTGACCAACAAAAAAGAAGTTGGTAACCTTAGCTCTCCTGACTTGAACTAAAGTGGAGAATTTTCCTGAGAAAGAGGCTGATGCAAGATTGTTTTTCTACCTTTCCCTCACTTTTATTTTTTTCTTTTAGAAAGACTCAAGCCTGAGGACCTGTACTGCATTTAAACAACTTCATAGAATTTCCACTTTTGAGAACTGTGCTAATTATACACTAGGGAAATGTTAGGAAAAAACAAAGTGGAAAGAAATTGCTTTGTGTATTTCTTCCCATATTTATTAATTAATAAGGCCATTAGTACCTCTGAATACATAAACACAGTTCCTGTCCTCTGTGAAGAAAATTACTTGAGCACAAGGAATGTGTCAGAAGTGTTATACACAAAATTTGTGTAGATGGGAGTGGTATTTCCCCTCAAAACTACTAAACTAAAGAAAAAGAATCTTAAAACCTATGGCATCAGGGCATCAGTTTACTTTCACACAGAGAAAGCTTTTTTTTTCCCCTTAAACCCTTCTCTTTTCTTGTGCAATGGCTTGGGTTGGCTTGGTTAGGTCCGTTTCCCTTTTTAATATTTTCCTAAGATTCAAATTACCCTGAAATGCTTGGTTATCTCTGTCTCTGGTTGATGACCTCTGACTTTTTTCTGGTGCATCATCAAACATCAGTTTTCCTTCTGAAGCTCTACGACAGTGAGAAAATCCTGTGGTTATGTCAGGAGACATAGCTAGCACTTGTCTTCTATTTCTGCCTGGGTTATAAACTTCCTGGCAGCTAACTGCCAGGATTTTGACACGTGTGGTTTATGTGCAGGCTCCGAAGACTGCATCTAACCTAGCCTTTTTTGGCAAACTCCCCATTACACTCTTAGGCTGACACTGGAGCAGCTCCACCTCCACTGGGGATTCTAAAGTAGACCAGCCGCTTGTGTTGCTATCAAAGTGTTGTCTAAACTTGGTTAGAACAGATCTCGCTGGCAAAATAAGGTAATAGCAACTGCCAAAGACCTTGCTGGTGCTCCGAATGTGGTGTGACAGTCTTCATTGTTGTTAGCAAAGAAAAAATTGAAAACTCTTTCAAACTGACTGATTCTTGTCTTTGTTTCTGCCTATGAACCCCATTTTTCCCTGTCAGCAATAGAATTCTATGCCCTTCTCTACTAAAAGCAATATGAATTTGTTTTCTGACGTGAAGGAATCTTGGATCAGATTAAATCAGTATATGGGCTGTGTTTTCCCATAGTAAGACCCTATTCCAGTTCATGAAGCATATGCTGTGTTGAGTTTATTTATAGCTTTTAGATGAGGATTTTGTTCAAGCAGTCTTCTAGAAAAAAGGAGGTGCATGACCTTTTGAAGACCTTTCCTGTTCCATTTGATATTTATACTAAAACCTCAGATCCTTTCTATTTGTTTTTCATGAAGTATTTTGAAAATTATGTGGATAACTTATAGAATTACTAAATCTGACATCAGTGAAGCCTAATTTGGATGGGGAAAGTTCTTCTTGAGACCCTTCAAAGCTTTGTTATATTGTTTGTTTAAATTTTTATTTCTGATGACAGTTTCAAATACTTTTGAGAAGATTTTTTTTAGAGATCCAATGCCTGTCTTTTCAGTTAGGGGTTGACCTCTCCTGATCAGTATTTCAAGGTCCTCCAGAATCAGTCCCTATTTTTCCCCAATAGGAACACAAACAGGATGTCAGCAAAATTAAAACAGATTTCTCCAGTCTCCTGTGTATCTTACAAAGAAGGAAGACAATCTGTGTGTGCAAACCCCTGGATTCTTCCTCTTATTGTCATTTCAGGTTGTTAGTATCTGGAATCTGTTTTATTAACTTTCATAACTTTAATGCTATCTCATTTTCTGAAAGCATAGCCCTATTTTTAGGCTGTAACACAGTATCACCATAGTAGGGGGAAGTTTATAAATGATTGAAGCTGGCAGAGCTCGGAGTTTAGAATATCTGGATTTGTGGAACTGCAGCTAAGGAGTGCCTGTTCCAGGCATCCTCTATGGAAAAGACCAAGGTCAGGAAAAGTTAAACTGAAAAATGGCAGCTTCCTGAACTTGTAGTTTGCTTATTCTAAAAAATTAACATTTGTTTGTACCTTTGAAATCAAGGCAAATACTTTTATATCAAGCCATGTATGAATGCACGTTCAGTTTTGCAGAATAGGCTCTCAAAAGTCAAAGATCAAAGCTGACAGCTGAGGTTTAGAAACCAGAGAGACAGAATCATAATTCAGCTCTTTGCATATTTGAGGTTATCTCCACTGGATACTCCTGTCAAGGCTGAGTGTGATAGGAGAGAGCAATCATTACAAGCAAATTCACCGGAGAAGAGGAAGAAAAAAACATGGCTGTCTTTTTCTGTCCAGCAACCAGAAGAGGATTAGATAAATGACCTTGTCAGGCTTTTATAAACCTTATTTTCTAGTGTTCTTCAGAATCAGTGATGATAACAATCAGTTCTGTGCTGTGGGGTCCTGCTGAACATAATGTTGCGTATCTGTTATATCAGCATTGAACCTGCAGACCACAAAAGAATTAGCCCAGAATTTGTATGAATTAGGCAATATGCAGCACACTGCTTTAATGTTTTTTTTTAAAACTAATCTTATTTATTGTAATATGTAAGAAATTTTTGGTTCATGTATTTTTCACTGCCTGTTTGTCTGTTTGTCTGTTATCAGCCAAATTAAAATCACTCAGTGCTGAACCCTGGCAAACAAAATGTCATCCCTATCTTGGGATAATTGCACACATCACACCTTCTAAAGTTAATCAAAGTATAACCCCCAAGACTATAAACCCCCAACTGTAAAAAAAACACCGGTTTTACTGCCTTTTACATGCTTATTGACTGGTTTTATTGGTGAGAGCTAAAATTTAGAACTGAGTGGCTAAATATATTTCAGTAGTTTACTGAATTTACAAGAGATTTATTTTGATAGAAAAAAGCAGTTAAAATATAGGTATCATGATTTGATCTAAGTTTCTTGCATTTTGTTTTAACATTGCTATAAAAAACTAGGAAATCTCTACAATCTGCCCAGCTTCTAAAATATTGTCGTGAAAAAAGGAGTGAACATTATGCTTGTTTTAATATGAGGTTCCGCAGTTTCAGAAAGTGTTTCAAACACACTCTGTCTTTTGTCATGTATTTCATGTATTTCAATCACACATATTGAAATACAGATTTGTAGGTAAAAAAGGAGTCAGTCATGTTGCATTAGAAACTTGTATTTGTTTCAGTTAAGTTTCTGTAGATGAAACTGCTTGCAGAATGGAGTCTGAAATTAGTAATCTAAAGTACTTTCTACAGAAGTAATTGTTAGAAAGTTTTATTAACTGAATTTATCTCCCTTTTTCAATCTTAAATGTTTGTGTTTTGTTTTCAATTTCTAATGCATAGTTCTTTCCTTTTTTTTTTTAAACTGTTATCCCATTGCGTGGTGGATTCTAACACTACCTAAATAGTATTTTTAAAGATGATGTGAGTAAAATACAGCTCTGCTGTGGGTGAATAAGGGGATTAGAGACTGATCTAATTTGAATGAGACTGGTTCTTAGGCTATAAGATGCTGCATGCTATTATCAAACAACTATACAATTTGCTGTTGTTGGAGTATGAGATCAGAGCCCAAGTGGCATAAGCTAGCATTGTATTATCAATAAAAATACACTCTGCAGTATAAGTGCTCTATAGCAATACTTCTGGGATGTAAACATGGTCTTGCAAATTAGCCATAAGATTACAGATACATAGATATTTCATTTAGGAAGTGGATGGACACTAAGCTGGGTGTTTTTACAGTGATATAGAGCCTCATGCCTTATGAATAATAAATGTTGAAATCTGACAGATTCCACTGGAAACACTCAGCTTTCCAAAAAAGGGGGATAAAAAAGAGCTTAAGCACTGGTTTGAGATACAATATAAAAGAGCGGCACTGGGTAAACACAGCCTGGTCTTGAATCTGCATTTGACCCTTAGTGGGCTAGTATACTTTTCAAATCTCTAAATGTTTAACTAAAAACAGTGGGTAAAAGTGCCTGCACGCTGTTAAGATTTGGTATATTGACATTTATCTATAATTCCACATCAGACCAAAATGTTATCCAGCCAGGTCATACTAGATAATCTCAATGTTTTCTTCCGGCCTTAGTGTATGAATGAATCTATTTAAAGAACTGTATTTGTGACTACCTATAACAACTGTTCAAACATTAACTGCCACAGAATAAAGCTGTTCCCACTAGCTAAAACACACAATATGTAGTGTCAGTGATATTTATGCTCACTTAGTTTCTTTATGCACTGGCTTCCTATTTGTTTCCAGTTGCAGTTCAAAGGGTTGATTCTAGCTATACAGAAAATACCTTGCATCATGGTTGTCGTACACATCACTTCCTCATGCACATTTAATGACATCCAATGCAAATATATAGAATGTGCATAATATAAACTAGTATTCTCTCCAGCTAACTGCCCTGAAGTTTGTATTCCAGAGGCTCAGACATTTTGATCAAGTTTTGTTTCAACTGGTCTAACCTGCAAATTACAGAGCAGTGCACTGTAGCTGAGTAAACAAGCTATGAGAGTCTAGCTGTGGCAGCACAAACCTCAGTCCAAATGAATTTGCAGTGCCTCGTGGCAGAGTAAATTACCCTGCATGCAAGTCTGTTTCCTGGGCTCGATTGTTTCTGGCAGCCAAGGTAGTTTGAGTACTTTTGCTGTATGTCGTGTCTCTTTTGACTGTTTCCCTGTCACCAGCTTTAAGTTAAGTGAGGTTTAGGGGGATGGTTATGCTGGTGGATGAGAAACTTGGATGAGAAGCTGCTGACAACAGGATGAAGTGTGGCAAAGAAGCATGTTTAGCATACGTTGCAGGCTTACAGGCACCAGGGAGGGAGGATAAGATGCATACTGATTCAGCAAAGCTAATGCTAAAGTTGGCAGACTGCAAAGTTAATGGTAGCTCCTCAATGTTCTTGAAATCCTCAGGTCAGAAGTGTTTTACTCACGGATGACATGCTGGTTAAATCTAAGTGAAACCATTATATAAGATAGAACATAGTAATTTTATTACAATTCTTGTACTGTGTTATGAAAAAGGCCAGATAAGAGGGGTCACTGCTTCTTTTAGACCTTCAAGTCCAGGAATCCATGGAACTGGATTTGAGAAAGGACTGGAGGACATGCTGCTACTGTGCACTGTTCCACCTGCAGCATTCACTTTCTGGCAGTTGCTGTAGACAATTGGGAAAGCATTAGTGAGAGCAGGCTTGGTGCAGGTGTGACTGTGGCACGAACTGAACTTTAGGGATCGTGTCTGAGTCATTCCAGTGCTGATGTCTACAGACAGTGGTGACAGAGGTGCACAGTGGTATCTTTTTGCCCTAAGTATTGCCTGCAGTTTAGTGACAGACGGCTTTAGCCTCCAAACCTCACGGGAAATGAAGCAGTGTCTCAGGAGGACTTTGTAGGGCCAGAAGGAGGAGACAGTAAGACTGAGCAAGCCTTGGGGCATTTCCATGGAATAGGTTCAATGCTTCAATGTAGACCAGGCAGAAGTAGATTCTGTAGACCATATAGTTAAATTTCTCCATATGATTATGATGGTAAGAAGTTGTGTGGAAATCCGGTGGGGGGAGGAGGTGGAAAAAGAACCTGGAAAGTAATTATAGAAAACTGTTTGCTAGGGGAGCATTAAAAAGGTAGAGAAACGCAAACCAAGATGACCAGGAAACAGAAATTGGCAAATGGATTATGAACTGACCTTGTTCTAGAAGCTAAAACTGTGTAGCTTAGCAAAGGATGGAGAAACTTCCCTGGTTCCTGGTAAGGGCAAAGAGTGTTGAATTTGTTATTTTACCAGATGTTTTGCTTTCTAAAAGGTGGGATAAATAATGAGTTATTTTGGTTCTTTTGGGTACTTAATGAAAGAGGCAAAATTTCGATTTGGCCAGAGAGTTAAAGGAACGTTCTAAAGGAGGACTGTAACGTAGCAGCTGTGTTACCTTGGAAACAGTGAGAACCTTCATTAGGCAGGTTGCTGTTAATAAATAACTAATTAAGAATACTTGTAACAAAGCATACATCATGCAGGATTGCATCAGACTAAGTCAGTGTGTATTACCCCGAAGTCTAGCTCTACTGGGACAGACCATTAGCTAGTAAAAAAAAATAAATACAGGTTCAGTCATTTTGAAGAACATTAATAACTTAAAATAAATGACGATAGGGGGACACTGATATCAAGATTGCTATGAAAGGTTGTCCAGCACTGTTAGACTGCAACACTGGGAAGGGAAAAGGGATGAGAAGGTTGGATATAACATATTCTTCTGCTTAAATACAATCTAAAAGCTGCATAGAGTGCCAATGTTTGACACAAAAGAACCTTTGGTTTACCGAGGGGAAGGAATCCTTAATATATGAACAGCTGCACTATAGGTTAACCCAGAGGTCTGTCTAGTCCAGTACTTTATTCCTTCCACTAGTACATGCTTAGAGAAAGACTCAAGAACAGGACAGATTATTTCATCAATAAAAGAAACAGTCTTCAAGGAGTCAGAAGTTTAGGGCCTTTCTGAACTTCAAATATGTCCAAACCACTTTGGTCAACCTTGTTTAAAGGTTCTTAAAAAACAATTGCTTTTTTAATCTTTCTAGACTTTTGGCATCCAAAACCATCTCGTAAAAACAAGTTTTACGAGTACAAATCATGTGAAAAAGTGTTTTCTCGTGCTTGTTTTAAACCAGCTGCCCCATAGTTCTTGTTTCATGAGAAACAGTGAAGAATCATTCCTATTAACCTGAATACCATTTTGTACGCTGGTTGTCTTTTCCAGCTGAAAACCCTGTCCAGTTAGCTCTCTCCTCTTAAAAAAGCTGGGGTTTATACCTTTTCTATTTCCACTATGTCCTTTTTGAAGGAATATTATAAATGCAGAGTATACAGACACTGGCTATACTATAGATTTATATAGCAGCATGCTGATATTTCTGTTTTCCTAATGAGCTCATCATGGCTGTTTGCTTGATTACCCTTGAACACTGAGATGGGGTTTTCAGAAGACTATTTAAAATGACTCCAAGATCTCTTTCCTGAGAGGCTACAGCTAATTTATAGATCATCATTATGCGTGCATAGTAAAAGCTATTTTCTTCCCATGTGCTTTACTTTGTTTTTTAGCAACGTTAAATTTCAGTTGCCATTTTATCAGTGATTTAGTCACTACTGTGAGATCCTTCTGCTATTTTTTGCACTTGATTCTAGTTTTAACTATGAGCGAATGAAGGGATTCTGATTGTAGGAGATGCTGAGTAAAACAGATCCAACTCAGAGTGGTGTTTTCCCTCTTTGAAAAGTGGCCGTTTAGTCCTCTGTTTGGTTTCCCATCTATTAACTAGTTTATAATCTATAAGAGGACTTTCTATGCTATCACATCACAGTAATCCTAGCAGCAGTGAAGAATGTTTTGGGATTTTGTGAAATTCTCCTGGGGACATAACATACTTACAGCCTGTTGTCCCTTCCATTTCAGAAACTCCCTGATGAGCACACCATTGTTACTTGAGTTTTATTGTATAGAAAAGTACAGAGAGGCTTCTCTATACCTGTGCAAGAAGGCTTCTTTTCCTGACACAATTCTCTTCCAATAATTCTGTGGAAGGCAGAAAAAATTACATCCATTCTTTGTAACGCAGAACGTATATAGGTAATGTGTTGCAGTAGCTGATGCGATGACACTGTTATTTCATGAAAGCATTTTGTTCCACTGTTCTGGGCTGTCATTGAAGCTGATTATGAGGAGAAATGCAGGGGTCTCATGCGTATCTCCAGAGAGCAGGGTCTGAGCTTCCTGAAGGAGCATGCCGTGTTCATTCCAATGTCTTCTGAAAACTGTGGTCATCAGAAGTAGTGGCGCTGAGCCTAAGAATGAGGATTTTCAGATCGTGGTCATGGAGTTTCTTTCCATGGTAAAAAATGATTGGGGAATTTTACATGCACATCTTAAGTAATAGCTCTGACTTGAAAGATTAGTTACTCTAAAATATTTTGTTTTCAAAAATAACTGAGTTCATAATCTTTGTCTGTACTGCAAGAGATATGCATTAAATGTTCCGCCAGTGAAATACTAAATTAAAATCCAAGTTTCCAGACTGCAGTGCCTCACTATTTAGCTACAACATGAGAAGTTTAGCTACCCAAAATTCAGGATCAGGTTGCCCAACATTTCTGCTACCAAACCACAACACATATGGTAGGATTTTCCAGAGATAAAACTGGGAGAATCCAAGTTAGGAGCCCTCCTCTCTATGCTCATCTATATGGGGAATGAAGGCCTCTAACTGTGTGGATTTGGATGGATTGAGTATCTACTGAGGTGCGGAACACAGAGGGCACATGACGTTTGGTACACTCCAAAAGTCTCTAGTACACGGGGGTGTAAAACTTTCCACAGGGTTAAAGCGCAGGAGCTAAGCTCAGTTCATATTTTCTCATAGACTCTCTGAGCTCCTCCGTATCTCAGGTCTCCAGTTACAAAATTACAAGAAGAATAACTACGTCTTTGGTATGCTGTGAAGATACATATTGTAACAAAACTGAGGCACTTGGTTAATGCAGCAAGGGTGGCCATAGAGTTGATTTGAGGGAGTGTAACTGCATAGCTTTGTACCAAGCTGACTGTACAAGGACCTGCTTAGCTTTTTACAGTGATCTTGAGGTTACATCCCCTGTTTTCAGGAGATGTGACTTAACCCACAATAATATTTTTTGCAAAGTCTGGATGAATGATATGACTGATATGGTATGTTGATATATATTATGTGTGGCAGTATATGCTGTGTGTTGGGCAAGACTGTTGTGTTCCTGACTGCTGGGCTCACCACCTACCTCTTGATTTTTCACTGTGTGCGGGCATTGCTCTGTGCTGCTGGTGTACTGTGTCATGGACAGTCATCTCCTTGGTGTCACGCTCTGTGGTAACGGGCAGTGGTGTGTATCAGCCTGTACCAAGAAATCCCCCCTCGGGTGCTACGCTTTGTGCTCTGGTGGGCACAGCTTTTGTGAGTGTCAGTCATATGCTTTGTAGCCTGGGCGTCCTCCTCTCTGGTGGTGTTTCTATGTGTACACCCTGCACAGAGCCACTGCTTTCCTTGCTCCTCACACGTGTGCGTGTCATGTGGTGTGTGTGTGAGGCCTGTCAGGGATGGAGACGGTGTTTGCCCGGCCCTGCACGCTGGGCTCTCCTCTCCCCCCGCCACATGCACGAGGGCCTGGCAGCGTGCACGCGGGGCACCCTCTTCTCGCCGTGACATCAGCCTGCGTGCCTATGGGTCTACACGTCCGCCCCACACCCTGTGTGCTGGGCACTCTTTCCTTTGGGGTCACCTCTCAGTGTCACACGGCACGGGCGCGTGTGTCATTGCTGGGGGCGCGTGGGCACTGCCGTGTGCCATCTCGCTGCACCCTGCAGTCTGTGTGTATGTCACGCCTTTCCTCCTTCGCTGCGTGTCTCCGTGTCTGTGTGCGTGGCACCCGCCCACGCGCAGGGGTCTGCGCGGCTCCCGCCGCCAGGGCAGCGCACTGCCCCTGGCTCGGCAGGCGGGGCGGCCGAGGTCCGAGGGGGCGGCCGGCGTGAGCCCGCCGAGCCGCGGGGTACCAACCGCCGCCCAACTCCCCTCAGCAACTCGCGAGGAGGCGGCGCGGCGGTTCCCTCGCCCGGCGCGGCCCGGCCCCTTCTCCCGCGGGCGCCGCCCCTCTCCGCGCCGCCTGTGAGTCAGGGCTTTGCCGGGCACGGGAGGTAGCCGCGGCCGGAGCGGGCTCGCAGCCTCCGCTGCGGGGCTCCATGGAGAAGGCGGCAGCGGCGAGCGAGGGCGGCGGCGGCAGCAACAGCAGCAGCCGCAGCAGCAGCCGCCCCACGTCGGCGGGCTCGTCTCCCTCGTCCTCCTCCGCCAGCCGCGGGCTGCCGGGCCGGGCGGCGGCCGCGGGGAGGCTGGATGGAGGCGGGGGGGCCGGCGGCGGCAGTAGCCCCGGCTCGGCGGCGGCCAGCCCGGGGGGCGCGCAGGCGCCCGGTGGTGGCGGCAGGCGGCGGGAGCCGGTGCTGGAAGGGACGCTCAGCAAATACACCAACCTCCTGCAGGGCTGGCAGAGCAGGTAAACCGCCGGGCCGGCCCCCGGCGGCGCTGTGGGGCCGCGTCCTCCCCCAGCGGGCGCCGCTCCTCACCCCCAGCCGCCCCCAAGATGGTGTCCGGGCAGTTGGTGCTGCCGCTCCGACCCTTCCCCGGCCGCCGCGGGCAGGTAGGCCGCGCTGTGCCGCCAGCCCTGCCCGAGGCCAGGCTCCCTTCCCCTCCGCGCCCGCTTTCCTTCATTTTGTTTTACTCGTTTGTTTTCCCAACCGGCGGAGCAGTTGGGCATAAGGACGGGGCGGGGAGGGGCGGCCCGGTGTTTGGGTCGGCGGGCGCAGGGCAGCGCGGCCGGAGCGGTGGCCCCCAGCGCCGCCGCCGCAGGTGCGGGCGGGGGCAGGGGAGGAGTAACGCAGCACATGCTGTTCTCCCGCCAGTGTTCCGTTTTTAAGCTCCTTTTCTTTCACGTTACTCTCCTTCTTCTGTGAAGTTATCTTAGATAACTAAAGAATGAAAAACTGGGTGAGAGCCTCCCAAAATAAATGGGAAAAATGCCACGCTTGTGATTATTACTATTATTTTTTTGCTACGGGGTGGGACAGAGGAAACAGTTACCTGTGTGTTTAGTAAGATCTCTTCTGTTGCTACGTCCTTCCTGTTTGACAAGTCCTAATTTATGTTGATAAGGTGACAGGCCTTGGTCCTGCAATTTGCTGGGTGTGGACAGGCTGATGTGCAGCTGTGGAAGTGCCGGGGAAGGTCTGGTTTTGAATCTAGTGTCTCAGTGCAAAATTTTTTACAGTGTTGAAGCCAGACTGTGGAATTAATAATGCTGTGTTGGGATCTGTTGAAATCAAGAGAGAAGATTTCTTATTAGTGTTTTACTTCTCATTATTAAACTTTGTCCTCTTAGCGGATGGATGAGGATGAGTACCTAAAACTTGACTTTTTAATGTAAGGCATCACAGTGATGGTTTTGAAGAGAAGCAAATGCTATGGAGAGAACATTTATAGGACTAGTTATAAACCTCTGCACAAACCTTTAAAAAACAAAAAAACCTCAAACCTACCAAAACGCGCTGTTGCGTATATTAAGTGATCACAAGCAGTAAGAACATGGAAATGGCTGGGTCCTTGGTGTTCTGACAGTAATTCTGAACTATTTAGAAGTGACAGAGTGAAACTGCAGAAATGCCGATGATGCTATGATGCTTACTCGTGTGGGGCTAAATCGGTGGTAGGAGTACTGTAGCAATACTTCCTGAAAAGTTTCAGGAGCTGGTCTAATTCCATACACTGGAGGGCATGCATGGGTACGCCAGCTATGAGTGATAATGAATATGTCTGGTACGATTTGGATACACACTCATCTCCATAAAACTAGGCTGCTTCAATGTAGACATAGAGAAGGCCCTTTACTGTCATTTGGTTACTGCAGTTCTGTGGTAGATTGACATTAGACTTGTATCTGTCTGTTGATTTGTGCAGTCCTCCTGTAGTTTTGCTTAAAAACCAAATAAACACATTTTGATACCTAAAATGTAGGACTAAAATGCACGACTAAAAATTAAAAGCCCACCCTTCCCCTTTTTTTTTCCCCTGACACCTCCATCTCTTTTTATAGAAACGGTAACTCTTTTTACTGTGAGTAATTTTAAGGGTCACTTTTGTGAAATCTGACAAAATTACAAAATAGAGGCTTTTGCTTATAAATCTTAGCGTCTAGAACTGCCTGTTTGTTTTATTTGGGAACAGATTAAGTCTTTGATAAGGCTGACAGCTTGAAATAGCATGTATAATCTGTGTATGTCCAAGAAACTTTTATCTGAAACCATCGGGGAAAAAAGATAAATGTCGCTTAAACAGTTCTACCATAGCACTTGGAAATTAATGTCCATTTATTTTTAGCAGTCTTTTTTTAATGCTGCTTTATCATGCTTTGTCAATTGCCAATTTTATTTTCTTTAAAACTGGCTGTTTGAGCAAGTGGTTTATGATGACACAGGGCTCTTATGCTCAGTAACTTTAGTTTGTTCAGTTATTCCATTCTGTTGATGTATGTATCAGTTGTTTGGGATGGGGAATCTGATACAAGTTCTAGACAGAACAGTTGAAACTTGGGACTTACAAAAGTTGGTCTTACTATAACGTCCAATAAATGAGTAGTGATCCATGGGTTCGAGCATGGTTGTCTGTTTGGCCTTCTGAATATTTGTCATGGAGTATGTTTTCTGTGAATCGGAGCTCAGTCTATAAGGTTTGGTAAGTGACTTCATAGCTGGCACCTGCAAATCAGTCAAGAGCGTATGTGTTACTGAATGATCATACAAATTAGTTTTGAATTTACTTCCTCTGAAAAACCACAAGGTTGTTTAAGCACATGATCAATACAATCAGATGGCGTGAATATAAATAAAGTGGAAAAACAAAGCAAGAACTGACAGAGTTCAGTGATCATGGATTTGGAATGTTCTTCTTTAAAGCTCTTTATCCGTTAGCCTAAATAATTTAAATGTATTTTTAATGTTAGCTTATGCCACATGGTATTGAAGTTGAAAGGCTTTCCTAGGTTATCCAACACTTACTGTGCAGAGTAGCCTCCTGTGCAGAGTAGCCTCTACAAGCCTAAAGAAATTATTGTCATTTGAATTATGATAAATTAGTATCACTTTTTTATCAATTGTCCTCTAACAGGTGTATGCAAGACAGTCTTATTTTGGATGAGGCAACTGAGTATGAATACTGAAGCGTAACGCTGCATTTATAAGCATTAACTGAAGTAATTGAAGGCCTCAAATTCAGTCAATCTGGAGAGCTGCATTGCTTCTTATTTTAAGAATTTCTGAAGGTTTGTTGTCTATTACTAAAGAAATCTATTCTGCTCTAGCAGGTTCAGGAACAATCTGATTTGGAAATGAGTGAGGTTCTTCACCTTTATAACAAGCAGAAGGAAACGCTGCTTTTTTTTGTTTCGTTGTTTTGAGGCAGTTTGTTGTGTGATAAAGGTGTTGGGGCTGGGCATCCAGAGCGTCTCCACTAAAGTCTGTAACCTTCTCTGGATTTACCCACGTATGAATGCAGAGAGTGGAACTTACTCTAAAATACAGACACTTTGACATAAGAACACTTGTGTCTGGTCTGAGACATCCAGGCATCTGACTGTCTTTACTATGAAATTAGAAATAATTATGTTATAGAATTGAAGGACTGTTACAAAGCATTTCTATTGGGATTTACTTGTTCTACGTGTATGGGAGAGTAGTAGCTTGTATTTTAAATGGCAGTTGTGTGGCTTTGATGGACAAATATGTCTCTGTAGAATCGTCTCATGTCATGCAAAACCTATTTTGCATGAGTTAATTTGATATTAATGAAATATGTATTGCCTGTGGCATTATTATCCTGTTTTTGAATAGATTGGTAAAATGTTATAAAAAATCTTAAAAATCCATTTGCCAAGGTAGTGTGAAATTCACGTGTGGTCTGCCTCCCCCTCCCCAGTTTTTCCTTGAAAATGTTTTTAGTACTTGTGCTTGTAGAGTTTTGTCCTGCAAGCATGTATAAGCCCCTGGATCATATGCATTTGGGCTGGGGCTTAAATTTGGATTTGTAACAACAACAAATGGAGCCCTAGCTGATGGATGTTGTTGCTTTTCTGAGCTGAACTGCTCTCTGTAAATTATTCTGTAGCCCAGGTGTTTTCTAAAGCATTACTTTGGCGTATTCCTGTTTCCTCTCTCAGTTGAGAAATGTATCGTGTTACCAGTCTGCATGAATCGTGCCCGATGAACAACAACTGCTTGGGCACCACCAGACTTCTTTTGGGGGTTAGCTGCATTCTTTGGATGTCAACAAAAAGTGTACTTTGAGGCAATTTGGGGATTTTTTGCGCTCAGTGTCTTTACTGGGCTTCACAATGCTGTGGTGTGGTCTCTTTGCTTGTGTAGTTGCAGAGAACAGTTGCAATCTGACTGCTGCCACCACAGAAAGACCCTTCCTTATTTCCAGTGTCCCAAACAGCAGCTAGGATACCGCCAGAGGAACCAGCAGACTTTAGTGCTAGTTTAGGGGCTGACTTCTTTGGCTCCCAGAGGTTATGCTGCTCTGACCGTAGCTGTTAAGAGACGGTTGTTTTCTAAGTATGTCGACAAAAATATGTCAACACTGTTTTGTGCTATAGCACCTACAAAAATCTGCATGTAACGTTTTTTAATTCTTTTTTTTAAATTTTATATATATTCTGGAGAAAGAAATTGTGACCTCTTAGAGGGGCAATTGAAGATACTTCAAACACAGTAATAATCCCCCTTTCCCTCCTTCTGAATTAGCTAGTCCATCTTTTGCAGAATTTTGGGATTGACACATCTGCTAGTGGAGCTTTGGGGTAGTAGTTGCAACCTCTAGTAGTTGCTAATTCTTCAGCGGTACCAGTCAAGTTGTTCTAGCAATGAATTGTGGCCTTTTTCCAGTGTAAAAAAATGAGAAGATGGTTACTGAACAAATGATATGACTGTAGTTGTATAAGTATACCAATATAGCTGCTGGGAGGGAGGTCTGTCCTAGAGAAATAAACTGGTTTTTTAATATAGAATAAACCATACTAACGTAACCATAACATAACCACTGTCTAACAGTAGACAGTATCTGAGAAGGAGAAAATAACCATGTGCTTATTTAATGTTTGTGAAGTTTGCTGAAATGGGAGTTTTTTGTGTTCTTACTAGAATCAGCTTAACACCAGCCCCTCCACTGTGTATCTTTTGGTCTTAGTGTGTTTCTGGCATATCTATACAGGGCTTTGTGTAGTGTTATAATATCTTCAGGATTTATTTGCAGAGTTTGGGAAGGGGGAGACTCTATTTTAAGGAGCTGGAGATGTCAACCTTCTCTATTCTGTTGTTGGAAATCTGTTCCTTAAATTTTGGAACCTTGATTATAATTTGTTAGGAATTGTGGCAACTTTAAATTTTCAAGGCATTTTGATAATATTGGGCTAACATTCTATTAAGGAATTTACTTGCAAAATAGATTTTTCTAGACACTGTGTTGTCCCTTCACATGTAGATTCAGTTTGTAGTAGGAGGCAATGTGGAAAGGAAGAAAACTACTTAAAACCAAAATGTTTTAGTTCTGCTGAACAAATGAACAGGATATTTTTTGTGCTGAACACTCAGGAGTCGCATATCTTACATTACTGAAATTAAGATTTATGTCATTAGTTTCAAATAAACTTGGAATTTAAAATGTCAAAAAATCAGTTATTAGTAAGTTCTGTTTTGGATTAAGGCAATAATCTTTTTTTTCTTAATCCTGAAATCTATGTAGCAAAAATAATCACATTCAAAGGTAAGCTTTCTTTTTTTCCTCCTCCCCTTCCTTCACTTTTTGCTGTTGAAACTTTTTCCCTGTAAGTATCATTAATGCTCACTTGAAAAAAAGAAAACGAATGAAAAAAAGGTAAAAAAATAATCTCTTTAAATGTATATCCCTAATTTCTTTGTAGGAAAATTAGAACGTTCAGTTAAGATGCACTTTGTCTTTGTTTAATTAGTGGTTGATTAAACCTAACTGGTTTAATCACGAACTGGTTGGTTTAGTTTGAATAGCTTTTGCTCTTGCCTCTAAACCAGCTCTGTTGGGAGAATGAAGGCTGTTCAAACAGTGAAAGTCAGAGAAAGAATTTTAACAAGGTAAGAGGGAGGCTGAGAAATCCATCGTTCTCTGCCTTTCAGTAATGCTTACAAGAAACATTTGGAGGAAGACAACTTTGAACCTGAAATTGAAAAGGATGGTTTTGTGGTTAAGGAATTGGTTTGCACTGGAGATGTAGATTCTGGTTGGAGAACTGCCATGGACATTTCTCTTGTATCCAGGCAGGTAACCCAAGTTCTTTGTTCCTCAGCTGCTTGTGTCACATGGTGTCAGGGCTGCTTATGCCTATGCAGAGGATAAATTTATATGACGCTTAATAATCTAATGCATAAGATGCTTGATGATAATGTAAGAAAAAAAATCTGTTTAAAACGAATGAGACTCGGGCGTTTTCACTCAGGCAGTATATTTGGCATTTGCAAGTGCACTTCAGAGCTGAGCAGCAGTCTTGTACCAGAGGGAATGAAGTGACAGACAAAATAAGAGCATGGTCTTCCTTTCACCCAGATGTCACACTTAGCTTTCAGACAGTGAAAAGAAGTGGCAGTTGGCACTAACACTGAAGCACTTACTTACCCTTAGCTGGGTTTTGTTATTACTAGCTCATTTTGCTGCTGGCTTTTTGAATGGTGATTTCTGTGCTTAGCAACGCAATGATAAATGTAGTTAGAGGGAGCACACATGCACTTGCTGGCTCGTTTAAAAAAATGCACCAGGTTATGAATACTGATTTTGTTCATGTAGGAGAAGTGACAGTAAGCTGTTAAACTAAGTAATGTATCTGGAATCTTTTTATGAGTATATAAGAAAAGTATTCAAAAGATTTCCCCAGTCATTTTATATTTAAAAACAATTGTTTAATAATAAGAATGTATTTGGGCTTTAGCTTCTCCTAATATTCTTACTTTGTTCTTTATGATGTATTTAAAAGGCTGACCCTTCTAAGTAAATAGGATGTTAAAAATTGCCATAATACTGGTTTTTAATGTAAAATTATATTTGTTAAATATGTACTATAATGAATGATGAAACAAAAAGTATTGAATTTGGTTCAACTAAAAATGCTGACTATTCTTGGTCCTAATACACTTCCACAACTTTATTTTCAAGGATCTTGTCATTGTGCTTTAGATCTTGTAGGCTTTTGTGGATATCTTAGCGAGATGTCTGATTACTTTTTGGAACCTAATCCAGGGAGGCAAAGTTTGCTTAGTATTTAACTGTTGCATATAAAAATGTTTCAATAAATGCTGTCTAAATGCTACTGCACTTCTCTTTCCAAGACGGCATTTAATTAGGAGGTAATTTAAAGTTGAAGAATGTAGGTCCTTAACTACCCAGTTCTGTAGCACAAGCCATAGAATTTGTCATGGTTTCTGTTGCACCTAGACTTGTGTTTCTCTTTGGATATATATCTTGAGAATTTTTCTTCCAGTGATAGCGGATTCTTCACCATAGCTATGGGAACAATTTGCCTAGCTTTAATCACTACTTAAAAAATTGCCTGTTGTTCTTAATACATGTCAGCCTTTGACTTTTCACTGAATCTCATTATCCTGGTTGTGTATGAGACTGAAGATACCTCTTATCAAATTGAATTTCTATGTGCAGTCTTTTTGAGCAGGCTAGGTTATCTTTTGTCTGTATTTGGAGTATCTAGACCAATGGAGTTTTCTTGCTGCAAGTCAGATCTCCCAGTAATTTTAATAATTTATGATAGTTCTGATTATTATTTGGTATTTCAATGTTTTTCTTCACATGTGGACACCAGAACTATGTACAGTTTCAGCTGTGGTTGCACTGGGGATCAAATACAGGGGTAATGCATCCCATTTCCTCCAACTCAATATTCCCTGCTTAAAACATTCAAAGACCATTAGCTTTTTAGGTTTCCATCATTATTTTTTGAAAACTAGGTTGTTAATTTTGCCTCGTAAGTTTAACTGTTAGTCTAACTACACACAACACTGAGACCTCGTATTCCTTGGTGCTGCCTGGGTTCTCCAGACAGGTATCTTCATACCCACACTCTTGTTACTTCCTACTTGCTTTGCTTAAGCAGTCTGTGGCGCAACACCCTGGTGCGTGTTACGCCGTTTTCTCCTGATATCCGGTATACTTCTTGATCCAGTAACATATGGCATAGTACTACCAAAATGAGTGCCAGAAGTCTCAAAATGAAGAGTAGCACTTAACAATCCTTTTTTGGATGGGAAGGTGATGAAAAGGAGTGCTGTGGGAGTTGTCTCCCTGCAGTATGCTCTCTCCACGATTAGCATGTTTTTGCATATCCCCAGTGATACTTCTTGGGCTTTCTCATGGTGTGCGTATGCCCTGTTTTTGAGGGGGTAAAAATAGTAGTTAATTATATGTTTACAGAAGACAATAATTTTAAAATATAGTTGAGGAAGCTAATTATTAGTTGGAAGAATTACTTGGACAAAATAATCAGTAGATTTTCCTTACCCTGAATTTTTATGAGTCAGTGCTTTTCCAGGTAAATCCTCTGTCTTGTAATTATGACTTTTTTGTCACTAAATGTATGATTTTACTTTGACAGTATTGGAATGCATGTTGTTTGCTGATGATAGCTTATTTTTGTCATCAGCAATCTTTATGGAAATTTTTTTTCCCAACTAAGTCATTGCTAAACATTCCTGCACTTGGGTCACAGCGACCCCATGCAATGCTACAGGCTTGGGGAAGAGTGGCTGGAAAGTTGCCTGGCAGAAGAGGATCTGGGGGTGTTGGTTGACAGCTGGCTGAATATGAGCCAGCAGTGTGCCCAGGTGGCCAAGAAGGCCAATGGCATCCTGGCCTGTATCAGAAATAGTGTGGCCAGCAGGAGTAGGGAAGTGATTGTCCCCCTGTACTCAGCACTGGTGAGGCCGCACCTCGAATACCGTGTTCAATGTTGGGCCCCCTCACTACAAGAAGGACACTGAGGTGCTGGAGTGTGTCCAAAGAAGGGCAACGAAGCTGGTGAAGAATCTGGAGAACAAGTCTGATGAGGAGCGGCTGAGGGAACTGGGGTTTTTTAGCCTGGAGAAAAGGAGGCTCAGGGGAGACCTTATCGCTGTCTACAACCACCTGAAAGGAGGTTGTAGCGAGGTGGGTGTTGGTCTCTTCTCCCAAGTGACAAGCGATAGGACGAGAGGAAACGGCCTCAAGTTGCGCCAGGGGAGGTTTAGATTGGAGATTGGGAAAAATTTCTACACCAAAAGGGTTCTCAAGCATTGGAAGAGGCTGTCCAGGGAAGTGGTTGAGTCACCATCCCTGGAGGTATTGAAAAGACCTGTAGATGTGGTGCTTAGGGACATGGTGTAGTGGTGGACTTGGCAGTGTTAGGTTAACGGTTGGACTTGGTGATCTTAAAAGGTCCTTTCCAACCTAAATGATTCTATGATTCCAAAGCTAAGAACTGATTGCCAAGGAACCCTATTAGAAATACATTCAATCAAAGATCCTCATTTAGTTGTATTTTGAGGCTGGCTCCATCTTTTAACTGTTTTTCAGTGCATTTAATATGTCTTGTTCATTTTTTTAATTGTACTTAAAACTCAGTGCTGCCTGCATTAGAACATTGCTTCAGTGCTGTTAATATTATGAAGCAAACTTGTGATATCAGAAACCTAGCAGGTTTTCTGGAGGAGATTTGTTTTTAGTAAATGCATACTGATTGGTGATAATTATCTTGCTTTAAATATCTTTTGTTTGTTTAAAAATGTACTGTATGAGCTGTTGCATTATTTTATTAAGCATTGGATAGAATGAGAGCAATTAACTAGGCTGTTGCATTTATACTTTTTAAAATGTTTGCATAGTGTAGTTTCCTTCAGTTTGGGAACTTTCCCATGGTTTTTGGTGGAAAGGAGCTGAATGCACCAAGTATTGATGAACCTTAGCATTTTGAATCATTCACTATATGCTTGATGAAACCTAACAATTTTGTTGGTAGTATTTTTCTGATAAAATTGCAGTTTAAAATTTGGAGTGCTAGTCTTCAAAATAAAAGGCAGGGCTACACTGATATGTAGTATTAATTGCTGTATGCTTGGTGCTTGTTTCAGGACCCATCTACAGGCTAAATGCGGTTGCTATTGTGTATCTCTTAGTCCAGTGCACCCACTTAAGAGTGTTGTACAGCATTTGCAGATGCCTTAAGGTATTTGACTGACAAGACCTTAGGCTATCAGTCAGATGGTTGTAAATTGAAATCCCTAAATTAATATTTTTCGGCAGTTTTGAAGAAGTTACTACTACAAGTTCATATATCAAGTACATATTTCTGAGTTACCTAAGAAATGGCTTTTCTTCAACTACACAGCCTTTCAGAGATTACCTGTTGCAGTATTAAGAGTTGTGCCTTATATAGTGTGCCTTTCATCAGGTTCTCAAGAGTTTTTATAAAATAAGTCAGTGGTGATTATTTGATTTGCTTGAGAATGGACTTGGAGCGCAGTTAAGAATTGTGACAGGACAACTTGTCTAGGTCATTCAACAGTATATTTAAAAGTTAGAGGAAGTACATAAATATAAGTTGGGGCTCTGTGTTGATAAAGCTTCTGCGTTTACCTTATATACAGAATTGTGAACCACACTGCCACTTACAGCTCTATTGGTTGCTACATCTTTCATTGAGATAGGATGATGCTTTTATGTAAGGGGCACATACACACTGTGGGAAAATGTATGCACTGGAGTCAGAGTAGTATGTTTAACCTCACCAGGAGAGGGGTGCGTGTGTTTTTCTAGCTTTGGAATATGAAGAAAACGTTCCTAGTAAAAGGAGAATAGTTTAAGCCAGGCATTCTGCTATTATTCTCCTTAAATTTATAAAATAATAAAAAAAAAAAGGCGGGGGGAAGAGGGGAAATGGTGAACTTCTTGTCTGTTGCCATTGTTTGGAGCTGGCAGGGAACTGAAGAAGAGTTGTATCAGGTTTCTCTGTACTGCTTTTATCATGGTGACAGGAGGAAGATAATGAACTTGGTCATGAAAAAGATACTGAAGCGTAGGCAACATGGAGAAGCAAAATGTGTTATTCGTTGCTGCAAGCATTTGGGCATTTTGCACTGGCACAAAAACTCCTGAAGGTGGTTTTTTGTGGTTGGGTTTTTTTTTTTTTGGTGCCTTATCACAGTAAGCTTTTTATAGAAGCTCCTGCTCTTGAAAACGGAATAGAGAGATTTCTCTCTCTCTTTTTTTTTTTTTTTTTTTTTTTTTTTGAGCTGGAAGCTTTGCCTTCCACACTGTAAGGTGTAGTGTGGGTTTTGTCTTTCCTTTCCCCCCCTGTTTTATCTTATCTGGTTAGTAGGCTTTGCTTTTGTGACTGTTCACAGTCATGTTCACAGGGTTCATGTATTAAACTTTATCTTATTTTTATTATGCAAGTGCAAGGAAAGGGTAGTTTGGCAATAGAACAAGGGAGGAAAGAAGAGATGTAGAATGGTGAGAGAGATTTAGAAAAGGAGTTAAAGCCTCTGGAGGAGGACTGATGGAGGGAAAGAGAAGAAACAGAAGAGAGAAGGAAGTAGATACTGAACTGAAGACAGCACAAGGATAGACCTTTACGACTTTTTAACAAAAGAAAGTCTGGAAATCATATAACATGAATTCACAATGAAGTCTTGGAAACCCAAGTGAGATAATTTTCTCTTGTTTATTAATTCTAATACTGCCATTAAGAATGGCACACAAGAAGTAGAGACGAAATTAGTATTTTCTAAATTGCAGAATGCATAGTGTAGTGAGGATTTTTCTGGTTTTGCTTTCTTCCCGCCACCACTTTCTGTAGCAGACCTCATTTCAGGCTAGTAGATGACTGATATGAATAGCAGCCGTAGGAAGCTACTGACAGTGTCCACCTGGATATGCATTAACGTGCCAGACTTACCTTTGCCCTTTTCAACACAATATTGTTTATGTGGGAATTCAAGCATATATGATGATGAAACTGTTTTCCTGTTAAAGGTTATAAGTATTGTTTCTTCTTTTTTGATTAAAACAATGAGGATCTGGATTTTTGTAGAACAGTGTTTTTAGAAATATATATATAAAGCAGCAACCTAATGCATAAAGGTCTTTGGAAGTAATTGTTGCTCGCAAATCTAAATACGCTTTCTTCAGAAGGATCGTGGCTAATACACTGCATATCTCACAACATATTGATGAAACCACCCTCTCATGGACTCTGTGGACTCTATACATATGTTTCTAAGAAACAGTGTTGACAAGATACTCTGTTGTGAAGATGGCTACATATCAACTGTCAGGATAAAGACCAAACATAGAAACTTAAACTTCTAATTTCAGTCAATGAATTGATAGTCCTAAGAGTAAAGGCAAGGCAAACCCTATTGGACTGCAAAGTATTGGCGCAGAAAGCTGAAAAGTTCCAACTATCCTAAGATGATGCAGCATGTAAGAAAGGTCTGGTTTCTGCAAAGCTTTGTTTGAACTAGCTGGGGTGGAGAAGAGATGGAAATGAGCCAGCATGCTGATGTTGCAAGCAAGATCCTTACTTTGTATATTGTATTTTCTTCCATAAGATGCATAAAGAAAATACTGCATGGTCTTGGATATGTTCATTCTTTCCAGCCAGGAACTTTTAGACTATGGATTAAAAAAAAAAAAAAAAAAAAAAAAAAATTCAAAAGCTAGGAAGAACAAGCAGAAAGGAAGACATAAAATTGAGAACTTCAAAAATTCCCAAAGCAAGACCTTAACTTGCCCTTTGCAATTTTTTTCTTCTATTTAAATACATATTAAAAATATA
Organism: Aptenodytes patagonicus; assembly: GCF_965638725.1. Taxonomy (NCBI): domain Eukaryota; kingdom Metazoa; phylum Chordata; class Aves; order Sphenisciformes; family Spheniscidae; genus Aptenodytes; species Aptenodytes patagonicus. Next base: position 125,795,995 of record NC_134950.1, read on the forward strand.
TGCAGCTCAAAAAATGGCATTACTGTAACATAGCTGAGTTCTCAGCCCCTTGTATATGAGAGTGGAATGAATATTACTTGTTGAACAGGTTCTGTCAGTGAAATAAATTTTAAATGAAACTTGCAGTTGGGAGAAATGCCAACATTCATGTGGTTCAATTTTGAGAACCCAGATGATAAATTATCTGCATTTTGAAAGTGAAAAATAACAGCTGCTATAAACACTACAGTAAAAACACAGAACAAATTTAAAACCAGATGTTTTGTTCCATCAACTTGCACAAAAAATTACTGTCCAAACAGAAGTGTTCAGAAAGGATTTGTCTGCTAGAAAGTACCTGGTAGTCCATGTATTCACTTAGAATATATCATAATAATTTGTGTCTAGAACAGCTATAGAGAATATACCCTTAGTGAATTGTATGAGAAGTACAGTGTGGAATGAGGGAGGAATGAAGAATTGGTTTGAGGACTGCTGTCTCCTGGCATCATGTATATGTCTTTCTCTACCTGGAAATTACCTTTAAAATTTTTGTGTTGCTTTCACAGGGTAATCAGCTCTTGTTATTATATGTGTCTTCCACATAAATTATATGAGTAATGTACATATGTCCACAAGCCTCACGTTCATCTAGCTATTTTTGCCAGTTATCAGAAAAGATCAAGAAGCCAAATTCTTGAATTGGCATTATAACTCTGATGACCTAGATTGATGAAGACAAGCACACTTCAGATGAAAAGGTGTTTCAAACTGTTTTACTTGTCTGTTTTGTTAGAAAAGTTATTAACACTTTGAACACACCATAATATATTAAAGAAAAAAAAGCCGGCAGTGAGCTTGCATCCTTGTCAATATTGCAATACATTACTCAGTAAAAATAAAGACAACTTACTAAAACTAAGTTGTAGCACAACTGTTCTCTTTTTTTTAAACTCTTAACACCATATTTTATGGTGATAGTGTTTTCTTTAAAAAAAAAAAATATTTTTCATCTGGGAATACCATAGGTACTTCACAAAATTTGAATGAGCCTCAGATGTGATGCTTACACTGCTGAGGTTAGAGGAAGAGGTGCTTGATCTCTAGCTAAGCATGTCTTTCCTCACTAAATCATTGCCAGGTGTAATATATATGTTTTTCTTTTCTTGGTGTAAAACTGAGATCCACAAGTGGCTTTCATTGATTACAAGGTAGTTTTCAAATCTAAACATTAATCTGTCAGTTTACAGGAAGGTTATTACATCTTGAGGTCTCTCATTCCTTGATGTTTTTAGCTGCGGACTAGAAAACAACACTGAAGAGTTGCTGGCTCCTGGCAGTGATTCCTGCTGAGGACAGGGCATTGCAAAACAAGGATGAGCTATGAAGGTCTGGCAAAGAAGTCAGTGAACTGTGATACAACCTCTATAAAACTTTGCTGACTCAAGGCAGCTAATTGAAAATTTATGCTATAATATCCATTGAGGGGATGTGGTTATGCTTTGAACCTCACTGGATTGCATTATTGTAAGACAGTACGGTCAGTATCTTTCTCTTGATATGTTCTTGTTCTTAAAAAGTTGGCTTCAACAAAATAGCTTCTGAATATTGACAAGATGTCAACTTGAAATCTAGTTGATCTAAAAATAAACTAGGAGTAGTTTTGGATATACTTGAAACTTTTTCTGCCATTTTTTAAACATATAACGATAATCTGAACTACTTATACTTGCCAGTCCTTAACATAATGTGTACTGAGAAAAAAAGATTCTTGCGTAGTACAGTAATCTTTACTAATACAGTTACTTCCTGTTGTAGAAGATCTCTCTGTACAAATTCCATGGATTTATTTAAATTGACTGGGCAATCATGCTGTACTTCCCTTGCATCTCCATCCCTCTGTTGCCAGTGCCTCTATTCTCTTTGGTTTGTTCAAGCTTTTTTGGACATCCTAAGGCATTTCTGTAATTCTGTATTCTGTTTGTAAAAACTACAGCTATAATTGATGCAAGTCCTGTCCAGTTAAGTCTATGTATACATTTTATTTAATGCTTACCAGGCTTCGTACAGTATGTCTGCAATTGTTCCACACCCAGTAAGGAATGCAGTTTAGTGTGCCAAGTAAATTCATCATCAGGGAGACAGTGAAATGCAAGGGATTCGGAGGTTGCTGATAAAATGTGTGGTTCATATTTTTCTTTTCCTTTTCTTCTTTTCTCTCTCTCTTTCTCTCTGGGAGGGCGCTTTAATCTAAACGTGCTTTTGAGGCTTATTTCAGAATATCCTTGTCTCTTCCCAAGTCCCAAATTGCACTGGTTAGGGGAAGGTTGGTAATTTTCCCCAGAAGTGAAAGCTGGGGCACCTGGCCTGGGGATGGTTCTGTCTAGCTGGGTCTCTTTGCTTCTGGATGAGAAAAACACAGCCAGAGACTGGAATACCAGAAACTTCTAATTCCTTGGTTTTCTTCTGTCATTAACTAACTTGCTAACAGGACTGCTAGTTTTCCCCCCAGTTGTTATATTTTGATAGTAAAAACCCTAGTGAAAATGTAATTATGCTGGGAAAATGATGACTTCACTGGTACTCTTATACTTCTTTTTTAAGTAAGATGCTAATTTAGACTTGATAGTCATAAGGAGCTATGAGAACAGCCAGTATCTTGAAGCAAAGCTCTCAGATGTGAGTACAAACATGAGAATCAGTTGCAGACAGTAAGCAATTGATAACCTGTCGGTTATGACAGCCTTGTTCAGCTGCTCTGTCCTTCCCAGGGGGTCAGAGGTTCAAATTGCAAGTTTCATTTTGCAGCTTTCTGGTAATCCAGTGCTTTTCCAGCCTTTATGTCCTCGCATGCCCTGTGCTGCTTGCAGGGCGTAGGCTGGTGAAACCCACATTTTGGGACACTCTTGAGTGTTTTGTTGTGGTGGTTTTTGATGGCTGGCATTGACGGCTGCCTGCAGCTCTGCTTTGGTGTGCTCAGCGCTATGTGGCCTGGAGTTCATCTGCGTCTGTGAGCTCAGACTGGTGTTAGTTGTTGAGCTATACTAAATCAATTCACAGCCCCTGGGCCCAACAGCGAAGGTTAGGTTGCAGTTATGGCATAGCTTACTTCATTCAGTGTGGTGGTTTAAATGTTGTTGGCCAAAAGAAATCCTTTAATATATACTGTGTTTTTGCTATGCTGTGGACTAAAGGCTGGCAGATCATTCAAACCTAGACAGAGATCAGGGCTCCCTGTAGCACACTGTGCTCCTCTCAGTGTGGGAAAAGTATTGGAAGTGTCTCCCTGTGCATGACCTTTTGTAGAGGGGTCAGATGGCTGTGAAGGCTGGTAGGAGGCTTAGGTGGACGCTCCTTGGGCATAGAGGTTCTGGTGGGAGTTCCTGAGTTGAGGGATGAGCTGTGGGAAATAGCTGGACCTTCTAAGCAGAGTAGCAGCTTACAACTGTTAGCCTCATAACTTAGGTTCTTACCTTTTCTTTATGCTAGTTTTTAAATGAAAGAATTAAAGGCTTGAGGAAAAGGGCTGAACAGATGCCAGATATAGTCTTGCTCCTTCTTGTGCTGAACAAACAGGTTGGCAGTTGAATATGAAGCTTTTCTGTAGGATCAGATGAATGGTATGAATCCACCTGTCCTCCTTCCCATGTTCTAAGGATCTCTCTCCTTTCCCATTTATTTGATCGTGGTTTTGATACTGTGACAGCAAGTGTAGGGGAAGTAGTGCTGTAGGAGATGGACTGAAGAGACGAAAACATTTGAAAGTAAGGAGATCAGATATGAAAATGTTATATGTGCTAAAAATTAGAGATGGATGAGCTGTGACCTCAGGTTCCAGAGAGGAGGCTAATGATATGAAGCCTTTTTGGGCTTTGTTCCCCTTGAGCTTAAAAATTGATTTTTCAGAAGTGACATTTGAACAGATTGAACACAAGAAGCATGGAATAGGTGTTTCGACTGAGGGAGCTGGGAAGCTTAATGGAACTGTTAGTAGTAATAGGGAGAGCAGCTGGTATAGGGAAAAATATAGTGCAGTTTCTCACAGATTGCTTATTGGAGATCATGTCAGGACATCAGGAACAGATGCCTGAGAGACTGAAAATACCTACTGTACTCATGTTGAGTTTTGACTTTCATTAAATAATTCCCTCAACTGGATTTAAGTATTGGAATGCTGAATTGCAAGCTTTTTGAAAGGAAAATAGCAGAATTATGAAACTGTAACTTAGTTCTGGAAATGTGAAAACTACTGGATCTCTGCTCTGGCAATTTATTTATTTATTATCTCTACTTGTTCTGTGCTTATGTTTTTGGTTTGGTGTGTTTTTTCCTAATAGCATTGTCATCTACTAGGTACTTGGACTAATTGTGATGGGTCTCTTCTGTTTTAAAGAGAATTTTACACTTGTGAGTTGGTTTATTCCACCCCCCTCCTGCCCCTTTTCTGTATGCATTTGCCAACACTGGGTTCAGATGTTCAGTTAAGTTGTGGCATGTTTATACTGGTGAAGGAAAAAATGACCACCTTATGGCTTTCCCCTCAGGGGAAAGAAGTTCTGTTTCTTGAAATCCCTGCTACTGAATTTCTTCCTGAAATTCTTTTTCTGCATCACTTCCTGCTCTGTCATCGTTTCAGGGACTGCATAGTAGGAAGCTGGCTATTGCAGTTCTAACAGCAAGCATGGGGTTTACTAGAGGAGTCTTAAGGCAACACTTAAAACTATTGCTGGTGTTTTAGTCTGTTATTAAGGACTTTTTCCTCCAAGTGTATTTAGGTTATGTGGTTTTTTTTTTTAAATGGTCCTTTTATCATACTGTCTGCTTGTCACTGCTCAGAATGAAGTGAAAAGCAGAGAGGATGCCTTGTCAAATGCTGCAGTGCAGGACCAGTGTGAGTACTGAGGAGCGTGGTGAAGGCAGGTGGTAGGGTACCAAAGAGCACTGCAGAGCAGGAGTGACCTTCAAATGTCAAATCTCTGTTAGAAAACAGGACTTACAGTTTGTGCTCCCTAAAGTGAAGAAGTAATACTTCTTTACAATGTTTTCTTTTGAGAAATAGTGAGTTTTTAGAAATGGCTGTTAAAAAAAAAAAAGCATCTCTCTGTAGTTCCAGTTTTCAGTTGGGACTAACATTTCTTTGGGGATTTTCCCCCCACCCCCTGTTTTTTTGCTTGAGCATTTCTGATTATAATTTGGGTGTCTCAGATACAATGAGTGAGAGGAGTTATTTTGTTGGGGAAGGGGGGGAATAATGGTATACATTCTGAAGCTTTCAAATGGTATCTTGTCTGTTTGAGGTGCCAGATAAGAGAAACTAACAGCTAAGGAGCAGCATCTATTAAGACTGTTTGCAAATAGTTGATAACATTTGGGAATAAACTAAAAGAAAACTACAAGCAAGTGGTTAAATAGAGAAGTACTTAACACAGCATTGATTTTTATCATAATTAGGAACAAGGAAAAAAGATAGAAGGGAGAACTTTTTGAACTGCACTTAAAGGAAAGACATTAAAATAAATTCTAAGTCATTACTGAAGAGAACTTAGTGCAGTAATTTTGCTTCTGATTTTTAAAGCTGAAAACTTCGGGTAAATGAAGGAAAACATATTGCTTATAACTACTAGTTGAGGAAATGGTTAAGCTATAACAAGAAAGAAATATATGAAATTGGTTTTGCTATCATATTTTCATTATTGGCATTATTTCTTTCATACCCATGTACTAGTTTATTGTAAAAGTGAAGAATTTAAACTTCTCTTTTGAAGCCATTGGTTCATAGCTGTTCATAGCTCAGAAGTTCAGTTATGGCAAAGGAGCTCTTTTTATTTGTGTGGGAGGGTGGATTAGATCAGCAATTTCTGAATTGCTTTTATGACTAGCGTAATTGTAACTATAGGGTGACAAGAGAAATTATGTTAAGCTTTTAAAAAGTTACTAGTGAGTTTGTGCCTTTTTGTAGAGCAGACTGATTGCTTTTGTATTAAGAATGATGTCAAATTTTATTTAAAAGTATTTACTTGCCAGCTGATCAGCCAATATGACTCTTCTCAGTAATTCAGTAAGATATAACAAGAGATTTGACAGAAACGTATGTAATGTAATGTAGTAGGCTCCTGAAAAATACCATTTTTAGTAATTCTAAAATGGAAATTGATGTAGTACTGAGTACAGTGGAAACTAATTTGGCAGGACTGCTGGTGCTGAGTGGTGCAAATTGTTCTTACTATCTGTTTTCTTTGACTGTCGGTCTAAGATTCCTATTAGTAAAGTAGTTGTTAGTGTGGGAGAGGCTGTGTTTTCAGCTTGGGAGAAAGTTGTTGCACGTAATTGCATAAAAGCTTACTTTCCAGGAGTGCGGAGTAGTTGAAAGTTGATAATGGGGCAGCAAGTGAGCTTCTCTGTGTGCTGGACAAGCTGTCAAGTCAGGACTGCTGTGTATGATAACTAATGCATGCGACCTTGTTGTGAATGAGTGGAATGCACCTCACTCAAAAGAGAGAAGCAGCAATATGTTTTATTGAGGTAAAATAATAATTTGACAGAGTTCAATAAATTTGATGGAATTTAACAAAGTTTAACAGTGGTTTAACAAGGTTCAGAAAGTTGGATGGCAACATTCACCTTATTAATTACTGCATGGAAGAAACATACAAAGGAAAATTGAGTTAGAATCGAGTTAGAATGATTCACACTGAGACCGGAGACGCAAAGAGTGAGGAAGACCCTCCCGATGAGTCACGAGGTTCAGAGTGGACCCCCTTGCTTTCTAAACTCCTTATGGAGCCTAGGTGTGGCTAGGTCCAATCTTAGACTTGGACAATAGTTTATGTCTAATGGAATTATCTATACAATGTTTATAATAATATTGATAGCTATATGGATTAGTAATGTTTCATTAGTATTAATTCAGCATGCTATCAGTCATGTCCCGAGGATCTGTCGCGGGTAAGGGATCTCTGCCTTGGGTAAGGAAGGATCTCTTAGTCTCAGGTAGGGAATCTCAAACCTTGAGAGGCATCCCTGTTGAAGGGGAGAGTCACCTGGCGTGCAGTCCAGCTGCAGTTCAGGAAGAGCTCCAGTTGGGCCCATCCTGATGGTAATGTTTATAGAGTGAAGTAGTTGGCTGCTAGTCAATAGTATAGACAAGATAGATGTCTTCGTTTTAGCTCTGGTATCTTGTTCTGTACTTTGGTTATCTTGTATTTTTGGGTTTCGAAACCACCTTTTGAAATACTTTTCCAAGGCACCTTCACTCCCTTGTATGTCAGCCAGGAGCTTTCCAGCTCGCAGGTTAACCACAGGGTGTGAGGCCTGTTGCTCATTAGTCAGCCTGAACCAAAGTACGGCTGGGGGTACCCAGCCCAGTCCTACTCTTGCCGAGAAGGACTTGGGGGTACTGGTGGGTGAAAAGCTGGACATGAGGCAGCAATGTGCGCTTGCAGCCCAGAAGGCCAACCGTATCCTGGGCTGCATCAAAAGAAGCATGGCCAGCAGGTTGAGGGAGGTGATTCTGCCCCTCTACTCTGCTCTGGTGAGACCCCACCTGGAGTACTGCGTCCAGCTCTGGAGCCCTCAGCATAAGAAAGACACGGACCTGTTGGAGCGGGTCCAGAAGAGGGCCATGAAAATGATCAGGGGGATGGAACACCTCTCCTATGAAGAAAGGCTGAGAGAGTTGGGGTTGTTCAGCCTAGAGAAGAGAAGCCTTCGGGGAGACTTTCTTGCAGCCTCTCAGTACTTAAAGGGGGCTTATAAGAAAGATGGGGGCAAACTTTTTAGCAGGGCCTGTTGCGACAGGACAAGGGGGAATGGCTTTAAACTAAAGGGGGGTAGATTTAGACTAGATAGAAGGAAGAAATGTTTTACGCTGAGGGTGGTGAAACACTGGCACAGGTTGCCGAGAGAGGTGGTGGATGCCCCATCCCTGGAAACATTCAAGGTCAGGTTGGACGGGGCTCTGAGCAACCTGATGTAGTTGCAGATGTCCCTGCCCATGGCAGGGGGGTTGGACTAGATGACCTTTAGAGGTCCCTTTCCAACCCAAACTATTCTACGATTCTGTGAGAGTGAGAAATTACAACTGATTTTCACTTGTGCTTTCTAAGGGCAGCTTTTTTCACTTTGCCCAATTATGTTGATGTAACAATTTACTGAGATTTTTGGGGGAACAATTGCTGTTTATTTTGCACCGTTGCTGTGGACTGTGATATAAACGTGCAAGGCATTGTATTTCTGTCTAAAAATAAGTGATTTAGAGATTAAAGGACACATATCTGATGTTTAACTTTTTTTTTTCCTTCATTTTAATTTACTGATCATAAAGGAATTGTATGTATTGGGAAATACCAGAGCTACTTTATATATTTTCTTCAATAAAGTAGTCCTGGAATGGAATTGTTCACATAGACTGCAAACAATTATAAGAGGATGTCTGTGCTGATTTCCTAAGTCTTCATCCATGGAAATGCATCAAATATAACTCAGGTTAAATATAATTTTTGGAAGGATTTTAGCTTCCAGAGAAATGTCATGTTCTTTACAGTCTCATATCAGTAACTTGCACAGAATTAAATATCTCTGACTTTCTTCCAAATAAAAATGTTGGAAAAGCATATTAGGAGAAGAAAATGTAAAAGTTATTGCGTAGTTAAGAGGAAAAAACTGAACATGGCTTATGTCTCTTTGTAGGCTTTTATAATGATTTAGTAGTTAGAAATTATTTTGCATATTCCAGTTGTTGTCCGCTGATATAATTAGCGTGAATGTGTTTTGTGGTTTGGGTTCGAGCTGGTAGATGGTGTCTGAAACAACCTCCTTTGCTTTCGTGGTAGCTTGTACCAACTGCTTTCATGAGACCAGTAGATGAGCCACTGTTTCACCACCTTACTGCTGAATGGGGGAGACCGTCTCCCAACTGTCTGTTCCTTCTCTATTTTTTTCCCCTGGTTTAGCAAATTGAATTAGTTCCCACTGAGTTTAATGAGCATTAGAGAGGACCCAAGGGATGGGTTGTGACCATGCAGCAAGGGAGGAAGGAGAGGAGCAGTGGTGAGCCCTAAGTTTGGATGAGGTTTTACAACCAGTTGAGCTGTAGACGTGAGGTTAACTGTGCTGTGTTTTGTGGAAAAAATCTAAGATATGTAAATGTAACCCACATTTGGCAGTAAGCCTAGCACACCAGTTTCTGAGGGAGAGGGAAGTGATCATTTGTCTCAGTTAATACTTAACTGAGGCCTGTTTCTGATCACTCGTTTACCACGCATGCTTCTTCCTCACTCATTTAACTGTTGTAGTAGAGGTTGTGAGTCAGTGCCATCAGCTGCTGTTGTTCATAATGTGGCATAGTGATACACTATCATCTGCCTTCAGTCCATCAGTTTTAGTTTCACTGAGCACAGGACTTTGGTAGGGTTGGTTGTTTGCTGCTCTGCAGGGGTGATGATCTCTGGCAGCGAAGTGGAGGGGAGCAGACAACGGGAAGACATAACAGCTTCTCCTGCCACAGCGTGCATTAGTGGCACCTGTGATTTGGAGCCTGCAGGTATTCAGTAATAAATGTAACTTTTAATTTTTTTAAATGGTACCTGTCGGAAGTTTTTCAAGATTTGGAATGCAGAAATATGTTCTGAGAAAGCATGCATAGAAGATGGAATGCCTTTACAGACTCATTTAGATTCCTGTGTACTTTTGAATATTTCCCTGCTTGCTCTACATGAATGAATTCTTGTTTATTTTTATTTATTTATTATCTTGTGGTAGTGTTTCTGGTACATTACTCTTCCAGGAAGACTAGAGAAAGCTGGAACTAATATCTCGAGGCTGATACGACTGGAGGAGAGCATCCTAGGTGTGTCTCATACATCACGAAGGAACAAAGAGGGTGCCTGCTGGTCACCTTTAAGCATAGCAGGAGTGATATAACTAGATCTGTACACAGCGTGCCTGAGAGTGTTGAATGTACAGAATATAGTAGATTTGTATTTTCACTTGTAGGTTTACTTTTTCCATATACATAGGTTTTTATATTAGCAGGTGGTAAGACAGAAGTCAAGAATATGGTATAAGAGAGAAACGAATGAGAAAAAATAGTACTATGGTTATTCCTCTGTAACTGAAAAATAAAACCTCAAACCTCAGACCATTCACCATCACTTACAATACTTAGTGTTGGAAATAGAAAAGACCAAATGAGAATAACAGAAGCATCAGAATTATTCTCTACAGTTTTATCCCTGCTGATAAATACAATAAAGCACTGTGTCATTAAAATAGCCCTCAGAGGGTATGGTTTAATGAGGTTTCTTGAACTGAATTAAGAGCATGTTGTCAACAAAAGGGGCGCAACCTCCTTGCATGCTCCTCACCCCCTCTTACTTTGCCATGACTCTGATGTCCTGTTGATTGCATGGTAATGGAATTCAGCTCACTAAAATGGCAGAAAATTAACCTGGCCAAAAAAGATGAAAAAATCTTACACGAAGTATATATTGGGTGTTGATATCTTTCTTGCTAAGTACTCCAGCCTCAAAGTACTCCAGTTACATCTTTGCTGCTTCCAGTATGTACTTGCTTAGTCTATTGAAATGCTCTATGTAGCTTAAAAGAATGATACGAATGTACTGTCAAAGTGTTTTCTGATGTTGGCTTTTGTGTCGGTCACCTAATAAGCCTTGGAAGTAGTAACCAACTAATTCTTTTCTTTAAGGATATGTTCAAGATGTTGATAAACTAATTTTGGTGAGAAGTAGGAAAAAACCCAATCTTCACTAACCTAATAATTAGCCTATAGTACATATAGTACAGTGCAGGAGAGTGTTTTGCTCTGGATGGTGGTTGGAAGTCTAGCTAGTAGAGTGCTTTATTCTTGACTGTAGTGTCAAATGATTCTTCAGATTTCTGTTTACTTAGTTTTAGGTAAATTTACTGAAAACCTTTTGGCACGTCCTGTTGCCAAACTGTTCTGCTTGTCTACTCCTTCATCCCTCCACTTCATTTCCTCTGTAAATTGTCCCTCATTTGTTGGCAACAGAGTGGTCATAATAAAACTGAGATTCTATCTCCATAAACCATGACATGTGTGACTGCTCTAATTAATTTTCAGCAACATCTTTCTATTGACAACTTTTAGGTTGGTGACATCTTTTTATTGAGAGTTTATGAATCCTATCTAACCTTTTATATTTCATGTTTAATAATTAAAAATGAGGGAAGAGCTAAGTAACAGTGAAGACAGTTCAGCGATTTAGCTATTTTGGTCAATAATTACTATATACAAAATAGTGCAGTTTTTATAGCATAGAATTTACAATTCAGTTGCATGACTTAAGATACCTTTCCTGTGACTTTGGGATTTTTACAGTCTGTCTTAAAGCAACCTTGGTTTCCAGTAAGCAGTAAAAATGAATTGGAAAGAACTCCAACGGCCAATTTGCTTGCATTGATGTTTACTCCTTTTCATTTATATGCAGGTCAACACCCTGAAGTTCCCTGGTTTACCACCACAGGCTGTTACTGTTGTGCATGGGACCATATTCACCTGTGAGGAACAGACTCATTAGGGTTCACCTACACAGATAATTTCACTGGTTTTTAACTTGGAGACATGGAGCCCAAATACTTCGGGCTGAGATAACAGACACCTTTTGTCTGTGTAATTGGCGCAAGATATGACTTGAATGGTATTCCTAATTTCCATTCTCTCATTGTTAAATTGAGCAAAAAGCAGCACTTAAAGTAGCTGAACTACTCTACTTGAAGCCAGAGTAGTCTTGTAATTTGAGCTACTTCTATTTGCAGTCCGTTTGTGGTCTGATTACCTGAATAGTTTGCCTGATATTCCCACCTGGAGGTGTTTGGCCCATCCCTTGGTTTGTCATCTTCCTCAGCTTCAGCATTCGTCCTGTTGTTCAGGGTCACTCTCTGTGCCTTTGTGATTTGTTTCATTAATATTTCAGTCCCTGAAAGTGTTTTGTCGCCGGGTGAAATCCTAACTAACATCAGGTCTGGCATAAAAACTCAGGGTCATATTGGTTGTCTCATAGCTGAGTGCTTTTCTGTATAGTCTGTAGTTCTTGACAGCAAAAGAGACCTCTCAAAATCTGCAGATGTTTGAAGGTGCCTACCCTAGATGGGACAGAATATCCAATAACAGTAGTGTTGGATTGAGTTAGGGTTAATTCCTGCCAGTGAGGAATACAAGTTGTTGGAGAAGAGAGAGGAAGAGTTTGGAGGCACAAGTCAGAGAGACATAAACCAACTTTACCTCTGCAAATAAGGGTTTGATTCATCATTGGTCCACCATAAGAGGGAAGTGATTCAAAAATTTAGGATGGGGGCCAGTGGAAGATACTGTGTAGTAGACATGGTGTGTGTGAGGTTTTACTGCTTCCTTCCTACATTTTTTGTCCTTCTAGTAATGCTGTCAGTCTCTCAACGTAGTTCGGAGGGGAGGCTCGAGTTGCTGAAGGTGAAGGAGAGGGGTGTTGGGGGTATTTCAATTGAATAGATGTTTTTTGTTCAGCAGCCTCTTTTGGGGGTGTGTAAGTTTGGGACTGCCAAAATTTAGTAGCTGCAAATTGTAGAGAATTTGGATTATGGATGATAGTATTTTGAGATAAAATTGTGATTTAGACCTGGCTGACTCACACAAATTCAGTGGGATGTGGTTTTATTTAAACTCTGTTGCATGGTAGTGCTGATACAAAACCAGCAATTCCAGGGTCCCTGTGAGTGTGTGTTGGGGGGGCATTATATTAGGTGACTGAATTTGCTACTCTCTCATTATGTTGCATGAGAACCAGGCTGTCAAATAGATATATTTCATAGAATCATAGAATAGAATCATAGAATCATTGAGGTTGGAAAAGACCTCTAAGATCATCGAGTCCAACCATCAACCCAACACCACCATGCCCACTAAACCATGTCCCTAAGTGTCTCATCCACACGTCTTTTAAATACCTCCAGGGATGGGGACTCCACCACTTCCCTGGGCAGCCTGTTCCAATGTTTCACCACTCTTTCAGTAAAGAAATTTTTCCTTACATCCAATCTAAACCTCCCCTGCCGCAACTTGAGGCCATTTCCTCTTGTCCTATCACTTGTTACTTCGGAGAAGAGACCAACACCCACCTCGCTACAACCTCCTTTCAGGTAGTTGTAGAGAGCGATGAGGTCTCCCCTCAGCCTCCTTTTCTCCAGGCTAAACAAGCCCAGTTCCCTCAGCCGCTCCTCATAAGACTTGTTCTCCAGACCCCTCACCAGCCTCGTTGCCCTTCTCTGGACACGCTCCAGCACCTCGACGTCCTTCTTGTAGTGAGGGGCCCAAAACTGAACACAGTATTCGAGGTGCAGCCTCACCAGTGCCGAGTACAGGGGCACGATCACTTCCCTACTCCTGCTGGCCACACTATTTCTGATACAGGCCAGGATGCCATTGGCCTTCTTGGCCACCTGGGCACACTGCTGGCTCATGTTCAGCCGGCTGTCAACCAGCACCCCCAGGTCCTTTTCCGCCAGGCAGCTTTCCAGCCACTCTTCCCCAAGCCTGTAGCGCTGCATGGGGTTGTTGTGGCCGAAGTGCAGGACCCGGCACTTGGCCTTGTTGAACCTCATACAGTTGGCCTGGGCCCATCGATCCAGCCTGTCCAGGTCCCTCTGCAGAGCCTTCCTACCCTCGAGCAGATCAACACTCCCACCCAACTTGGTGTCATCTGCAAACTTACTGAGGGTGCACTCGATCCCCTCATCCAGATCATCGATAAAGATATTAAACAAGACCGGCCCCAGTCCTGAGCCCTGGGGAACACCGCTCGTGACCGGCCACCAACTGGATTGAACTCCATTCACCACAACTCTCTGGGCCCGGCCGTCCAGCCAGTTTTTGACCCAGCGCAGAGTCCACCTGTCTAAGCCATGAGCCACCAGCTTCTCTAGGAGAATGCTGTGGGAGACGGTGTCAAAGGCCTTGCTGAAGTCCAGGTAGACCACATCCATTTGATTCATTTACGGACGTTGTAATAGCAAGTACCAGAAAAACCAAGCTAAGGTCACATCTCTTTTCAGTCCGTGAGGTCTCCTGCAGAATGTGGCAAGTAGCAGACAGAAATCTCTGTAAAATACTGCCCTTGGTCAAATCTCACTTCATTATTGACGTGTCTTCATATACGACCTTCCTGGAAATGTGTTCTCTGCGTGTGTGTGCCTGTCCCTACTTAAAGCAGAGTGTGTTGAAAGAATAATATCTAATAGTGTCGGTCACTGTTGGACTCATTAGTGCACTGAGCAGCTGTGTTCACAGTGGCTGCATTCAGTGCTGCCTTCTTTTTGATTACTTTCCTTCAAATAGGTCTGTGGGATGCTTACATGTTCTTAGTATGTGTAATGTACATGGTAGAGCCTTTCGTTCAGCATTTCAGGCTTCCTGAATTTGTTATTTGACTTGTTGGAGAGTTGCATTTTTGGTATGTTAGGCCATCTTCTAAACTGTTTATTTCATACTGTATTTTGTAAGTACTTTGTGGAAGATGAGTTGATGCTAGGCACTAGGCAATTTTTAATGTGAAGTGTGCTTGCCAAACCTGTCAAATCTTACGGAACTCGTTGCAGAAAGCGTCAAGCAAAAAAGTGACATGTTTTTATGGAAGGTCAAATATTTCTGTATTGCTTATGATTTTGTTGCGTTTTTTTGTTACAGAAAAGAATAGGCAATAAGATTCCTGGCATGGCTGGCATAGTTTTGGGAGATGTTTAAAACTTTGTGGTGATGCAGCTGTTTGCTGAGCGGCAGTTTTGACAACTGCCAATGTGAATAGAGAGAATTACAAATATTAATACGGGAAAGCTGCTTTCACAAGCTAGATGTAATTGAATGTCTTATTTTATATATATATTTTCTTTATTTTGGGGAAGAAACTCAGATTTTTTTTCCCCAATTTTTAGTTATCCCCCCCCCCAATGTTTAGTTATTTTTTTGTAGGTGATTTGTTATTGTAGTGAAAGCAAATGAATCAGTTTTTCTCATTTACTTACTACTTCTCACCTGGTTTGCTTATAGGTCCTCCTAACAGTTGTTTCTCTAGATAGATTTAGGGTACTTTACAACTAGAATATTCCTTGACTAAGCAAAGTACATGCATTCTACTCCTTTGCATCCTCTTGGGATGACTAGGTGAAATATAAATATCTTAATGTAAAACCCACTGTAGCTAGATTTTGGGAAGACAGGAGAAAATGAAGAGCTTGATTTCTGATAGCTGCCTTGTTTATTGGTGGGGTTTTTTTTGCTAGTTGGGACACACCAATACTGCATGAAGGCTTGGAGCCGAGAAGCAGTTGTCCATACAGGCTCCAAAGTAGGTCTTTGTAATTTTACTTTCTCAAAGCAGCAAAGTCTTGCTCCTGGATAAGGTGGAAAGGTGGGATTGAGAGAGGATAAGCCAGACAGCTTCCTTCATTTTGGTGCCCAAATGACTGCAAACGACTATCCTGTGGACCCGGCTTCAGTGAGTACCAATTTAGCAGCAGAGTCTTGTGTCATACAGAGCACTGCCTTCCCCTCAGATGGGGAATGGAGTTGGTGTGTGTAACTAGTTGCCTTTTGTATGTTTCCTGTATCTTGTTTTAGAATCACATAGAAGTGTGTCTTTCTAAAGCTTAACATCCTTAAATTACATGCAGATTATTAGAAGTGACATGGAAGTACTCTGTTCTTATTTTGGTTTAGATCTTGGTTGTTTTTCTTATGAAGTAAAATGTATTTTCCTATCTGGAAGCTCTGTTTTTAATCTGTGACCTGAATCGAGCTGGATAACAACATTGACAGAATTAAGATTGCACCGGCCCATTTATTCCCCCAATTATGTCACTGCTAGCCTTTTCTCTCTGATCTGCAATACAGAAATTGAAGTCTGCTTAATTATTAAGTAGTAGTGAATTTAGAGCAAATAAAAAGGAAGGTGGCAAGGAGTGCTAAATGACACAAAGTAGCATTGGGCAGCCAGCCAGTTCGGTGGGCTGTGAGCAGTAAGTGCTGTTCGTGGTATCAGCCTTGACTGTGTACCTTTTGTTTTATGTGTTTGCCCCTAAACTGCAATTGTTACCCTCAATGTGGCCATGTTGCGCTAAAGCATAGATTAGTATGATGAATGTACTTTTCTACAAATCTGTATGAATTCTAAGCCTGATGGGTAAAAATGGATGCATTATTTTTAAGCCTATTTTTCCTCCCTCAGTCCCCTAAGCAACTCCATTTGAAGTTAGAAAACTAATATTAATATTTATCCTTACTGTAGTCTCTTTTTACTTAAATAAAATTTGGGCAGCATGTCTATTGCTGACTACAGAATTTCAGACTGTGGAAGTAATTGGCATGGCAAGCAGAAGTTGATGCACTGACGAGCTGGTCAGTAGCAATTGTAGCTTCTGCAGATGCTGAGAAAGTAGTGACGTTTTGGTTCATAAAGCGGGCCTGCTTGTAAACTTGAAGATTGACTGGGGCTTGACAAAACAGGAAAGGAGATTTCTCTTTAAGATTTTATTTGTGTGAGAGTTCTGTGGATGTTAAAGTCATGAAGGGCGTGATGATCGGAAACAAGCAGTCCATCTATTAGCTGTGGATAATACTTCCTCTATTTCTTATCTCCATTTTAGATGTGGAACATTTCTGAAAGTATCCAGCAAACTGTAGTTCAGCTTGACTGATATGCAATTATAATAATGCAGAGAAATTACTGTTTTAAAAATCCAGTTTTCATTCAGAGATGCTCAAAGTCAGTAAAGCTTTTAATGAATACTGCAGTTCTTATGTTTTCTTATGTTAGAAAGTTATAAATTGAGGAACCTCAATGCATAAAGGATGTTAAACAGTTACTGAAATGTAAGCATGTTCTCCCAACCATATGTCTTTAAATGTCAACTTTAGAGGTGATTTTTAATAATAAAGTCCTTGACTGTCAAATGTGTATGCCATGCTTTATCTTTATTGGCATGAATAATTCCATTAATCTTATGGCTCAAGGTAAACGGGGAAAAAAAGAATTAAGCAGTTGCATAAATGTCGTCACCAAGATGGCCTAATAATATACAGTTTCCTAAAAATGAAATATTTCTGTGTGACATCTCGTTCAGTTACTGGAACCATAAACTCTGCTTTTCTTTGACACAGTCATTTACTTTCTATCCTATAATTCTTATCTAGTTTTTTTTAACTACATTTAAAAAAAAAAAAAAGGAAGAGAATTATAGAATAGTTTGATTCCTTATTCTTGAAAATGTCCTCTTCAGTGATCCCATAATCCTCAAAAACGCGCTCTGGCAGTGACTGGCAGAAAATTGGAATGGAGTGAAAGGAAAACACATATTTGGAAATTCAGAAATATTGATAACAAAGTGGTAGAAGGAGAAGGTAGTGAAATTCTCCTGTTAGTGAGCTGCTTCTGTTCTTGAGCTAATTTGATGCTGAAATGTGTAGTGGAGAATAGTTTTTGTCACATTGTCTCGAATAATAAATTCAGCGGTCTGAGAAGGGGAAATACGTGAATTGTTATTTTTCTAATATGATAGGGAAGGTGATGTTGCCTATCAAGGTTTTAAATCAGGGTGAAGACTTTGTGCTCTTTGAAATCAATGTATTTTATCTGAACAATTTGCATTTTTATAGTTAAAGCAAAATAAAAAGATCATAAAGTACATATTGTGAGACTGGTTTAGGAGAAAAGGTGTCTGTGGAAGAGCTAAAGCAGTGTTTAGAGAGAAAAGCCCCTCTGTCCATCAATGAGAAAGTAACTGGGAAAAAATCTCCAAAAAGCTGAAACCAAGGCTAGCCTGTGGTAGAAACCCGGCATGCCTCTCCATCCAGAAGTAGCTGCTGTGTTAGGTCATCATAAAATGAAAACCATTTTATGGTTTGGAGATTATGGAAGATTTTGTATTTAGTCAAAGGATTTGTCTATGCTACTGTGCAGTATTCGGGCATCCATACCAATTTTAAACAGATGCGCTCTGGGATTAGTCACAGTCCAACTATGAAGCATGGATTCCAACGTAGGCTAGTTTATGACCCTAAGGAAGTAATTAATACAATTCTGCTTTCCAAAAGAGGTGAGTTTTTTAGCAGATTGAGTCCATAATTGAAGATTTGACTGGGATTGCAGTTGTCCAGTTGCAAAAGTGTTTATATATAAAAAAAACCCTCTATCACATTATGAATTCAAACTGGAAGTTGTACAAAATCTGTTCCAGAACACTGACTTAACTGGGGAAGAAGGGTGTGGGGAGAATTCAAATCACTAGGAATACATTACACAATGGAAAGATTTGGCAGTCCGACCTTGAAAACTTCTTGGGATTAGAGAGTAGTGAAAACTTATTTCTAGATGGTTGGTTTCTGAGATGTGTTCAGAATAGGGATAGTAAAGAAACAAGTTTTTTTAAGAGGGTTTTTTTTTCTGCTGGGAACATACCTTTGGGTGCATTGCAAACTTGCATCTGAGTGACAGCTTCAGTGAGCAGCGCACCATGTTATGGATGTGCAATTGAATGTTGAAATGTCTAGAAAGGTTTTGATTTGTGGTTTGTTTTTTTTTTTAAAGTATGCATTTCCACTGGAGAATGTGGAAATGCTTTATTTGACTGTAAATGGGAAAATGAAAATTCTTAAATCCAGTGAGGTGAGTAAATTACATGGGAAATGTTCATATCATGTCCTTCTGATACTTTTGGGTCTCTCTTTAAAATTTTTTAAAATTTCTTTTTTATTGCCTCAAACTGGAATAGTGTTGGAAATGTCAAATTTTCTCATGGAAGACCTGTATAGCTGCTGTTCTCTGTTGACAGGCTCTGACGGTAGACCATTTGCATCTCCTACTATACCACCAGCATTTTATCACTTTTTAAACCATAGTCATTGCTTTTTCTTAAATTCTTCTTGAATGGGGAACTAATAATAAATTAGTATAATATTATATAATTATATATAATTATTACTATAATAAATGCTCATATCAGTGAATGAAAAATCCAGCTGAAATAATTTATTGGTAGTGTTTGAGTCTCTCTCTTCCCCTCCAAGAATTCAGAAGGCAACATAGTTATGCTTCCTAATATGTCACACTTGTTCTGCTTGACTTTTTTTTCTTTTATGGCTGTCAAGATGAATGGGTGAAGGGGATAGTTACAAAATTTATAAGACTGAGGATTTATTCTCAGAGCGCACAGATTTTGAAATATGGCAAGTAAAATAGAAATAAAGTGTCATCAGGCCATATTGACAAACTCTTGAGTAACTTAAAATAATTCTGGTAGTGTCAGACTGTTTTTTTTTGTTTGGTTTTTTAACTTGATAGAACAGCAATAAAATTCTAGTTCACAGAATGTGGCTGAATGTTTTATCTTGTAATTGATATCAGTTGGTAATGCATCTGTGTTTGGTTGGAATGGCAGGGGGGAGTATCTTGGTAAATCCCAGGAGCTTGAGGGAGGCTGGGCCAGAGGAGCAGGAAGCCTGTATTCTCTGGATGGATTTGAGTTTAAAGTGAGAAATCCATTGGCTAAAGGCTTTTCTTTTGTGAAATGGCCTGCTTTTCCTTGCCTGTAATTTTACGTGTCTACTTTGAACAGCGCTTAAGCAGTTAAAACTGCTTAAAATGCGTTAAAGTGGTAATTTTCTAGCTTACCATTAAATGGACTCTTTTAATAAATATTAATGTAAAAAAACCCCAAATTGATGATTTTGTCCAATTTTGGAATAACAGAAAAGTTTAGCTGTCTTTTCGAAGTGTCTGTCAGTAACAGTTGTTTCATTGTTTATGTCGAGTATGACATAACTTGACTCTGCTACCTCCTACCTGACTGTTCTCTAAAGAGTATGTTAGTTTTCATCAGCGTTAATCTGTAAATTAATTAGAGAAATACGACATCATGGGTAAATGTGTGCTCTGTGAGCAAGGCCAGTAGAGAAATACAGGATAAGGTGGCAAGATTAATCAATTCTAGAGAGGTTAGTGCTGTTATTTCCCTGGTATGGGAATGACATGACTTTTTTGTTAAAAGTTAACAGTTAAAAGATATCCCTGTCCTTTTGATATGGTTACGTGGGGCTTCTAAAATGGGACATGTACCATTCTCTTACGTCTGTCCTGCTTTATATATATAATGCTTTTCCATCTTCAATTAATGAAAGAATCTGGTCTCCGTTTCTTCTGCGTTTTTGTGATGGTCTGAACTGGGTCATCACTTGGTCTGTGATGCGAGAAAATGTTTTTGAAAGCTGCTTCTGTTTTTCCCATCTCTTTCTGTTCCTCCCTCCCCCCCACCTCCTTTGTATGAAGTCTTGCACTGCTTGATTTGACATTTAATTCCTTATTCCTTCTCCTGGCTTTTTCTATCCTTTTAGCAGTTTTCAAAGTGCATTATCCCCCTGCTTCTCTTGTGAGACTATAGTTGTCTGTGCAGTTTACTCCAGTCTATCTTTTTCTGTGATACCACTGTGTGAAAGGTGAAGAGGGGAGTTGCGCATCAAACCATAACTCTTGAAAAGCAAATACTTGGTTCTGTGTGATATGAACAGTGTCATGGTCAGGATGACTGTGCAAAGTTCCTGAGCTCTCCAAAGTCACAGGGAAACTATTTTGTTGACAGGACCAGTTTTTCTTGGACAGTTGGGACTTTAGATAGTTTCTGTAGATAATTCTCTTTTCTCTTATGGCTTTCGAAGTTGGCAGACATGAAACTGATTCATCTGGGACAACAAAAAAGGCAGCATACTTGAAGCAGGCGATGCGAAGGCTTGCGAGAACTGGTTACTTTCTTCTTTCTTAAGATTACTGCTTGAGTTGTACTGCAAACGTTGCATGCTTTTACAGGCAACTAAGATGTCATCAGAAGTACTGAAAACTGAAGGTACAAGGCCAATGATAATGTTCTGTTTTTCTGAGACTATACATAAAATAGATCATGGTTGGCTAGAAGGTCAAGTTAACACTACTGCTGGAGCTGTGATGACAGGGATGTGGAAGGATGCTGTCTCTGCATATGTGGATTTGCAGAAGTCGCTTCTCTTGGATGTCATTATGCTAGTAAAGGTGTATTCTGTACTCGAATGGCTGGTTTCTGTCCCTGGGGTAGCTTCATGGCAATGCAAAGCACATCTTTATGGAGCTTACAGTCATTCTGGGAGTGCTTTGCTGGTCTAGCATGCAAAAGTTTGAGTTGAAGTGCTTGTAGCATTTATGTAACTTCATAGATTCTGTTCTAATAGATTCAGAGGAACTTGTTTCCCCAAATCCTTTGGTCTTCATAGGAGAAGGAAAGATGATTTTTCTTGCCTTTTTTTTTTTTTTTTTTTACTGTTGTTCCTCCTTTTGTTAATTGTAGAGCTGTACTGCAGTAACCACGATGATGACTTCCAAGGTAGTAATTGATAAAAGATGGCCTGATAACAAAGGCTGAAATAAGTCATTTGTACCTGGACAATAAAAGGACAATGAAATTATAATGAGCATGGCACAGGCTCAGAAGGGACATAGCTACATATAAAGCCTAGACTTGTTTGCTAAACCCAAAGAGATTGCTGAAAACTTGTCAGTTGGATGGAGAGAAACACTTGCTCTAGGGTCAAACTACTGTATCATTTTCTCGGGGGCATGGCATGACTTCTGGCTAGTGCTCTGCTTTTTCTCTGGAATATGTAACAGATATTCCTAAAATGGACAAGGAAAACTGAGAATGAGTGAAAGAAAAATTTACTTTGGAATGTGCAAGTCTGACTTTTTTTTTTATTGTATGTTTTCCAATTTTGCTATTTTCACCTCCAGTTAAGTGCATCATGTCTCCCCACTAAGCAACTTGAAGAGAAAAAATGTTTTGTAAGTGGGAGAGCAGTATTGTAAAATCATTTAAAAATCAAACAAAACAGGAAGGTTATGGACTGGTATAATACAAGTCGATAAAGTAATCTTCTGAAATTTTGGCAATTTCCGTTTATGGCCTCCTTATTTTTAACACTACTATTGAAAACATTGTGGTGGTTGGCATTCAGCTTGCCATCTCTCTAGTTCTTTTTTTGTGGTGAAGGTAAACTCTGTAGAGAAGCAGTGAAGAGATGCGTTTCATGATTACAAAAGGGAGGCTTTCCATTTGTTTAGGGAGGGAGGGGATGCAGAGGCACTTATGGGAGATGTGGGAGATGGAGTCAGGGCAGAAGTGAGGGTTAGTGATGCACTAGCTTAAAATTATTTGGGACAGGGGATGTTAATCTGTGAATAATTTAAAGAGAATTTGATCTTTGTTCTGGTGTGGAGGCGGTGGCAGTAGAGTTATGCATAAATGTGGCAAAGGAAGGTTGCCCAAGCAAAATATCTGAAGCTCTGTAAATCTTGGGCAATGATTGCTTGCCTGTGAACAAGGAATGTTCAATTCCCTTGGCCAGTTTTCAAAATTACACTCAACATCTGTATGTGAAATATTATCACAAAGATGAAAATACCATGGTATCTTTAATTGTGCTCATCCCTCTGCAAAAACAGTGTCATCTTTTCAGAAGACTAGTTGTGGGGAATTAGCACATCTTTCAAGGTTATAAATGGAAAAAAAAAAAACAGGGAGGGGCCAAAAAACCCCCAAAGAAGCAGTCTCCTACTTCTTCAGTGGAACCTCTTCAGTTAAAAACTCCTTTCCTTGCTTTTATGTCTTGTATGTGAACCTCACCATTAATCTGAAAGGAACATGAGTAAAATAATAGCCCTTAAAAAAACAAACCTAATGACCAAAATAACAGTGCCTTACGAAATCGAGTTATTACAAAAGCGACTTTAACCTCATTTATTTGTTTATGATCTTGATTTAAGATCAATCTGTGCTCTTCTTTGAGTAAATGCGTGAAAAACTCTTTAGCAGAAATACTACACGATTGCAATTTCTTTGAACAGGTACTTTGTGCTGGACTTTGAGACGGGGATTCTGCAGTATTTCGTGAATGAACAAAGTAAAAACCAGAAGCCACGAGGAACCTTGTCTTTAGCTGGAGCTATAATATCGCCCAGTGATGAAGTGCCACACATGTTGGTGGTCTACTCTGCTAATGGAGAGATGTATAAGTTGAGAGGTACAGTGCTGCTTAAAGTGCTAGCTGAGTTGTTCTTCTCTCCCATTCCCGCTTCTGCGCCTCTTCTCTCATATCTCATTTCTCTTTTACTTCCCTATACTGTCAGAAAGTAGTGGTTATACAGCTGTATTGTTACACACTATATTATAAAACACAGTGGAACAATAATCTGGAGTTAAATACATGTGAATTTACAATATATAGACTTTCAGGGCTGGAAGATACCTCAAGATGCCTTCTGTAAGCTGTTATTGTGGCATTTTGATTGTACAGTATATCTTTTTTGCTTCCGAAGGAAGAAAAAGCTGCTTTCATTGCTGTCCACAGCATAGCATTTCATTTCTAATACTGTTCTCCCCTGCCACCATCCTGCAGATAATGTGCAGTAATGAATCTGCTGATGGGTCGGAGAAGGGAAAAGTGCCAGTGGAAGGCTGTTAAGATACCCTGTTCTTGTCAGTCTTGGAATAATTGAAGTCACTTTTAACATAAAATTTTGCCTTCCCTTGCTCCCAAATGTAAGAAAGACAATATAGGGTATGTAAGAGTTAATTTTGAATAATTGCCTCCCCCCTGCCCCCCCCCCCCCAAAAAAAAAAAAAAAAAAAAAGCAGCAGTATTCTGATTCTAAGGTATTTTCAGTATGGTTGATCATCAAACTAGTTTATCAGAAAATAAACTGATATAAAAAAAGTGACATGTAATAAAGTGTAACAACAGTTTAAGATTATGTTAGATTTATTCTGACCACAGTTTATCAGTTGGCTAGCAGGACAGAGTATGCAGGACTGCCGCGTGGTACAGTGTGTTGCTGTTTTAAATGTAGAACTGAACAGAAACTCTCCCTGGTTGTTCTTGTGTTTAAAATGTTTTGGAGTATGCACAGCTAGAAATCATGAACACTTGTGGTTTCATTATCATGCTTTGCCAATCACTTGAGATTATCAAATACTTACAATATGCTGCTTTTAATTTAATGAGATATGTGAATTTGATTCAAATCAGTAAATAATTTTTATGCTGAGTCAATAACCATTGAGATACTTAATAGCAGAGGAAATAAGAGAAAACATTTACTGAAATTATCCACTCTGTATTGGTATTCTTAATTAGGATTACTGTAGTAGTGGTTTGTTTAAAAAAAAAAAAAAACCGAAACAAAAACCAAAAAACCCCAAAACCAAACCTCTCTCCTGAAGGAGCCACCTGATATAGACTGCAGACAATCTTTTCAATAATTTTTAAAGCTGTTTTTTAAAGATGTATGGGGGAAATTGTGGTTTTCATTCTTGTGTCTTTTAAGTTGCATGCGAATGCAGGTTTAAAGAGAGATTTAGCTGAACTGCATTAAAACAGAAGTACTTAAGTATCTGGGGAACTGGTAGCTTGTCTGGTAGCTGACTGACAGCCTGAGTGTAGAGGTTTGACTGATTTAAATGCTATGGTGTGGCCCTTGTCCTTCACAAAGAGAGACAAGTAAAACAAAAGTGGATTAAATTTTTTTTTAAAAAGTCATCTTGAGGTAATTCTGCTTTTAATAACACTTGGAGGAGATAACCATGAAGAAGACTCATAAGCTTATCTCTTTCAACTGACCACAGCATCTTAAGTTGAGGTTTAGATGTGTTGTACTGAAGAAGTTACACATACTTAATTTAAGTAGCGTAAATTAGAATTTATGATGTGTCCTAACGAATAAATAATCCTCCCCCCCTCCCGCCCCGTCACCTTCTCTTACACAAAAAAAGAATATTGGTTTATGTGTGATTCCCTGTGTTTTCTTGTTTCTGTTCTAGCTGCTGATGCAAAGGAGAAACAATACTGGATAACTCAGCTTCGATCCTGTGCCAAACATCACAAGGAAGGTAATTCTAAGGTAAATAATTAAGAGGGAGAAGTAACTATTGCTTTTTAAGTGGTGTAGGTGAAGAACAGCATGATCTGGATGATAGGCTGGCTGCTGTAGGTAGTGGGTTGATGTTTAGAGGTTTATGAATAAAAGCAGCAAGTTGTCATTCCTCGCTAACTGGAAGCAGACTTAAGTCAATTGGGCAATCTTAATAAATAAACCTTGTCCTATTTATGAGAAATTAATGAAGTGCATTTTGGATGCAGTCAATACATGGTTAATTGAGTGGCTGGATCAACAGTTTATTAATAAATACCTGTGTGATGTCCTGATTAGTATTTAAAAGTGTTAATTGATATTAGTTTTATTTCATTTTATAAAATTTAATGGCTCTTATTATAGAAGCTTCAGGTAGATGATAGCAGTGGTCAGTCTTCAACTTCTTTACCAAATCTGAAAGAGGTCATCATATGAAGATTTATATTATTTATTTGTCTTTGGAAGTGATGTCAGAATTTTTGTCCTCAGACAGATAAATATTTTGGACAGGTAAAAAACCATTTGGACTTTAAAAATAGTAGAATGATGGGTTGAGGGTGTCCCCTGCCTCCAAATAGAAATGACGTGAATCTGTTTAAGTTAGAACGCACTTTGAAAGTAGGAAGTATTAAAAACAAACAACCAACCCTATTAGAAATAAATGATTATTGTATTTATTTTATGTATCTTTTGGTGTTAATACTGTCACTAAAAAAAAAAAAAAAAAAAAAGTCCTGCTCTTATCTTCAGTCTTTTAAGCACTTCTGTTGATATCTTTACAAGAATGAAAAAGATTGCTTTCCTCATGAATAATTGTTTGCTATATTAAAAAAAATGCATATAACTGCAAGCAGAAAGGATTCCTCCCTGCCCCAAGATGTTGAGAATATCAATCTTACGTTAACTGCAGTCAAAGTCATGATCCTGAGTATCTTTGGAAGTTGGACTTTGAGAAGATGGATGGTATTTTGAGGAGACTGGCATTCATTGAAGCGTGTGAAGTAAAATAAAACCAACTTTTTTTTCTTATTTTTGAGTGATGTGGACTTGTCAGGAAGCAATTATGGTATAATTAAAACCCTTTTTGAAGGAGAATAAATAACTTCAGTGTTTCGGTACTCTTTCAGTTCTTATGCATGACAATTAAATATGGTTTTTATATAGCTGTGGCCCAGTACTACTCAGAAGGGTGCAACTCTACTTGGTCAGAATACTCTTACAGTTGCTGTTGATTTGCAGCTCAGGGACTTCCTGTGCTAGGTAGAGATGGTAACTTTTGATACTCAGTTGCCATCAATGAATTATTCCTCAATAAGTTTTCTGGTCACTTCTTGAAGCCATTTAAATGTTTAACATCTACAATGTATTGTGACGAGGTAATAGAACCGTTGTTTAGTATATATGCTATCAGAGGCTTGTGTAATGGAAAATTGATTCTTGTACTTCTACTCTCTATTTGTTTACTAATATTTCTTAATACTGGATTTGTTTTTCTCCTTTTGCCTGCTCCTGATAAATAATTCTGTAGAGGTGTCTATTTTAATACCAAAACCTCATTCCAGAGTGGCAGTAATTGAGTTGAAGCCGATCTTTGTGTAAGTGAATTTTGGATCATTTTTCCTCCTTAGGTAAAAACTGTTGCACTTAGTAATAATTTATGTTCAGAATTTTTCATACGGCCTCTCCATGTTGAGCTCCTGCAGTAGTAGTATCTACATATTCTGATAGGCTCTGAATTAATTAGTATGTCAAGA
The DNA here is from genome assembly GCF_965638725.1 of Aptenodytes patagonicus. NCBI lineage: Eukaryota > Metazoa > Chordata > Aves > Sphenisciformes > Spheniscidae > Aptenodytes > Aptenodytes patagonicus. The sequence continues at coordinate 125,822,717 of NC_134950.1, forward strand.
GAAGAATCTTGGTGTTATAACAGTGAAAATGTCCAGCAATTAGTAGTGGTCCAAAAAAAGCAAATAGAATTTTAGGAATTACTGGGAAAGGAGTAGAGAACAAAACGGAAAATACTTAAACTGCTCTTACTCTGTCAAGTACTTATCTTGAATACTTTTAGCAGTCCTCTTCCATTTCTGAAATGGAAACATTGGAGGGGGGAAAGTACTTTTCATCACTTTTGTTATTCTTCTGTACAGAATGAACTCTGTGTGACAAAAACTTGACTACACTGGAGTATTTTTTCTGATGATGGGAAGGGAAAGGGCAAATCAGGGAAGTATAGTGTTAGTAAGTGCTCTGGAGTGGCTGAATAGGAAGCATTTGCTAACTGTTAATATTGGTATGGGGGAGCCTCAAAGAAAATGAACTGAAAACAGGTTCAAAATAAAAGGAGATGAATGAAAACTGGCATACTTTGAATGCCAAAAGCGTATATAGATATGAAAAGTATTAGAAAGGCAAAATGTTATTAGAAAGTCTTGACTGAGTGAGTGGGAGGCTAATAAATACAAAGACAGTGTCTGTCCCAGAAGATCTAACGTGCAACTTTTAGAAACAGGAAGGGGAGCATCTCTCTAGACTTGTTCTTCAACTCTTGCATAGTGACTCACCACTGCTGTGGCATTCTTCTGGTTCCTAGGCTCATCATGCAAGAAAATAAAAGGATTCCCGCTGACTGAGGGGCGGTGGGCATATGTAACTGAGGGAACCAAATGCAGGAGGAGGGTTCTTGCATTTTTCTTGGAAGATTCATCAGTTACAGAAACTTGGCATACGGTGCTGGACTATAGATGCATTTTGGTTGGTACAGCCAGTCATACATTTTAATTAGCTTGGATCTGTTCAGTATAAAATAGAAACACTGAAGAAAACTAAAATACATTTCTTAGTTCTGTGTTACAAGTCTACATCTAAAATCAGATTAGGTCACTTTTCACTTGTCATGTTTGTTAGTGAAGCACTCTTAATTCTCCACTTCTGTAAGCCACAGAGCAAATTTATATTTTCTGTATTTTTAAGCTTAACTGTCCAGAAAATAAAATGTTGGGAATTTATGTGCTTCAGATGAGACCACTGATGACTCTGCTTCTTACTCCGGAAGCGTAATGTACTTGAAGCAACGTTGTGATTATCTGTTCCTAGGAACCTTTCTTTTGACAAGATTTGTCTCTTGTTTTTCAATACACTTTTTTTCTTTCTCCCCTCCTGTCTTCTCAGGGTTAGAGTGTTATCTGAGAGGCAGATTTTCCCTGACTTAAGCATTGCATATAGTGCTAATTTGGATTTCACCTATAAGTAAGTTTTAAAGCTTCTCTCTGCTTTTCTCTGTAAAAGCAAGTGATCAGAAGCTTTGATGCTACAATGATTGGTCTTTGGAGATCAGATATTGGTTACAAGGGAGTGATGCTTCAGAGATTCCAGAAACCAGAAAAAAATGCATTTCTAAAACTTCTTTTTTTCTTTTCCTCAAAGTTTCTTACTTCAAAACCACTGCCTGGTAGGAGGTAAGGGAAGCAAGAACTGCTGCGTTTCTTTGTGATTTTTTTTCTGTCTCTTGTAGATGAAGGTACTTTAATATAATAATTATTAGCATGGGAGTGGAAACATGCTGTTTAAAATATTTTAAATTTACATAAAATAGTATGCTGCTATTTTAGCCACCTTACTGTTTCTTTTGTGTTGGGGTTAGGGACTGGAATTACATAGGAAGGTCTGTAATGACACAGAGAACGGTACATGTTCGACTTCCTTTTGCATAATTGAGGACTTGACAAAAAATCTGTATTTTTGGATTTTGTTAAAATAGCCCTACCGTTCATAGGACTGTCATGATGTGATTTGTTATTCTACCGGCAGCAGGGCTGGATCTCTCTCTTCCCCATACTTTGAGGGCTGTAGTAAGTGATAACTGCAAATTGTCTGTGTCTCATAGTGCTGTCACAAACAGGCAGATAGATAGTCATCTGTTTTAAGCTTCTGGAGTTTCAACAGAATCCAAGCTCTGTCTCTGCTTGGAACGGGCATGTTTCTGCGTCTCGAAAGTTGGAGCCTTAGTGCTTGCTCCCAGCTTCTTCTACAGCTTAAACTCACCTTTTTCACAGGAAGAACGAGAGGCAGAAATTTCTAGCTATTTTTTAGGAGTCATACACTTGAGGAGGAGGTGGAATGGGAAGTGTAAAATATACAGTGAAGGGTATGTTTTATCTTATGCTAGTGGGATACAGGTTAACTGGGGAAAAATAATGGGATAACCAGGCAAGCAGTGGGAAGGTTCCCAAGAATACCAGTGAAGCAACTCTTAGCTACAGGTCTTTCATATTGGAGAGAGAACACATTTTTTGAAATCTTCAATTGATATTATTGGAAGGAGATTCACAGGAAAACATGAGAATTTGGAGAATGTTTTTCAAAGCTGAAGCTGTGTCACTGTTTCTGTGAAATATTCATAAGAGAGCATTCCTTCTTCCTGCATTGGATCCAGATCAGCACTGGTTTCCTTTCTTTTTCAGAGCTACTGCCTGCTTCAAAGTGCTACCGTATGACTTGCTGACCTTGCTGTCTTTAAAACTTCAGTTGGGGACTGGAGGAAATTAAGCAGAGCAGTGATTAAAAAAAAAAAAAAAAGAAAAAGTAAAAAAAAAAAAAAAGTTGTATACTAATGACTAAATTTAGTTGCATCCTAATGAATGGTCCAAAGGTGAGCTATACAGCTAACAAGTGGATGTAATACAAGCTAAGTCTGTCACTTTGTTTTAATTAAATTTTACATCTTAATGATAAAAAAAGCAGTAAAAGGATAATGTTCTCTGGCAAATAATTCCCATGCTGTAAGATAGTCTTAATGTTCTTGGTATTCCTATACAAGTCTCATTTCGCTTAATTACAGATTGCTCAACCTCCACGGAGTACCAAATCACGCTGTATTGGAAGAAGTCTTCAATGTCTGGATAGGATTGCTGGTTTTTTAGACTATTCTAAGTGAATATTACTGTACAAGTTTTAATTAAAGCATTAGTCAAATTGGAATTCAGTGATATAAAATGCTTCCAAGAAGAAGTAGGCTTATGCATAATTTCTGTGGTAACTTCCAAGAATAATTTTATATCCATAAATTGTCACAAGCTTGTAGTTCTTTTGTTTCATACCCCTTTTTTCTTGACTGTTTAATGATGGTATCTGTAAAAGCACTAATAAAAACAAACACACAGGTTTTTGTACCAGCTCTTAATTCCAACGTGTGGCTCAGTTGCTGGATTGGTATATAACCCTTGTATTTCTCAGTGTGTATCAGGAATGTGGCAGGGAACAGAAACCTCTATCTTGTGCAGTAACTTCTGTCTTAAATTGTGCTCGGATGGTAACTTTCAGCTTAGGTTTGTGCTAGAATAAGGAGGTAGAATCCCCCTTGTTCCAGCTTCTGGTTTGGAGCTGCACAAGTGAGCTGCTAAAAACTGGATGGTGTGGTTTCATGTTTCAGCTGAACTCATCTGCTGATTCCCTGCAGCTGTAAACGGCAGTCCAGTTCCCTTCCTTCTGCTGCCACCCTTTGTGTGGACTCTGTTGTGCTTCTGGTCCTGTGATAGCTTGGGCATCAGAAACAGAACAAAAGGCATCCTACTAAAAAGGACTTAGTTACCTGACCAGCTCACTGAGGAATTGGATGAGCACTGATGTAGGGGAAGCTGGAGTCTGCTTCCAGCAGCCCCTGGTGGTAAAGCCCTGCTCTCTTCTTCCTTCAGGATGGAGGATCGCTGAAATGAATCTGCCCAAAACCTAACCTTTCTCTGGTTTAGTCTGAGGCTTTGTATTTAAAACTGAGCCAACCTGATGACTGCATGCCTCTGTGAGGGACTGTCCTGCTCTCTTTCCCCTCAAGCAGTGCTCCTGGTGCCTGTTATAACCATCATCCAGCCCTTTGGAAAGGCAGTTTGGGCTGCTACATCAGCAGAAAATTCTGTATGTGTGTCTATGTCTTTGTTTCTTTTCTGGTTTAACTCTGTGGAGTGGCTCTCCATGAGGTCAAATGGGCCTCAGAGCCAGCATGGAGAGATGGTGGAGAAAAAAGTCCAAACCTGCCCCTTTCAGTGGCAACTGTGGTAGCAGTTTAGCTGCAATGTGAAACAGCACCTGTAGTAATGCCTGAAAGTTTGAGGTCAACGCTTTTACTAAATCATTATGAGGCAGAAGTGTAATTTTTCTCCACAGCTGGAAAAATGGCTATCACAGACCTTTGGTGGTCCTTCTTCAGTTTTATCAGGTTTCTTCTTGCCTTACTAATGAACGGCTACGGAGATACCTTTAAATTTCTAAAAGGATTATTCACTGGGTGTATTTAACATCTGCATGATAACTGTTTCCATAAAGCCAGATTAGTGAAAGTTTCAAGTCTTTGGTGAGTGTTGTTTTGGTTCTTTTATGCACAGCAAACCTCTTTTCCATTTGAGCAAGTTCACTCTTCCCTCCTCTGGTATGCTTGTCTGCTTCCTCCTCTTGTTCCTGACGTATAGAAGTCAACTAAAGAATGGTGCTTCTAATTAAAATGTGCTTTGGAAATCCTTACAGTGGTGAGGCTGAGAAGGAAGCAGTGCTTGGCTGTAGATGTGTGTGTGTTTGGCACCTTTTTTTCCTCCCTTTGGAAGCTGCATGAAGATAAGAGTTGCTCACAGCTCTCTGCTTTCAAAATCCTTCTACAAAAATGGAAAAAAATTCCATTTAGGACTGAACATGAGCTTGCTGAAATGATTCTTGACAAAGAAAAGATTTTATGATGGAATGATTATCATAGTCTCTTGCTTAAAAGCAGACACATGTATTGCCTTACTGAAGATGATGAAGCACTGTAATATTCTGTCAGAAAAGTTAGTACCATAAATGGTGCTTTACACAGATGTGTAAAGCATATCATAAGCTGGTCCCTTTGCAATGGTGAAGTTCGGATGTTACATAGATTCAGTCATTTGCATTTTAATATTTGTGAATGATCATAATGTAAGTTAAACAGATCTCTGTCCGTGTTTTTCTTTTTTCAGTGTTTGTTTACTTAGGATGCATTGGAAAAGATTGTCATTTGCATTTTAATATTTGTGAATGATCATAATGTAAATTAAACAGATTTCTGTCCATATTTTTCTTTTTTCAGTGTTTGTTTACTTAGGATGCATTGGAAAAGAAGTAGATGGGAATTAAAATACTGAATAGTGGTGTCTCAAAATTGTAATTCCTTTTTGATAGCATGTGACTTCTCATTGCTCTAAAGCTGCACCCAGGGACTGGTTCTGTGCTATATATATGCAGAGGAGTAAAGGAATGACATTTCAGTATTTATTATTCTGTAGAAAACATCTGTGGCACAGTGCCTGTGAAAATGATGATTATCAGCCATAAACAGATACGACAGTTCACTTCAGAAATTAGTTTATTGATCTCTGGAACATTGCATTTACTTTCCAAAATAAACATTACTGTTTGCTTCTGGTAAATGGTGAAAAACAATTCAGCTTCTTTGTAAGCAGGAAGGGCAATCTCCAGGGAGAATGAGTCATGAAAACATTAGTATAGTTGGAACTTACTGTTCTACAATTACATTATTTTAATTGTTAGGATTTTTGATATCCAAATGGAAGCATTCATTATACTGCTTTTTTATCTTGGAGATGGACAGTCTACTAAAATAAAAATCTTAACCCAAATCTGTGTTAGCTAAGCGTACTTTAGCTAGCTTTAGGTCATAAAACCAAGATGAACACAAGTTACAAATTAATCTTTTATTAGCTTCTTTATTATTCTTTTATTAATTTCATTCTATTAGCAGGCAAACTGTTGGAGCAATGGTAAAGTGTAGCCTCAGGAAAGAATATTTGTAACCCTTTTGGGATGCTTCAGCCTGTGGATTTCTTGACTCATTGTTGGCACCATGCATTACTAATTGTTGAAGAGCTTATGTCTTCCTTTCATCAGACTTTTCACTATCTTTTTATTTATTTATTTGCAAACCAGAAAGCAGTAGGACCAAAGAAAACGAGATATGATAATAGTTAGAGGGGCAGATCAGTCATACCAGCAGCGCTAGGAGGAAGAGCAAGGGATTAGGAATAAAAATCCATCAGTTACTGTCATTGCTTTGATTTCCTGGAGCGTGACTTTAATGACTGTTGTAGTATGATGTGTAATTAGAGTGCTTTTAGCTGTGGTAAATATCACATAGGTTTTAACATTTTAACAGAATTGGAAATTTTTTATTTTTGCACAGCTGTGTATCAGTGCAAAAGAGATGCTTGTCATTCCCAGTGTTTAATCTGAAGAAGTTCTGCAAAAGAGGAGTCAAGTATTTGGCTGGGATGTAGGTGTTGACAATGTGTTGTAAAATTTGAAAGTGCATAAGGGACTGAGTGTGTAGTTCCTGGAGAGACCTCTTCTGGTAGTGGCAGGAAGAAGCTGTTAGAAGAAATAGCTGCCGCCTCTGTCTCCTTGGACGGAGCAGGCACAGTGCTCTGCTGTTGTTCTCTGTGGCATTGAGGAGTGGAGCCCCACTTCAAAAGGTTTTGAGTGGTTGTAGAAACCGCCTCCTGCAGACATTCACTTGCATTTTGTGTGTGACTGCTTTTGCAAGTTGTAAGTAGGAATTTTTTACCTTTATCATGGGGCCTTGCCTAGGGGTAGCTTCGTGGGTAGCCAGAGGTCCTGGTGCTGAGCTCATTTAGGGTTTGTATGTTATAGAGGTTCTCTAAAGAATCTAATCTCAAGTTAGATGCTAGAGGATTTGTGTCGTGGGCTGGTGCAGTTTTCTGGCACGTTGATCGGAAACGTTGGGTCACTAGATAGATGAAGGGTATAAAGGGACAGAAAATGAGAGGTGAGGAAAAATTGCTTATAGACCTGTAGGAGCAGTTGAAACCAATGTATTTGGCTCTGATATTTGGCACAGACTGTGGCTGTATGTGGTAGTTCAAGATTGCCAATCTTCCTGACTTGGTGAGCTGCGTAGGATTGGTAACTATCTTGTGCTGAGAGGGGAAGGAGAAGACTCTAGGAGAGGCTCGCCAGCAGAGGTGATCTCACCCTAGAAATCACATAGCACTATTGCAGGGCAAGGCATGCAGCTGAATGTCAGGCACGCCAGGCAGTGTGATATGGTCAGCCCTTGCCAGGCTGTGAACTTCTATACGTAGAGATTTGGAGTTACCTAGTGTCCCTGTAGCAGGACAGCCTTCTTGAGCACCACGCACTACTGAAACTATAGTTGGGCTGTTCTTCCTGATTTTTTTTTTTTCCTCCTGCTCCACTGATTCCCAAATTCCGTGCCCTAAATGACTGTCCAACAACAACAGTTGCTGTGAGCTGCCACACGTCTTTGCAAAACTTAATGGAAAGCCATCTTCGATGCAGTGTGGTCCCACGGACTGTTTATTCTGCCTCAAGTCACAGTCTAGGAGTGTAGTTGATGTAGCCCAGTGAGTTGTGATATGAACTAGAGCAAATCTTGCAGGAAAAAAATCTGGATTAAGAGACTCCTAAAATGATGGGCATATCTGTTTCTTGGAAATGTGTCCATTACTTATTTGTGATACAAAGCCAAATTAAAAAAAACACAGCTGACTAGCAGCTTTTGTACTAATAGTTCACTATCAAATTTATGACTCCCAAGCATAAGTGGGGTTTGGTGAAATCATGTTTCATGTATCATGTTAGGTGACATGATGAAAGAAAATGTGAGTTGTGAGCTGCAGTCAAGGTGTCTGTTGTGGTCCATGGGTCAGCTGCAGATAGTTCACTGCAGTTTGAAACACTGTCTTGAGGAGAAATAGCATTGAATTGCCAAATAATATCAATGATATAGGTATTAATTTAGAATATATGTGCATTTCAACTTATGAACATATCTCTCAAAGTGTGCAGGTTAAATGAGATTATTTTGGCAGCTGTTTTTTCTGAGAGCTAACTTTCTCCTAGAATTCCTTCCTGATTCTGTATTGAAACAGTGCATGGATATTTCTATATTTGTTTTGTGTTACTTTTGTTATTTGCAGATCTATACCCCCCCCCCCCCCCCCAAAAATCAAAACATAATAGAACTTCACTTCTCACAGAACGTTGTTTTCTTTCAAGCAAAACTAATGGCTAAACTCACTGTTTTTCATTGCTGCTGTTTGTCTGAGTTTTAGGATCAGTTTAGTTATATGAAGGTAGCAGATGCATTTTTAATATTGTGATCGCATGATACTAGAATGTCAGTGATTCTCAGAAGATTTCATTCTAAAAAAACAACTTTTATTAAACTGGAAGATAAGTTGATCTTATGCTGAAAAAAAAAATGAACTTTTGTTCTTCTTTCTCTGCACCCTAAATTTAGTTTAGAAGAATTCTGATGCTAGTCAATTTAAAAAAGAAACATCAGTAAGTATATTTTGCTATTAAATACTAGGGATAGCCTTTTTCTGTGAAACTTCTATTTAAAAAAGGAAATTCAATCGCACCCAGTTTCCCTCATCCCCTTCCTTCTCCCAAACACCTTTTCCTCTGGCTCTTATTTTAATTGTAGTTATGTCTAAGCAATGCTCTTTTAAATGGAAGATGAATTAAAAACCTGGCAGCCTTCTGTGCCCTTGTGACAAATTCTATTCCCCCATGCTTTTTTTTTTTGCCTTAGAGTCAAATCCAGTTTTAATGCAATTGTGAATTAGCAGCCAGGATGGATATTTCTTGAATGTCTGATTCTACAGATGCTTATTATTATAATCTTATTAGTCATGGTAGTAAAGAATATATTCATTGCAAAAACAGGGTCAGACCATCATTCTTGGAAGTGTTTGCAAATGTAAGTCAAGACCAATGGAATAATGCTTATTTCTATGATTATAGCAGCTCTTTGCACGCTGGGGAATTTAATAACACATTTTTTAAACCTTCAAATGCCTCAAAAAGTCTGAAGTTTAGTTTTGTGTGGGGGTGGCAGAGGGATCATATAACTTACTTCACTCTTCCTTCTTGGCAGTGCCAGATAATCTGCCTTGTCATTTACAGTCAGTGTAGTGGTAACATGATGCCTGACTTTAATTCCAGTGCTAGTTGGAACCTGTCCACCTTGGATTTAAAGTCTTTTAATGAAATTACCACAGAATTGCAAAGTTTGACCTGTAAGGAATAAGGAGAGAGATTGTACCCAGGTATTATTTTTGTGCGCTTGCCAGCAGACGCAAGAGTAGTACCCCACATTGACAGTAACTGTCTTAGCAATACTGAAGGCTGCCATCATTACTTGTGCAGGAGAGGTGAAATGGTTTTTCACCCATAGGGCTGTATATTTACCTCACTTTCTTAAAGTGCTACTAAATGCCACTCTCTGAAGTGGTTTGTGTTTCATCAGGTAAGAGTTACTCTGTTTTGCTTTTAACCTTACAGATGCAATCAACAGTTCAAATAGAAGGGAAAAGCTTTTTTATATTGTACTTTTATATACGATGTCCCATGGTGCTCTAGCACACACCTGAGCTTGATTGAGAATTGCTGTCCTAAAGACCTCCAGGAAAACTCAGGTTTGAGGGCTGCAGAAAACAAACCAAGATGGTAACACTAACGAATGGTTAGATAAGAACAGAGAAAGTTCTTGAATGTTCAGACTGATTTTATAGGTTGTATGTTAAGAGTATTCACACTGCAGATACTGTTGGAGATTTATTTCTGGCCTTTTTTTGTATTTAGGGTTTATCTCAAGCTTACTCCAAAACATGTTGACTGTTTAAGCCATGTTTTGTTTTAAATGTTAATGTTTAATTGGTGTGTGGATTGGCCTTGCCAAAATTGCAGCTCCTCTAATGTTGAAAACAGCACTGCACTGTTTCAGAAGTTCATCAGGCGAAAGCATTAAGATTATTTTTTTCTTCCTTGCTGTTCACACCAGTTTGGTGAATTACAGGTCAATGGCTTCATAAAAAATATTTGTGTTGGCATTGTTACTACTGTGCAAAATCCTTCCTAATCTTTCCTAAAAAGTATGGTTGTAAGAACTTAGCAGCATGTTAATATGTAAGAGTTTGTGAAGATTTTTGTGAAGGCCAATTTCAGACAATCCAAGAAACAAAGGCGGTAGCCACAATATTTCCAAGAAGATTCCTGCTGAGCAATGCAGATGGTTCAGAAGGAATAAATCAGTACTGAGCACAGTTACACATCCAGATTTAGGTTTGTGAGGAAAATAGGACAGCGCAAATCTTTAGCCTGAATTGTAAATTATTTACTTGTGTAAAGGTACTAATATCAACATCCCATTGCTTGTTCTAGAGCATTTCATCCTCGCGAAGTAGAAGCTCATCTCTGCTGCTGCCTGGGACAGTTAATTCTGCATCTCCCAGTGGCCAGAAACATATGAATCAAAGTGGGCCAACTGTTGTAACCATCACACATCACAAATCACCTGCAGCTGCTCGAAGAGCAAAGAGCCAGCGTTCTGGTCAACTCCATGAAGTCAGAGAGGTAAGAGATAAAATTCTGCTGTTTTGCTATAACTTCTAAATGCTTATTTTGCTTTAGAATAATCAGTCAAGTGTGACAAATTAACAGTTCTTTTTGTTTCCTACCTTATGTTTGACTGCTTTGTTTTTATCCCCTCGCTGAGCAAAAGGCGATCTTTAGTTCTGGTTCAGCTTGAAGTCTGGTGTATACAGGTTTTTTTATGACAGTGTTAAAATTAGTGTGTGCACATGCTTAAAAGAGGAAGTAGGTTGGCCACAGCTCCCAGACTTTGCAGGGGTGCTGCCGTGCTGGAGGAACATCTCTTCTAAGCTGCATGCAGCAAAACCTTTCAGATTGGAAAGAGGGCCCTGAAGCATTTAAATATAACTAGAAAAAACCAGCTTGAATAAGTCTGATGAATGAATGTGAAAGAAGGCACAGCTCCCCACACTCAGCAGTTTGTTTCTATGTGGCTATAGTCTTAACTCTGTTGTCCAGTTTCTACTGCTGACTCTGTGATGGAAGAAGGCTTTTTCTGTATTAAATGCATGAAAAGCAAACAAGAAAGCATGTTTCTTTCAAAGCGTGTTTACCAGGGTTTAAGAAGTATAACTCGTATACTGGTTTAAGTCTGTCTTCCAGACAACAAAAACAGTACAGAGTTTTAAGCTTAAATAGCATGGCAGACTTTTACAGAACTCACTTTCATCTTTCTTTCATCCCTTGTTATTTTTGCTTTGTCTGAATTTCTTGCTGTTCTCTAATAGTGCCTTTGCAGGTCCCCCTCCCACCCCTTCTACCAAAGAAACTGTTGGCAGCCTAGCTGCTTTAAAGCATTCTTTTATCACATGGGTTTAAAATACCTACCCCAGTCCTTCAAGTTGCAATCTCAAGAGTCTGCTTTTAAGTTTACACTCCCTAAATGTTTTATAAATGGACACCTTTCATATTAAGAATTTGAATAAATTCTTAGTGTGTGCTTACAATGAAGACTCAAGTTATACATCCTGATGAAGAATGCTTGGTTTTATTCTAGTAACATTAAAAGTGAAAACTTCCCTTGTATCCCCTATTGTATTAACAATAGTCATTCCTTGCTCTGAAGAGCACTGTCTGAATGTCACCCACGTTTTCTTTACATTATAGAAAACACACATCTGTTTGTTTTTCATGAGAATATCTTGTCTTTGCCTACCAATCATCTCCCCCAAGTTGTTTCTACCTTACTCAATGTATTTGCTCTTGTAAGTTGCATTCAGAGTGTACCTTAAACCTATTAATGAAATAAACAGTGGGAGCTGTTACTCCTTTGTCAAATGAAGCTGGGTAGGGCTGAAAGTAATTTAAACGAGAGAATTAGTATATGTGCTGATCATAGTAAGTTGGGAAGGGAAAAAGTCAACAGGTGCAAAGAACTACACTTGGGAAGGAAGAAATAAATACTAGCCTATAGTAAAACAGAGTAAGTGGCTAGGTATCATCCCTGCAGAAAAGGCCTGGGGGTTGCTTGACTCATTTGTTTGCAGTGTATTGCAATGTGATGTCATTCCAAAAAGGTAAATGTTAGAGGACTTCAATCTGTAATCATGGAAAATAATTATTTTGCTGTGTTTGATGTGAGTGATACCTCAGCTGCAGCACCAAATCCTGTGAGAACAACTTAGAGGGCTGCAATAAAAAAATCTTAAACACTGAACATATGATAATGATTGAAAGTTAAAAGAAATTAGTGTTTTTTGGGGAGGGTAAATGGTACTAAGATAAACAATGCCTAAGAAAATTTTATAAGGAGGTATGTGAACTTTACCTTTTTATGTATTGGATTTTTTTTTTGTGTGCTGCTTCTTAAAGAAGAGCATATCAGTGGAAAAATCAGTCCTTCTGCCCTCTTTCCCGGTCTCATGTAAAAAGTGGCTGCTTGACTGATCTTGTTTCCATCTTGTGAAAGGGTAAGTCTGTTTTTCCAGATTAAGGAAGCAGGCAGATTTCATTTCAATGTCATGCTCTGTGCATTTCCTTCTCCCCCCTTTTCCAGAGTGAACGCAATAGAGTTGGGTATATGCTGCCTGTTTTTTCAGGGAATATTCTTGTTCCCTAAATGAGTTAATGGTGACTGTTAGATCTGCCCTTCCTTGTTAAATTTATGAATAAAGAGATGAGTCCAGAGACCTTCAAAAAAGTGCACTTAGAATTTGTTCCAGTCCTTTTTTTTTTTTTTTTTTTTTTTAATCTGAAGCAAGGAGAAATAGGAACTAAAATACAATAGGAGAGAGTTAATCCCCTCCTCAACACCAAAGTCTTTGCTTTTTATTTGGAAGTTGTTGGGTGTGATTTGGATGAAGGGAAGAGACTGCAAAAGGATTATAGATCTGCGTTAGTGTTCCCATTATAGAATGAAGTCATTGAAGCTTTGACATGCAAATAAGCTTTTTTATTGTACTATAAATAGGACTACATTAACTAATTTTACATCTTGTAAAATACTGTAGTTGAATCAATGGAAAGAATTTATATGCTTCTGGAAAATTAGAAGCAGCATGTATTTTTTAAATTTTAAAACAATGTTATGGTAATACTACAATGTTATATGAGAGATCTGTGAAAAACAGGAATGCTGCAAAAGGGGCATCCTTCGCTTGGGACATATGGTCTTCACTAGCTTGGACAATATCCCTGGGAAGTGGCGAACAGAATTGCTACTCAATTCTGGACCAGTTTTTCTTGATTTGGCCATGTTACTTGCAAACAGTGAAGTGTATCTCCATGTTGCAAATAGGACAAAATAAAATGTACTCTTATATTTGACATAATGCAATGATATTGGGTAATACTTGGTCGTTCTTGTCCCCCTTTTTTCCTTTCGTAGTAAGAATAAACAATACATTGTTTCCTTCTGTTGTTTGTTCTGGCTCATTTAATTTTTTTTTTTTTTTTTTAAGACAGCATAGAGAATTTTAGTGTAAAACAAATTATGGCAAAGAGGTCTATTTAGAACCAAACTGATGTGCGAAATTCTGTAAAGGTAGTAAAAGCAACTGTGTAGGTCTACAAAATGACACATGTAATAAGTGTTTCTGTTGTGAAATTAGAACTTCAACTTTTTTCAAAAGTTTGGTAAGTTAAAATCGAGCATATATAGAGAGCTTTTGACTGCTATAAAAACTATTTTTAATACTCAAGCTACTTTTGTATAGCATTGAATTGAAACAAAGCTCAGGAGAATTACTTTTCATCATAATGTAATTTTTTTGTTTAAAATAATATTGTTCTCTTAAATCAGATTTTTGCTTATATTAACTTGATGTTAATAGTCCAGTCCATATGGATTTATGGAACGTTATGTCAAAACTGAAATTCACCATACATTAATTTGAGAGAGCTGATCCACTATGTGTTGCATTTTATGCAGAATTATTCAAGATCCTACCTCTTTATTCGGGCCATAACTTATCATTACAGGGGTGCTTTCAACTGATTTTTTAGTAAGTGATTTTATGGTAACCTAAGTGTGTGTGGTCTTGAAATTGAATTCTTTTTTTTTTTTTAAACTATGCATATTATTAGCCTCTTAGCAGTTTGTGGTAAGAGTTATACTTGCAGAATTCTTTACTGCGAGCGGTTAAAATTAACTGGAACATAAAGCCAAGTGGCCACATCACACTTCATGTTAAATTTTAGCTGCCACTGAACTAAGTAATAGCGGCACACTTCATCTTGGAATGGTGTTTATTTTGGCTGAGAATGTCTGACTATTGTACAACCACTGCCAATGTTACCATTGTTGTTAAAGAACCAAGAATTGCAGTATGTGAACATTTTGTAGTAACTTATTTACAGACGTTTAGAGAAATTGAATGGGGTTAACCAAAAGAAATCTAGAGAAATATTTTTTTCCATAATTTTAAGAAGTCGATAGAGGAATTTCTGATCCCTTTGAAATGTGTTGTTTGTTACAACTTGTGATACCTTACAGTGGACTAGTCATCAGCATGTGTTTCTGAACAGCTGGTACAGTGAGATCCAGATTTCATGGGGCCTCCACCAGTGTGACATCCATTTTTTGTGCCAGTGGGCAGTTCCAGTATTTGGAAAGGACTGCTTTTTGGTAAGATGACAGTCCTGCTGCTTCTTGCATGTCCTTTGCCATATATAAACATGGTTACCTTTTGATTCCTGCAGGAATTATGCAACTAGCTGGTAGTTCTTTGCTTCCTCCCTTCAGTATAGGAAAATCTAGGACCTGCACCTAGGGCTTCATGGAGTGAGGTTTTACCTGCAATTTTGTGGGGCCACAATTGTCCAGTTTTATGTGGGTACTAGGAGAAAGAGATACTTCTAAAACACTTTGGAAATTTTCAAGTGAGAAGTGAACATCTTCACGTCACTGTAATATTTGGGTAGCAAAATTAGGAACTGTGACTAGCTATTGATAGAGGAAAAGGAAGCTGTTATCTGTGGAGGACTGTTTGTTCTGTTACAGAATTGTAGCGCTGCACAGGCAGCATTGTAGGTGAGCAAAGCAGATGCGGTATTTGAACCGTTTGGGGAGACATTCAGACTTGCAGGACTTTCATATATGTGAACACACAAAGACATAAACTAAGCTGTATGTTGATGGTAAAACTTTGTAATCAGCATTTAAGCTTGTAGTAGGGGAAAAACTGATGATTTTTGTTTCATGCCAGATTTTGCTTTTCAGCTTTGAAAAGTCAAGTTTTGCTTTTGATTTCATTTTTTTAATCCTCCTTTTGTTTCTCCGGAAGTATGTACATAAAAAGGTCAATGGATAAGAAGAGAAGCAATCTAATGCCAATTCTAGCAAAAAGACTGCTGTAGCTCTTGAAGTTTGGCATAACATTGAGGTTATGTGATAAGTAAGGGTGCATGTAAAAAAATTGTTGATTCAGATCTTTGAACAGGACGTCATGCATAAATAGTGTGAAGTATGCACAAGGAACATTTTAAAAAAATCCTGCTAATAATTGAAGTGTTTTTGAAAGTAAGTGTATAATTTTGATTAATTTGATAAACTTCTATGTAAGTAGGGACAAGTGCTATGTTTTAGATCTATTGCTTTCACTGACAGCTCTCATCTTGATTTTAGAGTGGGGGAAGATGAGAGCTAGCTTTGTGACAAAGATGACCTTCAGGACTGCATGGCTAATAAATCAAATATTTGCTTTTAGAAGATGAAAATGCTGTCATCATGCTCGCCTAACTAAAGGGTGTGGTTGTAGGATGGACTGGTAGACTATGCTAACTTCAGTCTTTCTGGCCCAGTAATGTAGGTGGTCTATCAGAGAGAGGCCTGATAACCATGGACTGTGGTTGGTATAGCACTGCTGAAGTCTGTGCTGCTGGCCTTTTGCTAGGCAGATTTAAAGCTGATTACCTAAAATCATGTCTGTTTTAACTTCTAGACGTGTTTTAGTATAAAAAGTAGCTTTGTGATGCTTGCTTTGTGGGAGTTTGTGGTTGACTCTTTAAACTAGTGTCTTCCTGCACTTCAAAACTAGTATTTTAAGACCCTTTAGAGATCTCTCAGTTGGACTGACCAGGGTAGTTTCATCTTGGTAGTTTATAGATACCGCAGAAAGTGTTTATAGCATTTCACTTTTGAATCTAAGTATCCTGTTTTCTGTCCATTTGGTCAAATAATATGGTGGTACAGTGAGTGGCAGTTTTGGAAAGAGAAGAGAAAGAACACAGATTGAGGAACCTTTGTTAAGTATAGATCTCCAGTTTTTCCTGGGCTTGTATTTAAAATAACTTCCTCCCACCCCCCACTATCCATAATAAATTAAAAGTACAGGGTCATCCTTTTGATCATCTTCAGTCAAGTGCATCATATCATATACAAAATAGATGGTCTGTAGCTATAGATGGATGCTGGTCAGAAAATGAGATATGTTACTTAACAGGTTACATCTTAATACCGCTACATCTATACTTTATATGTATTGTCTGTGTTACACTTTCATTTGTCTGCTAACTCATTGTCACAATTTTTTCATTTTAATTAGCAGGGTGTGGAAAATAGGGACTAACGTCTCTACTCTAAAGCAGATAAAGAAAAAGTGCTTGCAAAAAAACCCAAACCAAAAACATAGCTGTTTCTCAGAAAGGAACGATTTCTCCTTGGCTAGTGGTGGTGAAGGAAAGATAGCAGAAAACCTTTGGGTCAGTTCTGTGTCCACCAAAGTCAGTAGGAAGTGCATGAGGCCGTAAGTCTTAATTCAGCTGTTGATATTTATTTGGCATAGAACGTGCTCGTGTAAGTTATACTACTGCTATTTAACCGTGCTTAAAAACACTTTTTGAATTGAGAAGTATTTTAATACAAATTTGTGTTACAGGTACGTTTAACAGCTTAGTTATGGCTGAGGTAGCTGTTACTGAAAGGGTTGCTCCCAGCTGTGTTTTAACAGGAGCCATTATAATTTTTTTAGGGGCATTAAACCTGTAACAGTATAAACCGGTTTCAAACCTAATGAGGGCTAAAAGGGGCAGCTGCAGATGTTACCATTGCACTTTCTTCTGAATTGATGTTGGCCCCAGTTCTAGAAATGTGTGTTCCTCATACAGTGTGCAAATACCAGTGCAAGCATGCAGAAATCTTCTGGCTGTTCAGCAATGTTAGTGTGATTGGCTGCTATCCATATCCTTATAGACAAAAAGTGAATTTAGAGCATATAGGAACAGATGAAATTATTTTGGTATCTTCTGTGGCAGTTTCCTTGGAGGCTATTTGACTTGTCTGTAGAAGTCTCATCTCCTATGTCTGTTTATTCTACCTTAAGTTAGTACTGCAAAGATCAATAAAAACATGTCTCCTCAGGGAATAAATGGGATGCTTAGATCTCTGGGAGCGTCAGTCTAGTACCTTCCTAAGTAGTAAATGTGCATGTGCTTATAAAAATTATTCAGTAAGTAGCATTAACTGTCTCACTTTGGGGATGAGGAAATGTAAATTATTCTAATACTATAAACCAATAATTATTAAATCACATAAACATGAGCTGAATACTTTTGTGTTCTCTGAGTCTTTACCTTGCCTTTGCAGTATCTTTGAGGTCTCTAAGAATGCATATAAGTTACACCTTCCTAAACTACACCTTGTTCTGTGCATTTGGTTTTGTATTCATGCAAAGGTTGAGTCATTATGGATTCCAGACACCCAGGCAAGGAGAATTAAGGTTGCTATGGGAATTGTAGAGCAAATATTCTACTAAAATTACACCGTTTGTCCATGTGGATTATGTCAAGAGTGAACCTGGTTCATAATTTCTGATTTTTTTTTTTCCTCCAAATCTGAAAAATATAAATGATGCAAACATGGCTTCTTTTAATTATATTTTTTTTCTCAGCCTGTAGTTTAGTAGTAATTGAGCATGTGCAAAGACAATAATTTTCAATCATATAATAAATGGCAATTTATAAATTAGGGATGATATAGTGCGTACGATAGCTACATTCAGAGACTGCTGCAGCATTCATTTTCTTAAGCAATTGCAGAGAAGCTAAGATTACTCCTTACAGTTGTTAAAATATTTCATTAAATTTTAAGTAAATGGTAGGTTCCCAAAGGAGCTTGAGAGAAGTCAGATTTGAAGGGAATTCAGTCTCCAGCTTTTGTATGCCTTCAAATCTGTCACTTAATTTTGTACGTAAAACAGAACTCAACTGTTCTGTCTTATATATGTATATAAACCAGCATAGCATATCATACACTTACCTACATTTTTGGAAAGCTACAAGGCTGTTTTCTTTTACAATTAAAGCACAAATACTGCAGTAGTTTCAATTTAGAGTTGACAGTTTGAAAATGAAGCTTTAAAGAAAAACATACTTCAATAAATCTTTTCTCAGATTAGGGTATTGCATCTCATGGCTGCTTGTTTAGTGGCCTTGCTTTCAGTGCGGGTTTCTGGGTGGCTGGCTGGTAAGCAGTGATCTTCTTAGCAAACCCTGAACGTGACAAGGTGCACTTACCTTCTGCAACTCAGTTTATAATGCAAATTACTGCTTCCAAGATGCATGGGCTATTTTGTTAACCCACACTTAAATCCTATTTCTATTAAATCAAGTAGAAGATATTTTTGAATGTTCTCAGTGGTAATAGATGACAATGTAATATTAGGTGGCTAGCCAAGTTTCAAATATTAAGTACAGAAAGTACTTATGTAAATGCCCTCTAGGAGAAAGTAACCATAGAAATGGCTAATATTTTAAGCGTACCATTCAGTTTACATTATTATAGATGTTTATCAAGGGACTTACTATAATCTTCAACTCTTTATGTAATACCCAAAGTGCTGCATGCTACACTAAGAAGTACAGGAAACATTTTGATTTTACAGCAAATGGGAATAGTAAACACTGTAGCTCTCATCTGTTATTTAACAAAGACCTGATCTCTAGCAGCTTTTGCTACATGTTCTTATTGTGATCTCCATCTCTAATGCTTAGCTTGCAGGTTTTGAATGCTTTAGAAGCTTTGTGTGTGTCACACAGATGCTTTTAAGCAGTTGCTTACCTGCTTCTTGGTTGCAATTCTGATTTCTGACAATATACTTTAAAAATATGGCTAATAACATGATGGCTGGCAACATTTCATCCAACAAGCTAAACTGAACTATATCTGCCTGAATTTGACATATACTTTTAAGTAGGTTTGTATTATAGGTACTAGATGTATACCTGTAATTGATTGATTATTTTTAATTTTTATTATGGTTCATGTATTTGTCTTTGGCTCAGGAAATATAGTCTTATGTTCTTGCACATACTGTTTAGCATGTTCTTCTGAGGATATCTACTGTGTTTTGGGATGACTGCTTGCAGTTTTTCTCACAGAGATCCTGTTATCCCATTGCAGTTTTATTGGTAGGTCTAGGCTGGCAGACAGAAAACACATGAATTTGTGGAAAAGTTGCTGTATAAATGCAATACAGCCATATTACAGTATGTCATAAATTGGCTACTCAAAATCATGGTAGTGTATGTTGAATCACTTCAGTGCTGTGAAGTTTATGATGTCAACTTAAACCAGTTGACAGTCAGCTTTGGGACGTGGGGAGAAGTCAAAGGGGTGGATTTGGAATGCTTTTTCACAAGTCATAGAGGTACGCTTTATTCAAGGCTCAGGAATGGCAGGTTTAGATAGTCTTGATAGTGACAGTTCACTTGCTTTTCAGAAAACATGAGGTGAATAGACTGTAAGATGGGGAAGTAATATCTACGTTGATTAAAATTGAAGGTCATTCCAGTGTATACTGCACACCTGAGAGTTGTTTAAATGACAGAAATAAAATTTTATTTTACTCTTGGACAGTACAAGCTAGGTGGCTAACTGGGAGGGGGGCTAGGTGGCTAACTGGGAGGGGGGTGAAAGGAAGTATAAACATTGTTGGAAAAGGGAAGAAGCACTGGAAGTGTCCATCAGAAATTTGGATAAGTACTATATGGGATATTGGACTGCTCTGAATGGCTGTATATGTGTTTGTATATTCGCATGTGAAATGGAATAATTAAAAAAAAAAAAAAATTAAAAAGTTAGTTACATTTTCTAGCAACGTGTTCTGAGAGAAACCTCCTCATCCTTGAAGCTACGCATGTTGAAATATGTAATTTATGTTCTAGTGCAACATGGCCTTTTGTCTTCTGAAGACTGATTTCACTCAAAGTACAAAAGCCAGTTTTATCAATAGTATGCTATATCGTGGTAAACTAATAGAATTTTCCTGTAATTGCTGATGTTGACTTAATGGCTAGCAGCAACCTTTTAGGTGCTCTTTTGAATACTTAAAATTCACAAATGTGCCTTAATTGCTGATAACCAAAATATGCTCTCCAGCTCTGTGCTATAGCTATTAACTTCACCAAAGTGATAGTTCTGAAACGTGTAAGAAAAACTGCTACTCAGAAGAGCCTGTAGAATAACATCTGCTTATGTGCAACGTTTAATCACTAAAACTAATGACTTTCCTTGCAGATTTTGAGGTAATTTTTGTAGTAAAATTGCATAAGAATAATTCCCCACAAGATGTTTTTTATAAGCTGTGTTCTCAATGCTGCGTTCTGTGATTTATAATACAACAGTGTGCTTCCTGCTTGGCTGGATGGCAGCCAGTTGCCATCCAAGATTTACCTGAACTTGCAAGCTCCTTCCTTTTGCTTCTCTAATTTTTTGGTTCTGGATCACTGGAAGCAACTTGGGGTGGGGGAAAGAACCTTGGCAGCCACTGTCTGCTTTTTCTCTTCTCTGTGGTTTTACCTCAAGGTCCCAACACCCTACTCCCCTTGAGTCGTCTTTGATAGTAAATGGTAAGTCTCAGTAGGTGACTATTAGTAGGATATGGTTAATATGGCGGTTAGATTAGCAAATGCTCAAGAAAAGAGCTCATGGTGGGGGAACCTAGCACTTACTAGTTGTGTTTTGGTACAAACCTTATACTGGTAGCAAACATCATGCATTACCTACACATGCGTGGAGTATCCACAGGGAGCTCTAACGCAACAGGCAAAAAAGAAAATCTGTCACGTCTCCTGCAATAGACCCTGATCCCCGGACATCTCCCTCCAGTGGCAATATGACCAGTGCTAGATTGATACTGATCATTTTGCAGAAAATGTATAGCCCACTCACTCTGATTTGTGGGGAAGAGTAGTGCTCATTGATACAGTTTGTCTGAATCATGCTCTTTCACTTGACTATTTATTATGGCGGCCAGCTCTTACTAAAAAGCTTTAACTTCTCATCTAAAGACTTGTGGAGTAGCTCCGTGAAACACTCTTAAGGTAGCTGACACTATCAGAGGAATTTTATTTTCCTCTAGTGTTTTAGTACTTTGGTTTGTTTCTAAATCTTCCTCTTCCACAGGGAAAAGAACCTGTTGGTTCTTTATGTTTGGTTTGGAAGGGAGAAGTGTTCTCCTCTTCAGATCTTAAGCGGCAAGAAGGGGTTCTCAGAATAATTAGCAAATTTTGGGAGGATGACAGGAAAAGATTTTTTTTTTTTTTTTTAACAGCCATAAAATATGAAGCCATTCAAGGGAAGCTGAATATCTCAGGGTATTGATTAAGATTAAAAGCGTTCCCTAGTTTAGAAAATCCAAGATTGTCTCTCTGCTAAAACATTCTCTGGCAAGATTTGAACTTTTTGTCCTAGTCCATCTCCATCGACACAAGGTCTTTTCTGTAATTTCTCCCCGCCCCCCAGTTTCCTTCCTATCATTCACTAACTCATTTCTCAGGTGAGGAGAAGGACAGATTGAATACAGAAATCATGCATTTAACCTTAAGTCTGGAATTGCGGTCATAAAGAAGCGTGGTAAGGAGTCTGCCTGAGGTGGCAAAGGGAAGCATCTGATTTGTTTTGGCCTGAAGTAGATGAGCTGTTTTGCTGAGATTTCCGGTGGCGTTCTCAGGGGTCCTGCCAGAACTGCTAGATCCTCTCTACTAACTAGCATATGTGTTGCAGGGGCTGTGAACCTCTCTCTGGTGTGTCTCTATTCGTCCGATGTAAGAAGCAGAGTTCCATAGAAACTTGTAGTGGACAGTCAGGTTGTCCTTGGGAGTGTTTTGCATCCAAATAAAGTGTCTGCATCAAGTCCCAGAGAACGTTGACAATTACAGATGTCATACGCTCTTCGGTATTTGAAGATAGATCTGTTAAGTATATCCTGTCTTTTGTTCTTCTGAACAGAGATGCTTTTGTAAAACAGGTAGCTAGGTCAGCTCCTTTTCTTGCTGAGCTTCTGCTGGTTTTAAAGCATTGAAGGAAAGGAGGAGCTTCCTCCCATATACCTGAGTTGCAACAGGCTGAGAATTTCTTGGGAAGGTAGATTACTTTTCCTCCTCTGGTACTAGAAGGAATGTTTAAGGATTCCAGACCTGTCAACAAAAAAGACCCTTCTCCCCTTTTTCCTCCCTCCCCCAAATCCAGCAACCTTATGGGCTAAAGCAATAGTATGCAGACCTACAAAATACAAAGTCTGATTATTGTAGCTGTGCAACTAGCAGCAAGGGGGCTTGGAGGTGTGACTAACAAGCTACTGGATAGTAGACCAATGAGTAAGAAGTCTGTAGTCTATCAAATGATTAATGAACATTGTCATCACAAAATAGAATGATATTATGTTGTGAAGATATGCAGCAAGTGTCCAAGTTACAGAATTTAAAGATATAAAATAGGAATTAATGTGTAAAGAATGGAGCATAGGATCATGTCTAGTATATGAATAAATTAACTAGCCAATTTAAAAAGTACATGACAGGAGTTGGTAAATAACAGCTGCTCCCTGGAGTGTAAATCCTGTGCTGAGGTCCCTGGAGATCTCATAGCCCTAGAAGTGCTGATGGCGACCAGTGGAACAGAAGTGGTGTCAATGGAAGCAGCAGACTGGAAAGAGTAGCTAAGAACAGGAAACGATTGGGCCAGACTGCTTCCTCCACACCTTGTTTTCTCCTGGTTGTCTCAGACTTGGCTTTTAGAATCAGTCCTAATGACATTTGCTCTCTGTTCTGTAAGGGTTTCCTCACAAGGAATCACCCTGTGGAGCACGGATGAGAAGGCTGAGCAAAAAAAGCCAAAACAAAACCCCAAAGGAAATAATGTTTTGTTAGCTGAGACAATGAAGGTATGTAGCAACTGGCTTTTCAGTTGTTCCCTTAACAGAGATTATGTGGATTCCTGGTTAGGGAAAAGAGAACAAAATAGTGGATGGGGGTGGGGGGAGCTTGTTTTTATTCTCCTCCAAGGGAAGAAATAGAATTGTGAAAGCAGGGGCAAGGCCTGAAAAGAAAGAAATGTGCCCTGGTGATTAGCTGCCATCCTGATTGTCAGAGGTATAGTTCTGTTTGTTCGTCACTTTTTGTGTCTCTGTCTGCAAATTACATGCCAAGTGAAAATTAACTTGCTCCTTTGAAGCTTCATTGATAGGATGTATGTGTCTAAGCCTTAATAACTATTATATAACAAGTCATTCAAATTTTACTGTTCATTGTTTGCTTCTTTAAAATAATTGAGGTCAAGCTGGCTGCTACCCTGAGGTGACAATAATGGAGAATTACGTGCTTATTCTCTGTAATGGGAGGGAAGCAGTAATCAAGAAAGGACAATTGATATGGATGTCATTATCTGGTTCCATCTTTCCAAGATGCTTTCAGAATATCTCACTTGGTGTTCTAGGATCCTTTCTTAAAATATTTTTTCTCATTAGCATAGTAATGTTCACTATGGTGAACTGTGGGTCTTCATCCAGATTGAAGCTTTGTGGATAGAATTCCCTCTGTTCGCAGCTCAAGGAGGTTCTTTTTGGTCATAAGCTCAGGTTTTATTGTAAGCAAAGTGTACAGATACGTTACTTGTGGAACTTAAGCATGTTGTGGTCATCTGGTCTTGTACATGTTTCTACACTAGACACTTGTAAAGCTGAAAAGCAAAATTCTCTTATAAAGAGATTTATGTTATATATTGCAGTACTTCTAGCAGTAACCTCTGTGTATATCTCCTTCACTTTATTTATATATTAAGCTGCAATTTTGCCTTCCTAGCTTGCATGCTATTGATGGAATCCCATTAAAAGATCTATGAATGTGGCTTTACTGAAGAGAGAAGCTATAAATCCTTATCAGAAAATGTCTTTTGTCAAGTAGTGAGATGCACATAGCAAGTGACCTTGAGTAGTTTGAGAATGCTTTTCAGAAGTTAAGCCAAGGCAAAAGTTCTTTTGCTGTGCAGTGGTTAGGTATAAATGCTTAACTCAAAACAAAAATGCATTAAATTGGAGAAAAAAAAAAAATCACTTTTACTGCAGTTGTGGAAGTTAGCTTAATTTGTCAGACTTCTCAATTGGAGAGGCATACCTTTTGAGCTGGTGATTAACAGTATTTACAATAGTCTTTTTGCTTGTGTGTTTATGCTCTTTCCTTTTTCAGAATAAATAATTGACAGTGGGAAAGTTTCATGGAAATACTAAGCGGGAATTGTGAACTTGAGCTGAATTGGTAGCTAGTGTGTCAAATTAATGACTGGTATAATTGCTTTAGTGACATTGGAGTTCCAGGTATCTATATTGTACATTTTGGTATATACTTGGTGCGTGTGTGTGTGTGTATATATAATACTTTTACATATATTGGTTGTCTGTTTTAACTTTTAATTTTTACAATATGACAGTTTGTTGTCATTGTTGATGAAATACAGGTCAAGATTGCAAGAGGAGTCCTTGCTCAAGGTCAGAATTGATGACTATATTAGGTTTACATGGCAACCGAATGTGTTGGGTTTACAATGACTTAGAAGGTTTTTATTTTTTGTGTGTGGACTTTCTTCTTTTCTGTCACTCATCTGCTTTGCTTTTAAGAAAAGCAGTGTTTTATATTGAATGAAATAAAAAACCCAAACCCCTGTGGTATATGCTTGCTTAAAAATGAGAACCACGGTCCTGACTTACATCGCTTACGACTTATTCTAGGGTGGTTTGAAAAGCTGATCTCTCCTCATGTCCTTTCCTAATGTCTTCTGAAATGTTTTTCTTTTGGTACTATTGTCTAAAAGCAAGAAACTAGTATTTCCAGAAAGTGTATATGTGTGTGTGATAGAGAGAGAAAGATACCGTGTTTTCATATAACACTTCATTTATTTAAAAAAAACCAAACAAACCAACTAACCAACCAACCAAAAAACCCCCAAAAAAGTGAAGAAGCAAATTGGCTATTTCCCAGCCTTTGAAGGCAGTAAACTTCTCACAAGGGCAACTTGACTTAGAGTTGGTAAGAAAGTAATCCATGTTGCATTCTGTTACTATTTAAATGTCTAAAGCTTTTCCCACACAACAGTTTATTTTTACAGATGCTCTGTTTTTCATATAAGCACTGTGTTGTTTATTTTCCCATGTTTTTAATAATAGTTTTCAACTTTCATGCAGTCAGTAATGGAAAGGATTTAAAAATAAAAATCACTGCATTAAATCTTTCAGAGGAATTGCCTAGAGATAAGTAAGCAGACAATGTGCTGCTAGTGGTGGTGCACAGAGAATACTACAGTAGAGAAAAAGAGTTATTAACGATGGAGCCAAATGTCTCCTTGATGAATGATTTCTAGCACGTCACAGAGGAGCTTGACGATACAGAATTTCTATGGGTTCTCAGCACTAAAAGAATATTTTCTTTTTCCTCTGGAGTGTTTTGGATTTTTTCATACACATGGGTAGGCGTATCTGAATACCTACTATAAAAGGATTCAATATGTGTGAAGATCAATACCAAAAAAGGAAAATGCCATACGTTAAAATTTAAATTGCTTGTGTGTATCAGATTGTGGCTGGGGAGGCCTGAAGAATCTTCCTTGGGTTTTATATTCCAAAAGAAGTGTAGAAGAACTGAAGTATTTAAATCGTTATATAGAAAGACAGGATTGGTGACACTACTTATTTTCTTGGCCAGCTCCACATGGCCTGTATGACAAAGGGAGAGTGTCTGCTTGCCCTTTGAGGTAATATGGCTGATGTCATTCTTCCTTTGCTTCAGGGAGCTTGAAATCGCTGTGTCTTGAGAGATGCCCCTGAGACAGCTGTGGATCGGGTAGTTTTGTAGATGGCTTAAAGCTGGTGGTTGTTTTAGGTGGTTGTGATGCGCTGTGTTAGTTGGGTGAAATCCTGTAGGATCAGTAATTTTAGAAAGAAAGATGTTCTGATTATCATAATACCCATCTGGGCTGGACAAACAGACTTAGGCCTATTAGTCCTGGAGTCTGGATAACAAGAGCATTTCCATTGTAAATAAAATCATGTCAAAAGCAGTCATATGCTCTTCCATTTAGGTGTGGCTATTCAGTTTTCTTCCTTTGAAGTTTCTATTTATGTTTGTTTTAGGATGGGAGAGGAAAAATCTTTAACAGAGTTTATTATTATACTTAATAATTGTGAATCTCTCTCTCTCTCTCTTTCTAGTTTCAGAAAGTAATTGAAGCCTTAAATCAAAAATGACATTCAGGTTTTGTAAGATGATTTCTCTGCATGGGAAAGATTAATATATCATCTAGTATTTTAACAAAATATTGAATTACTATAATTTTTTCTTTTAGCACAGAAAATAGCACCTCAATTTTTCATTATTAATTCTTAAATTAATTTTTAGCAGCTAATTTTGGCTTATTTACTGTATGAAAGAATGTCCTTTCTTCTTATTATGTCTGAAATACATTTCTTTGCAATCCTAGGGTACCTCATAGCTTTTTCTGCCTATCTTTCACATACTGTGGGGGTGACCCCGAGAATAGAGTAATTTCTACTTACCCATTTGTTTGGGATCTTGCCACATAACTGGTCCCATACACCATGGTTGGCAGTGCGTTCACAACAGGAAGATCCAGGAGGTGCAATTCCAGCTGCAAACGAGTAGTTAGCAGTTGCTGTGGCTGGGTAAGTAGGGAAAGCAATCACACAGGATTTTAAGATCAGCCAGGGAGAGAAGGAAGCAGGCAGCAACAGAAACTGTGAATTGGCTGTTTTGAAGCAAACAGTAGAGAGTGGATGACCTACTGAGGAAAACATCAGAGATGATTCCCATTGCATTCAGTCTTCTGTGAGGGTGTCATTGGGTGGCAGGTTTCTTTGAGGGTAGTGTTATTCAGAAGAACTGTATTGGCTTTGCGTGGCAAGGTTTTAGTAGCAGGGGGGGCTACAGGGGTGGCTTCTGTGAGAAGCTGCTAGAAATTTCCCCCGTGTCTAACAGAGCCAATGTCAGCCAGCTCCAAGAAGGACCTGTCACCGGCCAAGGCCGAGCCCATCAGCGACGGTGGTAGCACCTCTGTGATAACATACTTAAGAAAGGGGAAAAAAAAAAAAGAAACCCTGTGCAATTGCTGCCGGAGAGAGGAGTGAGAATATGTGAGAGAAACAACTGTGCAGACACCAAGGTCAGTGAAGAAGGAGGAGGAGGAGGTGCTCCAGGTGCCGGAGCAGAGATTCCCCTGCAGCCCGTGGTGAAGACCATGGTGAGGCAGGCTGTCCCCCTGCAGCCCATGGAGGTTAACAGTGGAGCAGATATCCACCTGCAGCCCATGGAGGACCCCACGCCAGAGCAGGTGGATGCGCCCGAAGGAGGCTGTGACCCTGTGGAGAGCCCCTGCTGGAGCAGGCTCTTGGCAGGACCTGTGGACCCGTGAAGAGAGAGGAGGCCACGCTGGAGCAGGTTTGCTGGCAGGACTTGTGACCCCATGGGGGACCCATGCTGGAGCAGTCTGTTCCTGAAGGACTGCAGCCCATGGGAAGGACTTACATTGGAAAAGTTTGTGAAGAACTGCAGTCTGTGGGAAGGACTTGCATTGGAGAAGTTCATGGAGGACTGTCTCCTGTGGGAGGGCCCCATGCTGGAGCAGGGGAAGAGAGTGAGGAGGAAGGAGCAGCAGAGACAACGTGTGATGAACTGACCGCAACCCCCATTCCCTGTCCCCCTGCACCGCTGGCGGGGAGGAGGTAGAGAAAATCGGGAGCGAAGTTGAGCCTGGGAAGAAGGGAGGGGTGGGGGGAAGGTGTGTTAAGGTTTAGTTTTTATTTTCTCATTACCTTACTCTGATCTTGATTGGTATTAAATTAAACTAATTTCCCCCAGTCAAGTCTGTTTCGCCTGTGATGGTAATTGGTGAGTGATCTCTCCCTGTCCTTATCTCAACCCATGAGCCTTTTGTTGTATTTTCTCTCCCTCCGTTCAATTGAGGAGGGGAGTGAGAGCGGCTTGGTGGGCACCTGGCGTCCAGCTAAGGTCAACCCACCACACGAATATGGGAAATACCTAGAATTTCTGTCAGGCTAAAAGGTCTGAATCTCCTTCAAGCTTCAGGAACAGCTGTTAATAGGGAACACATAATGTGGTCTGCTTGTTCTCCTGCTGCAGGCTGAAGATGGAGAAAGGAGCAAACCATGCATATGAGCTGGTCTTTTCTTAGCCCGAGGCTTCCTCTTACTGAACATTTTGCAGTTAGGTAAATGCAGGCCTACTAATGTTAGATATATGCACGCATATAATTCCTTTTAATACACATAGTCCTGATAGTTCTTTCAGTTTTTCTATTTTATATCTAGCATAGAGCTGTATTTCTGAAGTTTGAGTGCATTTGTGGGAATACATGGTTTCTCTTCCATATTATGAGAAGCTATTTGTAGGTGAAGAGGGTGTGCAAAAGCTGAAACGAGTGGAAAGAGAAGTGGGTTGAGACTTGGTGAGGAGACGGGGGCAAATAGCGTTTGCTGTTGTAAAAAGCAGAGAACTACTGCTTTTGAGCTGTCTGTATTTGCAAATGGGGAGGATGGAGAGCTGTAAGGTACTAAAACAACCCTGTGTAAGAGCAAAGTCATTCAAAATTAAGCAAGTTATTTCACTTTGGAAAACAAAAGTTACAATTTAACTTTCTCAAAATCATAGCTTTTCATTCTGGTTATGAAACCTGCTTAGAGTGCTGATAAATCAAGCACTCTGCCTCCTCTCCCACTGAGATAGCAAAAAGCAGACCCACAAGTAAGATAGAGGATAATGCTATAACTGCATGGCCTAGTGTCTGTCCTGTTAAGGGTTAATGTGTTTAATGAGTTTTGTCTAGAATGGTTTGGTGTTTTTGTATCGGCTCCTCTTTGATTTACTCTTTTTGGAACAACCACACTTCAACTCTTTTAAAACCTTTTGTCAGTGACTTTTAAAAAAAATAATATTGGCAAGCATGTAAAAAAAGTTCACTTGTTTCAATAATATATGTTATTTCTTTCCCCTTTTGCCACAGACTTGTTCTGTGACTCTTTAAAATAGAGGAGGTTCTTCCTTTTTGTTCTGTTCATTCAGCACCTTAAACAGAGTGTTTTTGATCAGTACTCGAGCAGTAAATGTTCAGCAAGTTCTAATACTTTGAATCCTACACAGAAGTTGCCGTTCCTAGTGTCTTCTGCTGCGTCAGGTCTGTAGAACAGCTGCTGGTATCACAACTATAATGTGAAGCTAGGTAGCACAGAAAGGATGAATCAAAAAGGCTTCTTTAAAACTGTCTTTGGTCAGCTGGAGAATAGTAAGACTCAGAGCAATACCTTGTTTTGGATAAAGGGAGAATAAATCATTGATTTTTTTAAAAATTTCTCCTAGTCTAGGAATAATATAGTTGATAAAAGCCTGTAGAGCTTTGGGCTAGGTGATAACTGCAAACATTCAGTTAATTTTCCAAAGGTTTCCTAAACTCTTTGGTCAGTTTATCTTATGCTCCTGTCTTAGCTGCAGAAGAATATAGTTGTCCTTTATTAAGGGGGAGGGAGGGGAAAATGGAAATGTTTGGTTTCAAAGTTTTATTTTGGATTTTATTTCCTATGGATGCAAATCTTTGGAAATGTAAGCTGTTTCTCACAAAAAAAAAAAGGAAGGTAGGAAAACTAGTCACTTAGAGATGAAAATAGAACATTTCTGTTGCTGTGAAGCATAAGAACATCAGGTTTTCAACTTCACACTCTTATTCAGGATGGGAAAAGGTGGGAAGCAGTTTTCCGTACAATTACATTGTGCAGTCTTCCAGGGAGAAGATAATCTTTTTTCTCCTAGCCGTTCCTTCAGTTTGCCTCCCTGAGCTCTTTTCCTGAGGAAGGAATATTTGCATGAGTGTGTGTCTGTGGTGCTCTTGTTTTTGTTTTAGCTTTGAAGCAACCCTCTGTCTGTGCTGTGGAGCTCAGTTACATGGTGTGTGACTTCTCAAGCAGAGCACTGCCTGGGGTTCTCGTGGTTCCCTAAAGCTGCGTATCATGGGGGTCTGTGTCACCTTCTGACTGATCTTGTTTTCTATCACAGGGAATTAAAATTGACTGTGGCTTCTACTGAAGCTTTGGCCTCTGTTTTAAATGTTGACTATGAAAATGTCATTATTGTAACCTTCAGCAAGGCATTTAGCTAAATTTCCTTATGAACATTGCAACAACAGCTTTTTGCTTAATTCTACTCTTAACTTGTTTGCAAGGATGGTTATTTGCATCTTTGAGTTCAGTTTTCTTTCTTGCTTTTCAGTGCGTTCAACGTATACTTTTTAAATCAGTCTATTTACCACAGCGTAGGGAGGCTGCAGGAAGCACACCATACTTTGAAAATACAATAATGGTAATAAAAAAGTAATGAAGTTCATAATAATACATTTTTACAGTATAGTAGCTTGGACAAATGGAACTTGAATCTTTGTTGCTTATAAAGTCTTCAGATACTTGTTTCTGAAAGCTTTGGATACCTCAAGTATGAACCTGTAAGTTTTTGCAAAAAGTTTTTTTGCAAGGTAAGTGTAAGAAAAGAGGCTTGTGATGTACATGTATAATTTCCTACAGGCTGTAAAAACAGAGAGAGAAATTTTAAACATCTTCTTTTTCTTTTGGCTTTAGGAAGGATTTTGGAAGCTTGCCAATTTGTTTAAAAAACAGCCTGCTCAAATAACTTTGTTTTTATCTGCTATACAAGCACGCATTTCATCTTCATCTGGCTGGTCCAAATCTAGAAACAAATTAACTTTCTCCGTGACAGCTGGTATTCATATCTGATAGTAAATAAGTACTCTTAAGTTGCATCCTATGCTAATGTCTGTAAACTTACAAGTTACCTTGTTTTGTAAAAACAATTCCTTACTGATGCTTGAGAAATGAAAAATGTCCATTCTTAAACTGTGATTAGATATTTTATGTAGGAAGGAAGGAGGAGGGACAGTGTAGCTTCCTTGGGTGTCTCAGGTCACATGTAAAGGAAAGAAAATCTAAGCCTAAATTAGTAATGGAGAAGGAAGTAGAATTTTCACACTTTTTCTTATGAAGACTTTCAGAAAGTATGAGTCACACTATTAAACCTACTATAAACCTACTATTTTAAAAACCTACTATGAACCTACTATTTTAAGAGATGATTTTCTCTAACATAGTCTTGACATTTTTACAGGCCTTTGGTAGTCTCAAGCCCTTCGTTTTTGTAGGTAAGTATATGGTATGTTTGGATCAGAACATTAACATCCATTTGTGGTAGTTCTTCACATTTAGTCACTATATCAACCCATAAGAATTTAACAGCTACGTAGTGATATTTCCTGTGACAGCAGATGTTTTTGGACCTTTACAGATCATGAGCCAAGTTGAGGGACAACAGAAGAATCTTGTACAAGCCATTGAAGCTCTCCCGAGTTCGGGGCCCCTTTCTGCCTTGGATCAGGACTTGCTGCTTTTAAAAGCTACCTCTGCTGCCACCCTGAGCTGCCTTGGAGAATGTCTGACTCTATTACAGCAAAGCATGCATCAAGTGGGCCAGCATCATAGCAGGACGCTGTCATCAGGTGAGCACAAGCTCTCTTGGGCATTATTTTATGTGCCTTGGGGTTTTTTATTATCATACTGAAGCACGCAAAATTAACTATTCCTCAGAGAGGCAAGTTTGGGTGAGCGGCTTATTCTTAATGACAGTGCAGAACCTGCTTGGTTGGGTTTTTTTGCCTTTTTTTTTTTTTTTTTAGATTGAAATCGCAATACAGATTTGTTTGATAAAAATACATGTAATATTACACAATGCTACAGTGAAAATTGTATTTCTAGTTTTCTACATGGAAGGATGCTGCTGAGGCAGATTTATTCCAGTCTGTGGTTTTCTTTAAATCTGGAAAGAGTTCTCCATGCTGCTATTTAAAAAAAAAAAATCTGTGGCAAATTTTTATGAGCCTAAAATGTCAAACAGTGTGATTCTGCATTGAGCTCTGCAGGCATGAACCTCTCAGTCCCCATGTAGCTCAATTTTTTTCAGTTCACCCAGTTCTACATCTCTGTCCATAATGTCGGAAGTTGGACCTTTAGCTTTCTGAAAGAGTGGTCAGTTTTTTTCCATACACAAACTGCACTGAATACTCTAAGAGAAGGAGCAGGACTTGATATAAGAGGAGCAGCAGCAGCAGAACTCTGGGTATGGGGTGGCTTTTTATGTTTTCTTCAGGTGCTTCAACAACACCCCCCCCCCCAACCTGTCCTTACTTACAGTAGGTTTACTACAGGGCAGGATATACCTTCAGGGCTGCTGAGACAGCTAGGTAGGAAGCCCTCTGAAGAATTCCCATTGTTGGGAGATTAGAAATGTGAGAGGGTCAGCTAAGAAGTAGGGAAATGATGTAAAAAGGGTCCTTGGAAAAAACAGTGTAAAAACGTTGACACCTATACTATGGTATATCATGACTTTCTTGCATTCAGATTCTGATACATTTCATAAAGGAACATAAACAAAAAATTTTCTTATTTTCTGTATTCTGGTTTTCTTGTAGAAAATGCAAAAAAAACTTGCACGTATCTAAATAGTAATGATAAAGTGCATTTAATTGAGTTCTTTGATATAATTTCATTTCAAAAAAGAATGGTTTGGAACCAAGATGAAAAGCATCCTTCAAAGAAAAGTCACTTTCTAGTTTCAAAGTCCCTGAAGGTTGTTTTTCATGTCCATGTGATCTAAGTGAACTGCAAGAGATAGATGACTTGAGTTATACATGTCCTTGAATCTGTGTCCAAATAATCTTCTGTTAAATCAGTGTCTGTATTTTGACTTGATAATGTTTTTTGAGGATCTGTGCACAAGAACAGAGAAAAGCAAGCATAACATTAGTAATTGCTGAAAGGGAATCCCAGACTTTTTGGAAAAAAAGTGGAAAGCCACGATTATAAAGTACTTAATAAAATTTAATAAGTGTTTTTGTTTGTTCCTCCTAAGACTTTAAACTTACACAAGAATCCTTTCAGGAATCAAAATTCTGTAGCACTGGTTCACACCAGCATCTTGGGTGTAACTGTGAGATCCTGAATGCAAACAGTTATTCTTCAGTGTCTATGTGTGCTTATTCTTTGATATGTAATTTACAAACAAACAACTAAAAGCTGCTGAAATATTTAGTCCCTTCTCCCTGACTGAAAGAGTCTGTGAAACGATTTTTTTTTTTCCCCTTTTCTTTTCCCCAGGCCTTGTTATGCAACTCGGTTGCCTGAAAGAACCTGGCCTACAAGTCTTGATTACTGATTTTCCTACACACTTAATCTTGTCCATGCGTACTTTGATAAACATTTCTGCTGAGTCGGTAGAGTTTCAGAGTCTGCATAAACTCATACCTAATCAGACTAATGCCTTTAGAGTTTGCTAGAGGATTACTTAATTCTGAGAGGTGATATATTTCATTTCGATTCTGTGTGCTCCAGGTGAATTTTTTTAATTTCATACCCAGAAGGTGCAACCAAAAGATGACCTTTACTGTCACCTGTTGATACTGTCAGGTGAAAATGACTCTTGTTAGTTTAAAAGCCTTATGTTCCTCTGACAGGAAGTCTCAAACGCCTTTCCCATGAGATGTGGTGGCCCTGTGCAATTTATTGCCAAATGTTTCCATCCCAGTGCTGTTTCATTACCTGCTGCATCGTGTCCAGATGCTAGTGGGCATTGTGGGGCAGGATCCACAGAATTTTGTAGGGAGAGACAAGATAGGAATTTGATAACTTATTTTCTTGCTTCTAGTCTACAGTTCATGAAAGCAGTCCAGTCCAGCAAAGCAGCACAGTCCTGCTCATGTGGAGTGTGAGAAATAATCAATGGCTCAGCTTTGGTGATTTGAACTTACCCTTGAGTTTGCCTTCCTTCAGCATCAAAAGCTCTCACTATTATGCCATAAAGAGAGAGAACTGCCTGAAAAGTAGATATATATCTACTTTCTCTGCTTTCTCTGTACCTTTGCTCTGCTTGTGTCCTTGAAGTCTTTATGGCTGATTACGGAAGGATTGCGGACTTCTCTGTGCACCGTAGCCCTTGCGATCTTACTGCTTCTCAAGCAAGGACTTAAAGTAGCTGAGAGTTTCTGACCTAGTCCTTACAGAATGCACTCATTAAGATTATAATTAAATAGTAGCTATTTTAAACAGATTTTATTGTTTTAAACAGAAAAAAATACCTCCTTTCTTTTGATGTAAATATTTTTATTGCTTTGTTTTCCAGTAATGTGAGTAGAAAGAAAGCAGCTTGGCATTCAGTTTAGTGGAATCTTATCCAGAATCTAGGATTGTGTAGGTCTTGACTTTAAATATTTTTATGGCATCCTTTGTCATGGAATAGTTTAAGGATGACGTGATTTTTTCCTCTTCATTTTCATGTTTCTCATGAGTTGTCAGTCTTAGGCCTCAAGCCTACAAGCAGACATGAAGATTAAACTGAAGTCTTTGATCTTGTGTTGAAGGGTGGTCAATACATGTTTTATTTCCACTATAAAGCTTCAAGGAAGGGTTTTTGTGATTGTCTTTTTTGTTGGTGCTTGATTTTGGAAGTGTATCAAGAACAGTCAGTGAAGCAAAATTCTGTCTGTCTCTCTACTTTTGAGTCAAAATAATGTCAAATAATGTCAAATTCATTTCTAGCTGTTGTTATTAAAGGTATGTGCATTGATCACTGGCTAAATTCTTTGTAATTTTTTCTTTCATTGAAAAATATGCTGGAGAAGGATATTATTAGCTGAAAGTTACATATAGCGTGAGTTGAGGATGAGGGATTGCATCTAATACAAGCTTCTTTGGGTTTGGGAATTTTGCTCTTTTTGTAGGAGGGGGAAAAATGTCAAGGATTCTCTTATAGGCCAAGAATGTCACCACTTAGGTACACGTAAAGTATTTGGTAATCAGCATTAAGTGCCTTGTGACAACCTTGAGTTCATTTAGCATGCAGACAGGAAACAGGTGCCTTTTAAAATGTGGAGAAGAGACTTCTGTCTTCACTTCAAACTTTAAAACTTTTACTGTTATTTTTTCCTCCTATGTAGCCTTTGGCAGAAGGGTATCTCTAGAGCCTATTGACTGCTACAGTTAACATCCTTCCCTCCCAAACTGCAAACAGAGCAAACTTGAATGTTTGTTTTAAAGTAGCTTTACCAGCTTATGTTGTGTTTTAAGTCTGGGTTTTTTTTATTTCGGTGTTTTGGCAGACAGAATCCTGTCTTGCAGTAGCAGCCTGCACAGATAAATCCATTCTTTTCGTCTGCGTTTCACATTAGCCATGAATAAAGCTTCTCCGTGATAGGAGTTCGCTCCTGTATTTTTCTGTTTTTCACTTGCCCCCTTTTCCAGAGTGTAAAATGGAATGTTTCTTTTTTCTGAGGATTTTTAAAAACAAAACCCAAACCCTTCCTCACTATGGATTTTCTGAAGTTCATTTGAATGTGCGAATGCTGCTTATTTTGGCTCCCATGGCAGCAAATGGATTGAAGATGATTCTGGAGTTGGGGGGGAATGTACTTGAACTTTATTTTAGCAGATTCTCTGTTGCCTGCTTTTTGGGGAAAATAAATGGACAGGAAAGACAAAATCTAGATGCTTTCAATTGGGTGACGAATGACAACTAGGGATTCTCCTGCAGCTGAGATGGCAGGAGGAGAGAAAAATGAGCAGAGGAGTCCTTTCTTGCTTAACCCCTCCCCGCCCCCCCCAAATGCTTGTGGGCAGGGAAGGGTGAGGAAAGAAGACAGGGTATGACATGTTCTTTGTTACTGGTGTAATTTACTAAATTTGGCATGGTCAGTCAGGTCTCCCTTAAATGCATCATCACTAGACTTGCTTCTGTCAAGAATAACCAAAAACAATTTGATGTTCTATCTAAATGCTAATACATTATTCCTTATATGTTCTTCTTTCTTTGGGTGGTAGCGTTATTTTCTAGTCCCCGCACAGCATTAGCAAATACAATGTTGTCTTTCTAACCTGAAAAGCAGATGTGCAGCTGCCACTAGCTGTTGCTGGTTCAGCCTGCTGTAGGATTCAGCAGAGAGACAAAACTGTCGCATCCATCCCTGGCAGGGGAAGGAATCCAGATCTAATCTTGGTCTCTCCTTGAGGCCTACCGTTGCATTGTTAAGGGGATATTTGTTAGAGTATAGTTACAGTATATTGTAAGAGTTTTATCAATAGATGTTAGCTTACAATTGTGCCAGGAAAAAACGTGTGGTTTTTTTTGTCTATAAACCAAGACCAGAGGACTTAAAAATAGAAAGGTTTTTGTTATAGAATTGAGGTAGGTGTTAAGCATATTTCATGCCTCAATTATCATGCAAAAGTGTAGTTTGAAGGTACATCAGGTATCTAGAAAATGAGAACAATAAAAGAAAATTATCAACATTCCTTAACTGGAAAATCTTCTGTAAACCTTCTCTTTGAGGAGAATTTCCCTCCCTCCTCCTGTGTGCACCTGTGAAAGGGAAACACGTTTCTCCTGAGGGCATTTGTGTGGGATACAGCCTATTGTGCCATCTGAAATAGATGGGGTTTTGTGAACTGTAGCATTGCTATAGGGAAAGGAGAGTAGGTTGTGTCTGGATGCTGTACTTTTCTTATGTAGAAGTGTTATCCTCTGCCTTGGTGGATTTGTCTGCTGCGTGTTCATCACAGTGGAAATCCGTGTTGAGGGGAAGCGGGAAAGCAGCTCATTTGGGGATATTTTCTATAAGAACTCTCATTTTGTGTGTACATGTGCACTGAACTTCCAGAGGAATCAGGCTTGGGTTTTCATGCCTGGAACCACAGAACCAACACTGTGCAGGTAGAAGAGATCTGACTGATTTTACTAGTTGTGTATTTGGTACATCCTTTCTAATTTTTGCATAGTTTGCTGCAGAAGTAGATGTTTTGTTTTAATTGGTGTAGAGCTTTGCATAGTCTTAAAGCAAATAGTAAAGTAGCTGTGAATGCTTTTATATAATTTGTGACTGCCTTTCTGGAGAATTTCTTTAGAATTATGAAATGTATCAAAATAAGAATTGAATTTACCTTTCTGTCAGCTGTCTTTGGCTATGACTGAGAACAGAGCAAAAATCTGGCTTAAAAACAAAACAGTGACAGCAGTTTCTTCCTATTCTTATCAACTCTGAAGATAAACTTTCTCGTAATATGTTTATTTTTTTTTTTTTTTTTTTTTTTTGTTCTTAAAGTCTTTAAAAGAACAGGAATTGAACTAGTGATAGAAAATTTTGAGTGCCATAAAGTGGCAAAGATGGCAACTCCATTAGAGTAGATCAAGTTATTTACAGATGGCAGCTTAGTCTGCAGAGAGTAAATTCCAATAAAATAATTTGATTTGATATTGGACAGAGAACAACTACCTGTACTATTTTGTGGTAAGAGTAATTTCTACTAGTGCAGATGAGAACATTTTGGATGTACAAC